>NC_137091.1:47837733-48358630 GCF_951640355.1 Cnephaeus nilssonii
TAGTAGGACCCCTTGGCAAAAGGCAACATTCTTTTGTTTTTCGACATCAGAATATAATAGGAAATATGGGTGATATGTGTGTGCTTCCCCATCCCCTAAGCACCAGGGTGAGATCAGTAGAGCAGTGTTAAGTAGAATAGGATTAAGGAGACAAACGACCCTGTCTGTTGTTGTAGGTTAGGTGAGGTTTTTATTTTTATTTATTTTATTTAAAGGAGGAAAACTGTTTTTTTTTAAATATATTTTATTGATTTTTTATAGAGGGGAAGAGAGAGGGATAGAGAGTTAGAAACATCAATGAGAGAGAAACATCGATCAGCTGCCTCCTGCACACCCCCCACTGGGGATGTGCCCGCAACCAAGGTACATGCCCTTGACTGGAATCGAACCTGGGACCTTTCAGTCTGTAGGCCGACGCTCTGTCCACTGAGCCAAACCGGTTTTGGCTAGGTGAGGTTTTTAGATCAAGTGCCACTAACCCCTGATATACACAGTTTTCATTATCTAAATGATAGTCTCTCTTTAAAAAATATTTTAAAAAATGTTTTTATTGATTTGTGTGTGTTTTTCAGAGAGAGTGGAGGGAGAGGGAGAGAGAGAGAAACATTGATGTGAGGGTGGAACACTGATCGCCTCCCAAGCATGCCCGCCACCAGGGGATCAAGTCTGAAACCTGGGCATGTGCCCTGACTTCAAGTCAAACCACCAACCCTTTGGTGCACAGGGTGATGCCCAACCAACTGAGCCACACCAGCCAGGGCATGATATTCTCTTTGTTGGCAAGTTAGAGGCCTCAGTCTCCAGAGCCATGTCTAAGGGGTCATCACCTCTCTGCCAGGGGTGACTACTGCAACCTGACCATATGGAGAGTGGTTTTTTGTTGTTGTTGTTGAAAATATTTTTCCATCGATTTTTAGAGAGAATGGAAAAGAGAGGGAAAGACAGAGAGAAACATCAATGTGAGAGAAACATATCGATTGTTTGCCTTCTGCACATGCCCCGACCAGGCCCTGGGCTGGGGAGGAGCCTGCAACCAAGGTACGTGCCCTTGGCTGGAATCAAACCCGGGACCCTTTGTTCTGCAGGCCGAGGCTCCATCCACTGAGCCCAACCAGCTCGGGCCAGAGTGTTGTTTTTCCAATGGCAGTGGATGGGGACTCTAGGGCAGATGTACCGAGCTCTGTCCTTCCCGCAGAGAAGGAACATCTGTTGTGGCTTTGACTCCCCTTTATCCACAGGAGGCCCAGCCCCGCATAGACCCCTGGGATATGGGAGAGAGCTCCACGTCTCTGGGATGATTCTGTGATTTAGCGCCTCTGGCAAAGGGAGTAGCCTCCCCTTAGAACCCACTTAGTGTATGAACTCAGGGCCACCCTGACACAACCAACAGGTACGCTCTTTTATGGTTAATCCTCCCTGAGGATACTTTTCCCTTGCTTTTAAAAATGTATATATATTTTATTTATTTTAAATATGTTTTATTGATTTTTTTACAGAGAGGAAGGGAGAGGGATAGAGAGTTAGAAACATCGATGAGAGAGAAACATCCACCAGCTGCCTCCTGCAGACCCCCTACTTGGGGATGTGCCCGCAACCAAGGTACATGCCCTTGACAGGAATCGAACCTGGGACCCTTGAGTCCACAGGCTGACGCTCTATCCACTGAGTCAAACCGGTTAGGGCTCCATTGCTTTTTCAGAGAGAGTGGAAGGGAGGGAGAAGGAGGAGGGGGGAAAAGAGAAAGAAACATCTATGGGCCAGACACACATAGACTGGTTGCCTCCAGCACGCTCCCTGCAGGGGTGGGGAGCAAACCTAGGTAAGTACCTTTAACTGGGAATCAAACCAGAGACCCTTCAGTGTGCAGGCCAACACTCTAACCATTGAGCAACACCAGCCAGGGCAACTAGAACACTTTTTTAAAAAATTGATTTCAGAGAGAAAGGGAAAGGGAGAGAGATAGAAACATCAGTGATGAGAGAGAATCATTGATCGGCTGCCTCCTGCACACACCACACCGGGGATTGAGCCCACAACCCAGGCATGTGCCCTGACCAGGAATTGAACGGTGACCTCCTGGTTCATAGGTCGATGCTCAACCACTGAGCCACACCAGTCAGGCTCCCATTGATGTTTCTATCTCTGTATCCCTCTCCCTTCCTCTCTCTCTAAAAATCAATTAAAAAAAACGAAACATATTGAAAAAAAAGTGAAGCTACACTGGCCCAGCAACACCTTGACTTTACAGGAACATGTGGTACCTGGCCCTTATGGAGGAAATTTTAAGCTCCGCACTTTAGCCAAAGCCACTGGCACTGGGAACCCCAATCCTCTGATTCCCCTAAGTGCAGGGCCTTGGTTCACTGGTGGTTTAAGCTGAAACCTGCTGGTATCCTGTGGGCCCTGGGGCTGTTCAGTCTCAATGCCACCTGTGCAGAACTGAAATCAGATGTGGTTGTTCCCGTCACCGGTCAGTTCTCAGGTACCTGGACGGCTGCCAGTGGCCTAGTTGTTTAGTGTGCCACTTGGAAAACTGGCAGATTAAGGGCACCCCATTTTGGGGCCATGAACGGTGGAAACTGATTGCAGTTCTGTAATAATTGTCTGGGTCACTCACTTTTTTTGTTTTGTTTATTTTTTTACAGAGAGGAATGGAGAGGGAAAGAGAGTTAGAAACATCGATAAGAGAGAAACATCAGCTGCCTCCTCCTGCACACCTCCTAACTGGGGATGTGCCCGCAACCAAGGTACATGCCCTTGACAGGAATCGAACCTGGGACCCTTCAGTCCACAGGCCGATACTCTATCCACTGAGCCAAACCGGTCAGGGCTGGGTCACTCATTTAGATGCCAATGGTAAGGGCCTGTTCTTGGAGAGTCTGACCAGAATCAAGGTGCTGATTAACCCTGTTTCTGATGCAGAGGCTACCTCTGCATGGCACACCTGTGACCTTTTTGTTCAGCTTTATTGTGATATAATTGACAAATGTTAAGATATGTAAAGTGCATCCTTAGCTATGAAGAACCATAGTCTCAATGAGCTCCTGAGTTGGGGGTGATCCTGGCAATATAGAGGTCAAGGATTGAATTATGCAAGCCCCCCCCCCCTTTATTGGGAGTTTCCTAACTAGACTGGGTAGAGGTTTTTTCTTTTTCTTTTAATATATATTAACATTTTCTTTAATATATACACATTAAATATATCTTTATTGATTTCAGAGAGGAAGGGAGAGGGAGAGAGAGATATGGAAACATCAATGATGAGAGAGAATGATTGATTGGCTGCCACACTGGGGATGGTGTCCTCAGCCCAGGCATGTGCTCTTGACAGGAATTGAACCCGGGACCCTTTGGTCCGCAGGCAGACCTCTATCCTCTGAGCCAAACCAGCTAGGGCTGGGTAGAGGTTTTTTGGAAAAGATGCTTGAGCTATTCAGACCTGTCCAGGAGCCCTACTCCAGATTGCCCTTCAAGTGTCAGAATAAAGGGGAAGGGGTACCCCAGGCCTCTCCTCCCCATCTCCCAACTCCCTCAGTGAGTGTGGTCCTAAAAGTGCACCTAAAAGTGCAGGCTGGGGCGCTGTGTTGTCCCTGCTCCCAATCTGTGAAAGGAGACAGGCTTAAAGGCACAGTCACAGCTGAAGCTCCAGGGCTGGGATTTTTGAAAGACAGAAAGAGGCGGGATTATTTGGCTCTGGGGCTTGAGGTGAGACCGGGAAGGGGCGGAGGGAAGGAGAGACATTTTTTTTTTTTTTTTCGGTTATGTAGGAGAGACATTTTTGTCAAGATCTGAGAATTGAATAGGGAAAGCTCTCTTAAGTAGGAGGCACGGTTTGGGCAAGGCTTGCTGGCATGAAAAAGCACGATGGGAGTGGGGGAGATGGGTGGGCAATGGGGCGATAAGGACACATATGTAATACCTTAATAAAGAAAAAATAAATAAAATGAATTAAAAAAAAAAAAAAAGCACGACGTGTTTGCTGCTCAGACGGTTCTAAGTTTCCAGGAGCGCCCAAGTGTTACAAGAGGGGAGGCAGATGTGCCTAGAGAGGGTTCAGGAATCAGATGCAAGGGTCCCCAGGGGCTTGATTTTTAATCCAGACACTAAGGCAAGTCGCCACCCTTCTCTGGGCCTCGGCATAACAAGGCATAAATCAAAAACTCACAGTCTCCTCCTGTGACACAAAGACGCGGGTGGTCCGCCCGCCAGCCTACGAAGCAGCGACCTCACAAGCCAAAACCTGCAGACGGTCTCAGCTCCCCACATGACGTCATGCATTCCTAGTGACGCAGGCGCAGAAGCTTTCTGCAGGACTGGCAGAAGGGCAGCCTTCGACTCCTCCCAATCCTGCCCCTCATTGGCTAAAACAACTGCTCGTCTCGGCCGTTGTTAGTAGCGACGTAGGCGGGTACAATGTTGGTCGCTGAGATACCACGCACTTCCGCTTTTTACCCCCTGCTCTGGCAGGCCTTCGACCAATAGAGAATCGGAAGTGGGCGGGGACTTCGTTTGTCCGGACCAAAGAAACTCGGGCTGGGCCCAGCGTGGGGCGGGCAATGACCGAAGGGCAGCCCCTGTAAAGTGGCTCGTGCGCCCCCACGCTCGCCTTTCCTCCTCCTCCCGGCTGTGCCCCTCCCAGCCCGGATTCAGCACAGCGCTGGTCGCAGTCTGACAGGAACGGGACGGAGCCAAGATGGCGGCGGCCGATGGCGACGACTCTCTCTACCCCATCGCGGTGCTCATAGACGAGCTCCGCAATGAGGATGTTCAGGTCCGGAGGCCACGGGAGACTCGGGGGAGGCGGGATGGGGGACCAGGGGGCACGGGCGACCCTCGCGGAGAAGGCTTGGTGTTCGCTGGGAGTGGCGGAAGGGGGAGGCGGCCAATCAGCACCCAGCTCTTATCTGTCCGGGCGCCCGGAATCGATGAGACGGCGCCCGGGATTGGGGGTGGGCCCAGCGGAGGGCGGGAGCGAGGGCACACCCGGAGGGTCCCGGGCCTGCCCTAGTGCGCGCGGCTGCCGGGGGCCGAGGTGGCCGCGGCCCGCCAGGGGGTCGGCGGCTGGGTTGGGGGTCAGGGGAGGGCTCGGGGCTTGGCGGCGGCTGCTGAATGATCCTGTGGGTTTGGGTCCCAGTGGGGGAGGGCCACCTGATTGTTCCGACCCGGATAGGTTTTTTTCTCCATCTGGGTTTCGGCGACTGGGCCTCGGCGCTGTGGGGTCAGCTCCCCAAATCGGGACTGAGAGGTGAAGGCTGTCTTCCCAATGTCTTCCCTCTTTGCCGGTTCTGTGTTTCTATTATTATTATTATTATTATTGTTGAGGGAAGCTTGCGAAGACACCCCACCTTTAAGGGGGCACTTGCTAAATTTAGGAACGAATGAAAGAGGAGGAATCCCGCCCGGCCTCTGGGACCCTCCCGTTGCCCGGGGCGTGGGCAGTTTACCAAACGGGCTGGCAGTCGTGGTGAGTGGGACCGGGAGGCTCAGGTCGCTGAGCCCGGCTGGCGAGGGACTGAGAGGAGGTCACGGTTTGCCCACCCAGGTCCACCTCCCACCCGCCGCGTGACCTTTGGGGCAGATTACTTCCCTTGCTCCGGGCGACTCTGCTTTCCCTAAAAGTGGAGGCTAATAATCAATCATAATCAATCAGAGTCCCGGCCTCCCGGCGGGGTGGCGAGGGACTGAACGAGTTAATACAACTGTAACGGAACGGTGCCTGGTCCCTTGTAAAGAGCCCCATAAAGGTCAGCTCCAATTATTGAGCGTGGGCGCCGAAGCGGTCCCATCCGCCCTCTGGGCCTCAGTTTCCCTGTTTTACGAGATTGAGCCTGTCTTCCTGGGCCCCAGCCGCTCGCTGAGGTTCTGGAATTACACAGGCGGTGGGCTGTGCCGCCAGCCGGCTCTTCCTCTTAGCCATGGACACCGAGCCCTGCTTTCCTCTTCTCTCCAGTGGAGCTCATTGTCTAGTCCTAGGGCCGCTGGGTGAGCCTCCTGTGTTCACGGGACACCTGCCGCATGTCAGGTGCGGTGCTGAGGATCTGGTGGTGACATCAGTTGTTACACAAGAGGCAGGTGAAACAGCTGAATACATTAATGACACATGTGAGATGTGATGGGAAGGAAACAGTAGGATGTTGTGCTAATGACTCAGTGAATATTTTTTTTGCGGGGGGGGGGGGGGGCTCTACTCTGTGTAGGGCACTGTTCTAGGCACAGGGAACCAGACAGACTCCTGGCCTCTCGGAGCTTACCTTGTAGTGAGGGGAAACGGACACGAACAACACGATAAATCTGTAAAATGTGCTATCCGTTAGATGGGGGTAAGTGCTAAGGAGAAAAATGGAGAGGGGTTGGGAGTGCAGTTTTCAAGAGGGATGAAGAAAGGCCTTGCTGAGAAGGTGACGTTGGAGCAAAGACCCGAAGGAGGAGGCCGGGGAAGGAGCCGCGAGGCTGTCCGGGCAGAGTACACAGCAGGCACAGTGGGCAGTCAGGGGAGGCCCCTGTGAGGATGCAGACTTTAAGAGGGGACCCGAAGGACACGGCTCCCAGAGGAAGCTGGGGAAGAGCCTGCCAGGAGGAGAGAGCAGGCAGGTCATGACTGGTTTTGCCCACCCGGGGCATTTGGTGAAGTCTGGAGACTATTTTGCATGGTCACAACTGGGGCGTGTTACTGGATTCTGGTGACTAGAGGTCAGGAAAGCTGCTACGCCTCCTACAGGTCCCAGGACAGCCCCCACAGCAAAGAATTGTCTGCCCCAAATGTCCACAGTGGTGAGACAGAGAAGCCCTGGTCCAGGAAACACCAGAGGCAAACTGAGTGGCCTAAAAGGACTCCAGTGACTTACCTTAGCGTTCTGGGAGTCAGAAGTCTGATGGGCCTCACTGGGCTGTCATGTAGGTGTGGCCGGGGCTGCTTCCTGTCTGGAGTCTGGAGTCTGTAGGGGAGAATCTGTTTTCTTGCCTCTTCCACCTGCCAGAGGCTGATGCATTCTTGGCTGTGTCCCTTGCTCCATCCCTGAAGGAAAGTCTGGGCCTGGAGGTGATGCACAGGAGGCAGTTCCGTGGGAGGAGGCAGACCGGGGTCTGGCCACATTATGAGTTACTCAACCCTCCTGGGCCTTGATTTTCTTGTTAAATGGGAGAAAAGGGTAGACGACACACTAGGCCAGGTTATTGTGAGGATTAAATGATTAGTAAAGACACACAGTTACTAGCCGCTGTGTAAGACGTTGCAATAGCATGCCGTGTCCACATCTTAGAAACGGCGTGACAGGCTCCCACGCCTTTTTATAGAGTGCCTGGGCACTCGGTGAAACAGGACTAGAAATAAGTCGCCCTCTGAAAGTTTAAACCAGAAAGGAAGTTGGTAAAATGGTGATGAGGAACACGGGTTCATGTTCCAGGCTCTGTCACAAGTTCACTAGGTGACCTGCGTTCCCTCTCTGTGCCTTAGTTTCCTCCACTGTAAAATAAACACAAAGGTGGTATGAAGAGAGAACATGTGTAAAGTCCTGAGCTTCATACATAGCAAGCACTCTTTAAATGGTCAGGTTTCTTCGTGATATTAATAGCTACTCTATATCAGAAATGTTACAGGGAACCCAACCATGGTCACGGAAACAAGTAAAGTTCATTTTCCCCTGTTATTACTAACAAGGATATTACTTAATTGGGTCAGAGTGTGCCCCTTTCACCTGCTTCCTGTGGTCATAAGTGTGTCACAGCATCTGCTTTCAGTAAGTCCTCGCTAATAGCAGGGGCCATTCTAGGGCAGAGGTGCCCGTGTCCGCCCTTTTGTCACGGGGGAACATCTTTCCTGGAAGCTCTTCGGCCGACTTGCTCTTAATGTCTCTGTCCAGAACTAGGTCATGTGCTGAGCTAGATGGAATTAGGTTTGGCTGTAAGTAATAGGAAAACGCTAAATAAATGAGGCTTAAATCAGCTTGAAGTTTATTTCTGACTCATGATCACAAAGTCTGGTGGCGCCTGACCGGCGTGGCCCAGTGGTTGAGTATGGACCTATGGACCAGGAGGTCACAGTTCGATTGCTGGTCAGGGCACATGCCCGGGTTGTGAACTTGATCCCCAGTGTGGGGCGTGCAGGAGGCAGCTGATCAGTGACTCTCTCTCACATTGATGTTTCTCTCTCTCCCTCTCCCTTCCTCTGTGGGGAAGAAAAAAAAAAGTCTGGTGGCAAGCCAATCCGAAATGGTACTCTGTGGTGTTAGGATGTCAGGCTTGCATGTCCTCCATTCTGCCCTCCCCACCCCCAGGTTACCTCAAGGTCTCAAGATGACTGCTAAAGCCCCAGCCATCATAGCTCCATTCCTGACAGAAAGGAGGGGAAAAGGCTGTCACCCAGTCTCCCCATAAGGACACTCCCTAGAAGTCCCACTTGGATTTCATTGGCCAGACGTTAATCTCATGGTAACATCCAGATGCAAAGGTGATTTGGAAATGTCTTTTCTTGGGGGTGGGGTGGAGTGGGGGTCATGTGCGCAGCTGAAAAGCAAGGGTTAAGGAGCAGCAGCATAGCCTGGGTAGGAGCTCCCATCTGTATTCCCAGGGCAGGTCCATGCATTTGGATGAGAAGAGTAACATCTTTATTTTCACTAAACTCTAATTCAGATTTAACTTCTATTATGAACTCTGGTATTACAAGAGCATGTTGTAAGTAGTGTTAGCAAACCTGTGACTCTGTCACCAGTGGAAATCATGACACTGTTCCTAGCTCATTTCAACCGTTGCAGATACTTCTAGAGTTTATGCTCACTTCTAGTTCAAAATTGTGGTCGTCATTAGACCTACTAAAGGGGTTTATGGGAGCGCCCCGCACCCCCGCACCCCTGTCCCTCCCTCGTTAAAAAACACACACCAGAAATACAGATTGTTGGTGGTTACTGGTTAAGAGCCAGCTGGCTAGGGTTCCGATCCCAGTTCTGCCACCTGCGAGTGTGTGAGGTTTCTTAACCTGGCTGTGCCTTCCTTTTCTCTGCCATAAAATGGGTGACCCTATGTTTACCTCGCAGTTGTTTTGAGGATAAAATGAGTTTAAACATTGGCACACCAGGAACAGTGTCTGGCACATAGTAAGTACTATGGAAATATTTGCTGTCTTTTTTTTTTCTTTTCTGTCTTTATTCTGTCACTATGGGAGAAGGGAAAAGAGACCTTGGTGGAAAGCTAGGCACCTGCCACTCGTGCCCTTTTTGGAGCCCAAACAAAACCAGGACGCTGCCCTTACTGATCGATGTCTGGTGCTAAGGTATTCCCAGTAGAATGTAACTTTGTACTCACAGTAACTTTCTGAGGGTGGGTATTATAATCCCATTTCACAGGTGAGAAAATTGAGGCTCAGAAAGGTATAAAGTGTGGCCCCAGATCCTACAGCTAATATGCAGAGCAGCTTAGCCTGGAACACAGGCAGTGAGGCTCCAAAGCGTCACCCGGCGCTGCCTTTCGTAAGCGTTTATGGTGCTGTCTTCGCTGAAGGAAGAGCAGGTGTTCTCCATGAAACCCAAGCTGGAATCTCCAAGGAGGGCAGTGGAAGGAAGGGGGCTCTGCACCGTGACAGGCACGGCCCGGTTCTCATGGCCCCACCCCTTGGGCATCTTCCCAAGTGACAGCATGATGTTGAGATTTTGAGTCAGGGCACCTGGCTTTTGGTCCTGGCTCTGCTGCTTTCCAGCAAGTGACAGCTTCACTGTGGATCAGCGGCCTCCCCTCTAAAAGGAGGATTCTAGTAATAATACCCACCTCAGAGCGGAGTTGTAAGGATTGAGCATGTTAATGATCCAAGCCAAGTCCTTGATTGCTGCCAAGCACATAGTAAACTTCCGGTAATTGTTAGCCGCTCTTGCTTGTTACTGGCCTTATGATGATATTCTCTGGCACTCCTCACTGTCCTCAGGGGGTGGCCCTGGCTCAAGTGTACGTTTCCCCATAGCCCAGCTGTCAGAAGAACCCAGAGACCCAGCTTGAAGGTGACAAAGGAAAGAAATAGGCAACTGAGTCACCCTCCCCCTGACATTTTATTATGGAAGACTTCAAACTTACAGAACACCGAAAGACTAGTGCAGGGGCCAGCAACTGCAGCCTGCAGGCCAGATCCAGCCCGCTGTCTCCTTTTGCAAATAAACTTTTATTGGAACACAGTCATGCCCGTTTGTTTACATGTCTGGTTCTGCGGCTGCTTTTGTGCTGCAAGGACGTAGTCAGGTAGTTGGGGCAGAGACCCTGTGGCCCGCAAAGCTGAAACTCCTTGAGGGATATTTACAGAGAGCCTCTGACTTCGGAGCTAGTGCAGTGAGTGTCATATACTTAGCAGCCAGATTCGCTGTTAGTGTTCACCATGTTCAGGTTTTAAAAAATCTCTTGGTTTTATTTTTTGGCTGAAAATTAGTTGCAGACCTTGTAATACTTAATCTCATCGAGGTCCTTTTACCGTCAGGAAGGTGAGTTTTTGGACCCCCTCAAGGCCCAGGTAGTCCAAAAAACCTAGTGACGTATCAAAAATGTGTGTGTGTGTGGGGGGGGTGTTTCTGAGGGGAGGCCACCTTAGCATTTCATCAGATCCTCCTCATTGTCAGTGATCCCAAAGGGATTTTTATTTTTAAAATATATGTTTATTGATTTCAGAGAGGAAAGGAGAGGGAGAGAGATAGAAACATCAGTGATGAGAATCATTGATTGGCTGTGATTGAGCCCACAACCCAGGCATGTGCCCTGACCGCAAATCGAACCCATGACCTTCTGGTTCATACATAGATTGACGCTCAGCCACTGAGCCATGCCAGCCGGCCCTAAGGGCTTTTTATTTTATTTATTTATTTATTTTTTTAAATATATTTTATTGATTTTTTACAGAGAGGAAGAGAGAGGGATAGAGAGTTAGAAACATCGATCAGCTGCCTCTTGCACACCCCCTACCGGGGATGTGCCCGCAACCAAGGTACATGCCCTTGACCGGAATCGAACCTGAGACCCTTGAGTCCGCAGGCCGACGCTCTATCCACTGAGCCAAACCGGTCTCGGCCCTAAGGGCTTTTTAAAGGGAACTTACTTGATGTGTCACTGGCACACCTCTCCACAGTCCCGTTGGGCCCAGGAAAGGACAGGCTGAGGAGCCCGGTCCCTTCTTGCCCTGCTTCTCCTTCCAGGAAGAGAGTTCCCACTTGTACCTGGCAGTGGCTCACTCGTGAGTGTGTCCCCTTCCCTGTCACACACGTGATCTCATTGCATTCTGGCGATGGCACTGTGAGCCAGGGAGGGGAGACCCCTTTGTCAAGATGGAGAAACAAGGGGGAGGAGTTCACAGCCAGCCGGGCCATCACAGCTAGCTCGGAGTCCCCACTCTCTCAGTGCTCACTTAGCCGGTGCCTCCGCCTCTCCAAGCCTCTTCGCACAGTGGGGAACGGGGGTGTCAGTCCTGCGTACCTTCTTGCATCCAGAGGATTCCATGAGGTCCCAACTGGAGTCTCCGAGGAAACTCAAGCCCCTCTCCTAGCTTCTGGTGGCTGCTGGCAACTCGACATTCCTTGGCTTGTGGGCGCATCTTCCTCTGTCTTCACCTGGCCTTTCCCTCTCTGTGTCTCTGTGTCTCCTTTTCTAAGGACACTGTCATTGGGCTTAGGCCTCTGCAGAGAAAACTCGCTCTTCCTGTGTATCTCCTTGACTCTCTCACACTGTCACGCTCAACACTTCTGACACCAGATACAGGGGGAGCTCCCCACACCCAGCCACTCTCTGTGTCACCAGCTGGTAGCCCTGCTATTCATATTCAGTTCAGTTCAATTCAGTGCTGACACTAACCAGTTAGATCACACAGGCCAAGGGCTCAGTCCCATGAGACTGCCCCCCACACATGCACACACACTTGAGAGGCCCATGGCAAGTCCTCAGGTTACCCACAACTTCTGCCGGACGTGGCTACAAATTGGAGGTTCCCTGACACCCTCCTTGGGTTTGATGATTGGCTAGAACAGCACACCGATCTCAGGGAAACACATTTACCAATGTCTTCTGTGGTCAAGGATGCAGATGAGCGGTCACATGCAAAGGTACATAGGCCCGAGGTCTGGAAGGCCCAGAGTGTGGGAGCTTCTGTCCCTGTGGAGTTGGGGTGTGTCATCCTTCTGGTGCTTGGAGGTGTTCACCCCCTCGGAAGCTCCCCAAAACTCCTACTATTGGGGATTTATATGGAGGCTTCATTGTGTAGGCATGATCATTAACTCAGTCTCCATCCCTCTCTGGAGAATGGAGGGTGTGGCTGAAAGGTCCAAGGTTCTAATCGTGGCTTGGTCTTTCTGGTGATCAGTCCCCATCCAGGAGCCCACCCACCGTCACCTCATTAGAACAAAAGGCGCACTGATCACTCAGGAAATTACCAGGCTTTAGGAGCTCCGTGCCAGGAGCTGGGGGATAGGTTTCTCTTATTTCACAAGGGCTCCCTAGCTTCACATTCACAACTACACGGGCCAGCACTGGACATGTCTTTCTGGGGCCACTATTCAGCCTGTTACACTCGTGGTATTATTACTACTGCTAACGCTACTCCTGTTTTTATAGCAATGTTTTTATGGTGCTGTTTATTCTGTTATCATCACTGTCAGCCCACAGTCCTGGGTTTCATTCCTTGCTCCGTGCCATCTGAGCTGGGTGACCCTTTGAAGGTACTTGCTCCCTGAGCCCGTTTCCGCTCTATAGAATTGAGCTTGTAAACCTCTGACCTCAGGGCCATGGTCAGAGTTAAAAGACTGAGTGTGGGACGGCACAGAGTAAGTGCACTGTGACGTGGCTGCTGCTGTTAAAAACGGTGTGATGTGTAGTGTGCTTGGCAGTGCCCAGTGCGAGAGGGGACGAAAGTGGAGGGCTGGGGGGTGGGGCGAGGCCAGGTGGGTTTTCCACAGAATTGGAAAGGGCCACTGAGCGGGCATCGCCTCAGTGAGACCCCAAAGCTGCTTTGCTGAGGGGTTGCTCCCATGCTAACTTCACGACTCAAGGTCACAGAGGCACTTGGTAGGTGTTTGCCAAGTTATTATTTGGCGTCTTCACGCACACTTAGTTTCAGGTGCTGTCGGACTCTCTTACCGCTGGGCTTGCTCACAGTCTCCCCTCCTTTTCTTGTTCTCATTAGCTTCGCCTCAACAGCATCAAGAAGCTGTCCACCATCGCCTTGGCCCTTGGGGTGGAGAGGACCCGCAGTGAGCTTCTGCCCTTCCTGACAGGTAACCACGTGCACTCCTGGCCCACGTGGAGTGGGGGCCGTCAGGGTGGTGCCTGCTGGGTAAGGGGCCTTGCTGTGGATTTAACAGGTCGTTTGTAAGCGTCTGCCCTCTGCTAGACATCGTGGGTGCGCAGGGTCTGTGAGGAGAAGTACAGTCCTTCTCTGATGGAATGATCTGGAATGTTAGGGCCAGGGGTCTGGAGACAGGTTTAGGCAGGTGTGAATTGCAGCTCCAACCATTAGAAGCTGAGTGACTTAGACTAGTTACTTCACTCTCTGTATAGTGTTTTTATGTTGTTAATCCTCATCAGAGGATATTTTCCATTAATTTTTTTTTTTTTTTTGAGAGTGTAGAAAGGAGGTGGAGAGAGAGAGAGAAACATGGATGTGAGAAAAACACATCAATTGGTGCCCCCTGCATGCGCCCCGACTGGGGCTTGGGGCCTGCAACCGAGGTATGTGCCCTAGACCATAATCATACCTGAGACCCTTTAGTCCAAGGACTGTCGCTCTAGCCACTGAGCCTGTGGCTTGGGCTCCCTGTAGTTTTTATGTGTAAAATGGGGATGAGCATGTAATAATAATAATAATAATAATAATAATTGCTAATACTTATTGTATGCCTGCCACATGCCAGGCACTGTGCTAAACCCTTTCTTGAGAGGATTGAGTTCATTCACCTAGAGTCCCCAGACTGGCGCCTGTGCTCAGTAAATGTAAGTCACCGTCATTATCTGAGTTTATCTCACGGCAACTCCTATGGTTAGGTAAGACTGCTCCCATTTTTTGGATGAGGAAACTGAGGCATGATGAGAGGATCTGTTTGCCCAAGGTCACACAGGTGCTGACTCTGAATGTTATCTAGTCATGCTGGCTCCAAATCCACGTGGTTAATGCGTCAGGGTCCCGACTACCTGGGTTCAAATGCAAACTCTACCACTTCTAGCTGAGTGACCTCAGGCAAGGTATTTCACATCTGCCTGCCTCCGATTCTTCATGTGTGAAGTGGGCATAATAGCATAACCTGACAGGACGATGAAATAGATACCGCGTAACGGTACCCAGCATGTGGTAAGTGCTGCTTAAATGTGAATGAGTAGCCTGTCCTGAGCACTCCTGTCAGCGAAGGTATAGGCACAGCCCTTAGGACAGTGCCTGACACCAATTACTGGTAAGTCCTCTCTTCCCGTGATTCCCATTACAACTCTATACTAATGAAAACCACAACTAAAGCCTCAGTCCCTCAGTCAGCCTCTGCACACGTGACACAGCAGATGGCCCCGAACCAGGTGGCTTGTTCTGATGAACTGTTGGAGAGACTTGAGAGCTTTGGAATGCTGAGACAGGGATGACCTCTGGGGCAGGGGGTGACAAGGGGTGTGGCACAGAGTATAACAAGGGGTTAAATAGTTGCAGAGAGAGAACGAGTTGGAGAGACCTGGGTGTGAAACCCAGCGGTGCCACCAACCTCCAGCCTGCTGGGTAAACCTGGGGGAGCCACTCCACCTGCCTGCCCCAGTTCCCTCACCTGTAAGAGTCAGACCTAACTCGGGGTCGCTGGGAGGATGAAGCGCTGCTGGTAATTCTGTAATAGGCCATGGGGAAGGCAGCCCGGGGAGGGAAACCGGCAGGAGGAAACAGCCAATGGAGGCCGGCTGGGACCTGGGGATTCACCTGGGACAGGCACAGTGGCAGGTGGGTGATGGTGGGTTGGAATTTGCTGGCCTTGGGTGCCAGGGAGCGGTTTGGGTTTAATCCAGTAGATGAAGGCAGGGCAGCCGTTCTAGATAGTTGGTGGAGGGTGGGGGCATGAGATGGACAAAAATAAACCTAGCGGGCAGGCAGAATTGTAGTGCGGGGTGGGATGGGTGAAAGAAGGCCAGAGGCAGGACGTCAACCTGGGAGACAGCAACTAAGAGCAGAGACGCCTGGGCTAGGCTGTCTGCGTTCAGTCCTCGCCTCAGTGGGCTTCATTGCTTCATCTGTAAAACGGAAATAATTGTGTCAGACAGATGGGGCCATTGTGAAGATTCAGGGAGTTTAATGTATGTGTTACCTTTGTTACATTGTAGAGTCACATAACTCAAGAGGAAGGTTTCTTTGGGCTGCTGTAATCCCAAATGACATCAGATTTTCTTTCCTTTGGGCTTCACGAAATTGCAAAATGTTCAAAATAGTAAATGGCAGATACACTGTCTTTTGGAAAAGCTTATACTGTTTCAGACAGAAAAAGGTGAAAGCCCTGAGCTTCCACAGAACGTTCAGAATCGGCATTAGGAGGGGAAAATTACCACCTAATGTCTCCACTGTGTTAGAGTCCAGTGTTGGTAAGTTTTGGCCATAATTTGGGAGACATGGGTTGACTCCACGGTGAGTCAAGTCACATGCGAGTCTGTCGTGGAGCTGCAAAGTAACCTGCCACTTAAAGACTCGGACTCATGTAAACACTAGTGAAAATGAGCTCAGAAATCCCAGGTTTGCCCTGAAAGCACTCCCTGGTTTTGTTGCAAAGACCTGAGACAGAGGAGAGTAGCTTGACATCTGCCTTTAGGCCTGACATTCACGTACAGAAAAGAGGAGGAGCCCCACAAGATGGGGGATGAGGACACTATGAGAGGGTTGTGGTAAGGAGGTGACTCAGAGCTGGAACCCACCATTTCCACTCCCACCCCATTGTTCAGAGTATAGTCACGTGTCCATGCCAGCTGCAAGGGAGCCTGGGAAATGTAGTCAGGCTGGATTGCCTTAGGCCTGGCTTAAACTCAGGAAGTTAGGATGCTAACATAGTTGCTAAGGATACAGCAGTTCCCACCACCTCAGGGAAGGTAGGATGGAGCTGGAGGAGAATGGCTTTCAGGTTTAGCATCAGGACAGAGCATTTTCTTTTCTTTTTATAGACTTTTTTTAAAATATGTTTTTATTGATTTCAGAGGAAGGGAGAGGGAGAGAAACATTAATGATGAGAATTATCAATGGGCTGCCTCCTGTACGCCCTCCATTGGGGATCAAGCCCACAACCTGGGCATGTGCCCTGTCACCCGACTTGGCCCATGCCTTGACTCTGTGCCAGCCCAGGTGGAGGGTGGGGGCAGTGAGTGCCCATAGTTTGAGAAGCAGTGTGAGGCTGCGTGTTCCCAGCTTGGCTTCTTAGGGCTGGAGTCAGACTTCGGATGGGACTGGAACAGAGTCTGTTTTGGTCCACAGACACCATCTACGATGAGGATGAGGTCCTCTTGGCCCTGGCGGAACAGCTGGGAACCTTCACCACGCTGGTTGGAGGCCCGGAGTATGTGCACTGCCTGCTGGTGAGTCAGGAGGCGGGGAAGTGCTCTTGCCTTCCTCTTGGGGGTCAGCGAGGGGAGAATATAGGAGGTGCTTGGGAGTCATCTCCTCAGAATAGATGGGCTTTGGACATTTACTTTAATCCAACAAGTCAGGGCTTTGGTTAGGAGTCAGGCTAGCTTCTTCCACTGTGTGACTTGTAAAAATTACTTAACCTCTCTGTGCTATCCTTTGTTCATCTCTAAATGGAAGTCATTAACACCTATCTTTATAAGTGAGCCTTAGCACAGTACTAGGCACATAGTACTACTAACAGGTGTTAGCTGCCATTGTCGTGATGCCATGTGTTATGTGGTCATGTCTACCCTTTGGGGTAGGTAGAGTTTCCCCCTTTTTTTTCTTCTTTTTTTAAAAATATATTTTGTTGATTTTTTTACAGAGAGGAAGGGAGAGGAATAGAGAGTTAGAAACATTGATGAGAGAGAAAACATCAATCAGCTGCCTCCTGCACACTCCCTACTGGGGATGTGCCCGAAACCAAGGTACATGCCCTTGACCGGAATTGAACCTGGGACCCTTGAGTCCGCAGGCCGACGCTCTATCCACTGAGCCAAACCGGTTAGGGCGAGAGTTTCCTTTTTATAGATGAGCCACCGGAGCGTCCAGAGGTTGGGTGTCTTGTGCAAGGTCGCACGGCTAGTACATGGCAGAGCTGGGACTCCAAGTATGTCCATTTGAGTCTCCCCCAGGCCCCTACCCCACTGCCTGCCAGTCTGACCCTGTGCTTGGTGGTGGCCAGGGACGTAGAGAAGGGTCAGACACTAACATTACCTGCTGTTTGGGAGAGGAGAAGGGAGGACCCCGTAGGCCTCTGGGAGGTTCTCCAGTCTGTGATCTGGGAAGAGCACCTTAGAGGTGGCCCAGGCCCTTGGTTCTCCTCTGTTCCTCAGACCCCTGGGCCATTGCATTCCTCCCAGTAACCCTGTATTTCACAGTTTCCAAACCCCTATTTCATACGTGGCCTCTGCACTCGGTGGTGTCTTACTTCTTGTCAGCAGCCTTTCTTCCTTTTAGTGGTGTATAACCACGTGCTTCTTAGAATTGTTGGTATCTTGGATTTCAGCAAAAGTGATCGTTTGTTTTTCCCCAAACAGCATTAAGTCAGGAGGTGTGATAATTGCCCTTCAGTGCTGGTATCTGAGCTTTCATCTGTGTGTACACAGAAAATTATATGTGAATGGGATTGCTTGGATTTTACATAGAACAGGGCTGCCTGACATGAGGCATGGGCAGGCCCAGGACCAGCCTGAAAGGGGCCCTTGAACGCCATGGAGCTCTCTGCAGCCCTGGCCTTTGTCAGTTTTTCTGAGGAGAGAATGCTTAGCTTTCAGCAGCCTCTCAGAGGACTTGAGCGGAAAACTGCTGAGAACCCCAGGGCTCCAGATGCGGGAGGGACTCAGGCTTGCGGGGAGCCAGCACTGGAACCCGGGGTCCTTCCCCAGCCAGGTCAGGGTGTTCCCACAGAACATTCTCAGTGAGTGAACCCCAGTCATTGCACGCTTCCTTCAGGTTGGGGGTGGGGGGAAGGGGTGCAGTCGCATGTGATCTCTGGGACTGCCCAGCACAGACATCCTGAGGCCCTACAGTGATCCATCGCTTCTCACAGTGATGGTCATGCTCCCGTTCACAGATGAGAAACTGAGGCACAGACTGGTTTGAGTGAATTGCCCCTGCCTCTTAACCATGACCTCCCCTTTGTACTATTCTCAAAGGGCACTTGGTTGCTTCACAGGCTGCTCAGAGCTGGGAAAGAGGGAAGCTGGAGCCGTTAGAATTCAGAGGAGGCACCTAACCTCTCTCTGTCGTCCCCATCTGTCACCTGTGCTCAGTGCCTCATTCTCTTACCTGTCTGGGCCCTGGTAGTATTATCCTTTGTGATTTCTTTCTACCTTCTTCTTCTTTTTTATTTTTTTAATCCTCACTGGGGGATATTCTCTTCCATTGATTTCTAGAGAGAGAGGTGAGGGGGAGGGAGGGGAGAAGGAGAAACATCCATTTGAGAGAGACTCATTGATTGGCTGCCTCCCACAAGATCGCCCACTCTAAACCTGCAACCCAGATCCCAGGCACTGGTCAGGACCCCATACGCCATCGCTCTAACCACCGAGCATACCAGCCAGGGCTCTTTCTGCCGCCTTATACCTGTAAGGCCACACTGGTCTTCAGACTACAGACCTCCAAGCCTTTATTTGAACAAAATAAAATAGATTGAGTCTCCCTCATTACTGATTACTGAGTTCCTGCCCTGTGCTAGGAGCTCTGCTGGGCTCTGGGTACACAAAGGTGAGCAATCGGGTGTCCCTCCAGGCCTCACCCTGACCAACCAGTGAGGGGCCCCCACTAACATGAGCTCCTGATGCAGTCGCCTGTCAGAGACCACAGCTGTGCTTTTCAACCCTCCAGGCCAGGAGCAGGTGGCCTGGGTTAGAGGCTGATGGGTAGCTCTTACGAGGCTGTTGGCTCAGGTCCCTCTTCTTTCAAATGAAGTCAGAGGACCTGCTTCCTAGGAGTCAGTGTGTTAGAACCACCCTCCTCCGAGCTGGCGACAGGGTGGCCTGCCTGGATCACGTGGTGCGTAGATGTCCCCGTCTCTGTCACTAGGATTGCTGCACTCTGAGGCGCTAGTGGCAGTGGTGGCCCTCTCAAAGTGGCGTGTACAGTTTTGAGGTTCATGGACCACCCCACTGAAGCTCCCTGAAGGACCCCTAAATGAGGTCTGCATGAAGGCTGGGATGGGGTGATCACAGGTTTCTGGTTAGAAATGAACCCGCAGAGGGGCTCAGGGGGGTGCTCCAGGGCTGGAGGTGGTGGGAGGGAGCGTTTCCTGACCTCGTGCTCTGTGCCACAGCCACCCCTGGAGTCGCTGGCCACAGTGGAGGAGACGGTGGTGCGGGACAAGGCAGTGGAGTCCTTGCGGGCCATCTCCCACGAGCACTCGCCCTCCGACCTGGAGGCCCACTTCGTGCCACTGGTGAAGCGGCTGGCGGGCGGTGACTGGTTCACCTCCCGCACCTCGGCCTGTGGCCTCTTCTCCGTCTGCTACCCCCGCGTGTCCAGCGCCGTCAAGGCGGAACTTCGACAGTGAGTCCCAGCCGTGGCCCCTGAAGCTCAGCCTCCTCCTCCGCCTGGTTCGCTTCTCTCAAGCCCCAGCCCCTTGAGGCCTCCCAAGTCCCAAACACCCCTGAGCTCTCCCAGCCCCTCCTTCCCCCCCTTGAAGAAGCTGTGTCACCTAGGGCACTGCCTCTTGCTCAATTAGGAAATATAGATAATGACAGTTCCTTCCTCCCCTTGGTTCTTGCGAGGAAAGAATTACCGCATGTAAAGTGCTTAACAGAATCTGGCACATAAAAGCATGGACAAGTGACCCGTGATGCAATCTGAGGCCTGCCCTCGGTCCAGACCCTTGGCAGCCTCCTCCACTCTCCACCCCTGGGCCTGATGCCCCAGGGAATTCCTTGCAGGAAGGACTTGCCTTTGGGAAGAATGAATGAACATGGCTTTAATTGGACGAGAGCTTGCCCCTCCCTCTGAACATCCGTCCACCCACCATTCCCCACACACTTTTTGAGCAGCAAGCCCAGGCCCTGAGGCCTTACTTACCCAGAGTACTGGTGGACAGCTGCCCACATGTGCTTAGAGATGTGTGTTCGGCCCCTACGCCTCCAAGAGGAGCAGCCACTGCTGAAAAGTAAAACCTTTGAGTGGCCTAGACCCGCATCTCAGCTGCACAGTTTTATGTGGTCATAATATAACCGGCACCTACCGTTCTCCACACATTTATGTGCAGACAGATAGGCTGCTATGTGCTCACACGTGGGAACTCTTAAACCTCACAGTGCCCTGTGGGGTAGGTCCTGTCACTGCCCAAGGTCACCAGGCAAATCAGGACCTGCTGCAGTCAGCTGTCTCCTCTGCATGCTGCCTGCTGCCCAAGGTCCCAGGGACTCCTTCTGAGCCCCGTCCCATCCTGACCCCCAGGTACTTCCGGAACCTGTGCTCAGATGACACCCCCATGGTGCGGCGGGCCGCAGCCTCCAAGCTGGGGGAGTTCGCCAAGGTGCTGGAGCTGGACAACGTCAAGAGTGAGATCATCCCCATGTTCTCCAACCTGGCCTCTGACGAGCAGGTGGGTTCTGCCCCCGGCCCCTCCCCCTCCCTCTGGCAGACTCTGCAGCAGGAAGTGAATCTAGTGCTAACGGGGCCTCTGCTGCCCTCTCCGCACCCCTATCCTCTCTCCAGGACTCGGTGCGGCTGCTGGCGGTGGAGGCATGCGTGAACATCGCCCAGCTCCTGCCCCAGGAGGACCTGGAGGCCCTGGTAATGCCCACCCTGCGCCAAGCTGCTGAGGACAAGTCGTGGCGCGTGCGATACATGGTGGCTGACAAGTTCACAGAGGTAGGTGAGGGACCGTTGACACTGTCCACACGTAGGAAACAGGCTCTCGGAGGCTAAGGGCTGGGCGGGTTTAGGAGTTGGGTTTTCTCTTATTGCAGTGGAAGCACTGGGTGTTTGAGCTGTGGGAGCTCTGCGATCATCCCATTGGACCTCACTTCACATGCCCACCTGTCTGGTTGACAAGGGCAGCTGGAAGCGCCGTGGGGAGAAGGGCTCTGAGGCTCAGGTTCTGTGGGAACGAGGTCCCAGGAGCAGAGAAGGGTAGCACGTGCCCGTTCCTGACCTGGTCACACTTTCTCTCCTTGGACAGAAGGGACGACATAGCCTGAATGAGTTTGCTGGGGCTTCCATCACAAAGCACCACACACTGCCCTGGCCAGTTTGGCTCAGTGGATAGTGTCGGCCTGCGGACTGAAGGATCCCGGGTTCGATTCCAGTCAAGGGGCACATGCCCAGGTTGCAGGCTAGATCCCCAGTAACGGGCGTGCAGGAGGCAGCCACTCAATAATTCTCTCTCATCACTGATGTTTCTATTTCTCTCTCCCTCTCCCTTCCTCTCTGAAATCAATAAAAACATACTTAAAAAAAAAGATGAGGTCAGAAATGAAAAATTAAATGGTGAATAAAAGTTTCAAAACAAAACAAAGAACCACATGCTGAGCGCTCTGTTTCCTCACAGTTCATGAGGCGACAGTTCTGAAGTCAAGGCATCAGCCAGGTGGTTTCTCTGAGATTTCTCCCCTTGGCTGCAGATGGCCATTTCCTTCTGTGTCCTCACATGGTCCTCCCACTGTGCATGTCTGTGACCTAATCTCCCCTTCGTGTAAGGACTCTAGTTATTTTGGAGTAGAGCCCTCCCTAATGACCTCACTGCACTTTAACTTCCTACTCTTTAAAGACTGTCTTCAAATGCATTCACATTCTGAGGTCCTGGGGGGTGAAGATAGCAACATGTGAATCTTGCGGGGGGCGGGCACGGGTTAGCTCATCACACTGCCCAACAGCTTGACTGGTCAGAGTGACACCACCAGGCAAACAGAACAGGGACAAGATCCCACACCACTGACTCCCAGCACACGGGACCCGAATTTGCTTTTTAGCTCACCAATGAGTGTCGAGCACCAGCTCTTTGCTGGATGCTGAAAATCCATGACTCCAGGACATGCCCATCCACCAAGGAGCAGGCAGCCTGAAGGGAAGGTCCAGTTGAATTTCATAGTCACGTGTCACAGGTGCCGGGCCCACACGAATGTGGGGTGTGGGAGACGAGGAGAGGAGGTGGTGCCACAGCTGGTTCTAGAACATGAGTGGGTGACAGCTGAGACGGGAAGGGCGGCAAGTGCAAAGGGCCCGTGGAGGCCAGAGCAAATGCATCAGGAACTATCAGGGCCAGCTTCTGGGGGGGGCCTTCAGGGAGAAAGCTGGAGAGGGGCACGTCCGCGCAGAGAGGCCTCGGTGCCTCTGCCCTGGTCTCCCTCTTCCTGCACGTATTTCCCCTGGTGTTTGCTGGGAGGACTCGGAGCCTGAGGAGCTCTCCCAGGGCTGTCAGTTTTCCCTGTGCAAAGGTTAGCACAGCATGGCTGTGGGACTGGCTGCCAGGAGCCGCAGCGTCACTATGGAAGAGGCTCCTTCTGTACCTTGGCTACTGGGCCGCACGATGGGTCCACACTGGGGTTAGGTAAAAGCTCGGCTTTGTGAGAGCAGGGCACACAATAGACAGTAAGTATCCATTACGTCAGTACAAGGGTAGCATTGGGCCCTTCACGGTCTTTACTTGTTTGTTCCCTTCTGAGCCTCGAATCACCCTGCTTTCTACCAGGTCTCCAAGACATAGCTTTGCAGAAGAACCCTGGTGCTGGGGGACAGGCAGGGCCCCGTATGCCCTCTTCCCCCGTAATTACAAATGTGCTACTGGTAACTAATCTTTAAAAAAAGAAAGAAAGCCCTCGCCAGTGTATCTCAGTTGGTTGGGCATCATCCCACTGAGAGGTCGCTGATTCAATTGCAAGTCAGGGTACGTGCCTGCATTGCAGGCTCCATTCCCTGTAGGGGGGCGTGGATTGATGGTTCTCATCAGTGTTTCTCTCTCCCCCTCTAAAATCAATAAAAACATACTTAAAAAAAAATTCTATATAATAAAGATGTAATATGCAAATGATGGTTATGCCATGAAGCATAACGACCCACCATGTAAAGACTGGATCACTGATCAGGAGGGTGGGGCAGTGAGCTACAAGCAGGCGGCAGAGAGCTACAGGAGGGGGCAGGGCAGCAAGCTATGAAGGAGAGTGGGAGGGAGGAGAGGCGGGCGGGGGGAGCTACAGGAGGGCGGGGCAGCGAGCTACTGGCACACAGATTCGTGCGCAGGGCTACTAGTATATATATATGTATATATATAAGTCAAACCGCAAGAGCTGCTATAGCCTCGGAATATTTTGGATTAGTAACAGAAACCCAACCCAAGTTGCCTGAGCAGTATGGAGGTCCCTTTTATTATTTTTTTCACATAGATTGCTACTACCATGCAGTAGGTACCCTTGTGGTCTTCATTTTGCTTTTCCTATCTAATAAAAGAGTAATATGCAGATTGACCATCACTCCAGCACACAAGATTGCTGCCCCCATGTGGTCAAAGATCCTGCCCCCTATGTGGACACAAGATGGCCACCATAAGATGGCCTGCAGGGAAGGGCAGTTGGGGGGGACCCAGGCCTGCAGTGGAGAGCAGTTGGGGGGGACCAGGCCTGCAGGGGACAGCAGTTAGGGGTGACCAGGCCTTCAGGGGATGGCAGTTAGGGGCAAACAGGCTGGCAGGGGAGCAGTTAGGCATCAATCAAGCTGGCAGGGGAGTGGTTAGGGGGTGATCAGGCTGGCAGGCAGAAGCGGTTAGGGGCAATCAGGAAGGCAGGCAGGCGAGCAGTTGGGAGCCAGCAATCCTGGATTGTGAGAGGGATGTCTGCCCTCGAGGGGTCCCAGATTGGAGAGGGTGCAGGCTGGGCTGAGGGACAACCCCCCCCCCCCGTGTACGAATTTCGTGCACCGAGCCTCTAGTGAGATATAAAGTGACTTGTTCAAGTGCACACAGTTGAAAAGTAAGAGTAAGAATTTGAGCCAGACAGTTGGTCTCCAGACCCACACATGACCACTGCCCTACCCAGCCCGACTCCCCCACCAGTGAGGAAACCACAGTTCAAAGGCTCAGAAATTTGCCCGTGGTCACCCAGTGGTGCAGGGATTAGAACTTGGCAGTGACTCTAAGAATCGTATTCTTGCCCCTAGTTCTGCTGCCTTTAACTTTGATTTTGGTCTCATTTGTCCAGAGCACAAGCCTTCTCACTTTGCCCCACCTTCCCTTCCTGCAGCTCCAGAAAGCCGTGGGGCCGGAGATCACCAAGACAGACTTGGTCCCTGCCTTCCAGAACCTGATGAAAGACTGTGAGGCCGAGGTGAGGGCCGCAGCCTCCCACAAGGTCAAAGGTTGGTGCTGGTGACCAGAACACAGCAAGTGGGTGGGTGTCCATGGTGCTGGAGGTAAAACCAGGACATAGGTCTCACCTCCCCCTTTTCCTTCCCCCGTCCACAGAATTCTGTGAAAATCTCTCAGCTGACTGTCGGGAGAATGTGATCATGACCCAGATCTTGCCCTGCATCAAGGTAACGGGGCATAGAGCAGACGGGAGCTTACCAGAAAGAAGGGGTGGGGGTGGGGCTTTAGGGACAGCCAGATGCAGACTGAGTTCCCAGCCCTCTGCACTGGGCCACCTTGGGTTTGAAGTACTTGGGGACCCAGAGGGGAGACAAAATCATTCCCCTGGTAGCCTGAGCTGTCCCCCACTCCAGAGTGACAGGGGGAAAGGAGGCTGCGTTCAGGCTTCGTAGGATTTGGAGTTACTTGGCCACCAACCCCATGGATGTCCCTTCTTTCTCCCTCCCAGGAGCTGGTGTCAGATGCCAACCAACACGTCAAATCGGCCCTGGCCTCAGTCATCATGGGCCTCTCTCCCATCCTGGGCAAAGACAACACCATCGAGCACCTCCTGCCCCTCTTCCTGGCTCAGCTGAAGGATGAGGTGAGGGCACCAGACAGGCTCTGGAACTTGTGGGTTTGCAGAGGTGACCGGTGAGTCAGCTCTTTTCCCAGATTGGCCAGGAATCTCCTGGAATCTCAACAGACACCCAGATCTCTGATGAGTTGAATGTTTCTGGCCATGATGGACTGTGCAGTCATTTGTCCATTTATTAGGCAGTTATCTGTCATGCCCTTACTCTGGGCATTGAGAGTACCAAAAAAATAGTAATACTTTTTTAAAAATATGTTTTTGTTTTTTATAAATATTTTATTGATTTTTTTTTTAATAGAGAGGAAGGGAGAAGGATAGAGAGTTAGAAACATCGATGAGAGAGAAACACTGATTCAGCTGCCTCCTGCACACACCCCCACTGGGGATGTGCCTGCAACCAAGGTACATGCCCTTGACCGAAATCGAACCTGGGACCCTTCAGGCCGACGCTCTATCCACTGAGCCAAACCGGTTACGGCTGTTTTTATTTTATTTTTTTAAATGCTTTTATTCTTGGGAAAGGGGAAAGGGAGAGAGAGATAGAAACACGGATGAGAGAGAAACATTGATCAGCTGCCTCCTGCACACTTTCTACTGGTGATGGAGCCTACAATCCTGGCAAATGCCCTGATTGGGAATTGAACCCCTAACTTCTTGGTGCATGGGTGGGTGCTCAACCACTGAGCCACACTGGCCAGACACTAAGACAGTTTCGATCCTTAGAGATCTTCCGTGGGCCAGTCCTTGGGAATATGCCAGGCTATGTGCCTTTTCATATAAGTTGCTTTACATACTTTCGGGGTCTGTGTGTGTGTGTGTGTGTGTGTGTGTGTGTGTGTGTGTATTTATATTTATTTATATATGTATTATAAATCAGTACTCATAATATTGGTAGACCACAGTAGTTCAAAAATATTTCTTTATTCCATTGTTCATTCTTTTAGCAGAAATGTATTGAACACCTGCAATGGGCCAGAGACTATGTTGGTTACTGGAGAGAGGAGGATGAATGAGAATTCATGTTTTCTCACATGTTCCATATGGAGCTCAAAGGCTAGCAGAGAGGATAAAAGTAATAGAAATGGTCAAGATAGCCAGGCCGGTATGGCTCAGTGGTTAATCATTGATCTGTGAACCAGGAGGTCATGGTTCAATTCCTGTTCAGAGCATATGCCTGGATAGCGAACTTGATCCCCAGTAGGGGGTGTGCAGGAGGCAGCCAATCAATGATTCTCTCTTATCCTTGGTGTTTCTCTCTCTTCCCTCCTCTCTGAAATCAGTAAAAATGTATTAAGAAAAAAAAGGAACGGTCATGATAAGCCCCCACGTGTTAAGCCCTTGTGGAGCAGACACTGTGGCAGGCACTTGAATAGCCTCCCCTGACCTTTGACGCTAGATGGATGTTCCATGTCACAGGTCGATATCCGGAAAGGTTAAGTCCTGTGCCAAAGTGCTCCCAGCTAGCAAACAGCAGAGGGGGGTTATTGCATGTCTGTTTTTTCCAGGGTTTCATATCTTTGCACTGTGATTTCCTACAAATCCTTCAAACTGCCTGAACATTTTTTAAAAAATGTTTTTATTGATTTTAGACAGAGGAAGGGAGAGGGACAGATAAAAACATCAATGATGAGAGAGATTCATTGATCTGCTGGCTACCTCCTGCACACCCCATACTGGGGGTTGAGCCCGCAACCGGGCATGTGCCCTGACCAGGAATTGAACCATGACCTCCTGGTTCATAGGTCGGTGCTCAACCACTGACCCACGCCAGCTGGGCTATCTGAACATTTCTTGTGCTGCTATTCTGAGATTTGAAAAGCTGCTTTGAAAAAATAATTTTTTAAAAAGGAAAAGCTGCTTTCACCTAATCCTCGTTGCTTGCTTTTCATGTGCCTTTAACGTGTCCCCAGGGCCGGGAGCTGGGCCTGGGCAGCAGTGGGTCCTCAGGAAATGTTTGTCATACAGAGTTGGTGCAGTTCAGCATTTCCCCCTGTCCTGGCTCACCATGCGCAGTGCATTCCCTCAGACCTCTCCTGTCCCCTCCTCAGTGTCCAGAGGTGCGGCTGAACATCATTTCCAACCTGGACTGCGTGAACGAGGTGATCGGCATCCGGCAGCTGTCCCAGTCCCTGCTTCCCGCCATCGTGGAACTGGCTGAGGACGCCAAGTGGCGGGTGCGGCTGGCCATCATTGAGTACATGCCCCTGCTGGCTGGACAGCTGGTGAGTGAGCGGCAGGAGGCATGCTGCCCTGAGGAGGAGCTCCCAGGCTCTGGTGCCGGTGCTGTGTGATGCGCTGTGACCGGAAACTGAAGGCTGTGAGGACTGTGGGGAGTGGGAGGAATAGAATGGGGTTAGGAAGAGAAGGGAAAGGAGCCCCTGGGGTGAAGCTGTCTGGGGGTGGGGGTGGTTCCTTGGGGGTTTTCTGGAAACTACCAAGCCTCCCTCCATGCCTTACCTCCTTTTCTCCTGCAGGGGGTGGAGTTTTTTGATGAGAAACTCAACTCCTTGTGCATGGCCTGGCTCGTGGATCATGGTGCGTAGCTCCAGGTGCTGGAGGAGGGTGGGGCTCCGGGAAGATGGTGGCAGATTGGCTGGGGCGGGTGTGGGCCGTGGGAGGCTGGAGTCACTCCCACATCAGAGGCTCCTCAGAGGAGGACCAGTTCCCTTGCTTTTTAGAAGCCTGGGGAAGTGCAGGGTGGGAGGGGGACATAGCACATTTCCCAGGGGCTGTCTGGTGTAGTGGCAAGTCCCAGGGCCGCCGAGCAGACAGCCCTGGGTTTGACTTTTACCTCCTGGCTTTTGAAGCTTAAGCAAGTCACCTACCACACTCCTGTGAGACCAGGGACTTCTCATCCAGTGGTTTAGGGCCAGTGTGAGCATTGCTCATTGTTCTCACTAAGACTGGTGAAAATAAAAGTTTGTCTGTATCGGGCACCATTCCAACTACTACATATTTAAATCCTTGCCTGGGCTCAGCAATTCTTTTTGTTTTTAATATGTTTTTATTGTTTCAGAGAGAGGAAGGGAGTGGGATAGACAAAGAGAAATATCAATGATGATGGAGAATCATCGATTGGCTGCCAACTGCGGGCCCCCTACTGGGGATCAAGCTTGCAGCCCAGGCATGTGCCCTGACCAGGAATCAAACCATGGCCTCCTGGCTCATGGGTCAATGCTCAAGCACTGAGTCATACCAGTCAGGCATGAGCACATCACTTCTTTTTTTTTTTTTCTTTTTCTTTATTGGTTATGGTATCACATAATTGTCCTCATCCCCCTATTCCCATCCCGAACCCCTCCCCACGTATGCCCCCACCCCCCTGTTGTCCATGACCACTGGTTAGGCTTGGCACATCACTTCTTGAAGCCCATTGGCCCGTCTGTGAAACGAGGACAGTAATGGGACCTGTGTCTGGGCTGTTGAGAGGCACTGCAGGAAAAGCACAGCCCGCCTTTAGCCCATAGTGGGCCCTTTCATCCTCTTGGAGCTCTGGGTCCCCTGCAGCCTGAGACCTGGGGCTGCTCAGGAGGCAGTAGTGAGCGTGGCTGTTCCCGCGTCCGTCCTTCACCGCCTGAAGCCTGCCCTCTGCCTCTCGCCCTCCTGCAGTCTATGCCATCCGAGAGGCGGCCACCAGCAACCTGAAGAAGCTGGTGGAGAAGTTCGGGAAGGAGTGGGCCCATGCCACGATCATCCCCAAGGTCTTGGCCATGTCTGGGGATCCCAACTACCTGCACCGCATGACCACACTCTTCTGTATCAATGTGAGCACTCCCGCCTGCCCACCGGCCTGTCCCTGGGAACCAGGTGTACCTGGGAGAGGGCGGATGGAGGGTTCTCAGGGGAGACGCCTGGCTTGGGAGCGGGGAAGCGGTGGGCACCTGGGTTGCAGGATGAGTCCCTGGGGAACTGCTGGCCAGAGGTTGCACGTGCCCTTCCCCCACCCCCATCGAGGCCTCGGGGTGGGAACCCCAGGACGAGGGAGACTTGGCCCACTGAAGCAGTGATAGCCAAACCTCTCTTGGTACCTTTCATTTCCCACGAACGTGCGTGTGTATTTATTTATGGTAGGAGGGGGAAGTGTGCAGGCTCTAGGAACGGACCCAGTTTTGAATTCTAGCCCTGCTATGCGTTAGCAGTGGACCTTGGGAAACTGACCTGACTGCGAAGTGCTTGCTTTTCTTACCTGGAAAGGGTTCGGAATGCTGGCGGTCACGGCACCTTACTCATCAGCCTGGGCAAAAACCCGGCTGTACATGCAAAAGGCTCAGAACCGTTATGCTATACCGAGCAAGTGCTCCTTTCTAGTCATTTCAGTAAACCATCCACGTAGCTAGAAATGAAAGGATGACATTTAAAAGCTATTATAACTATGTGTTCAAATCAGTTCTATCCATGCCTCACCTTGGAGATCACTGAACTAAGGAAGGGATCCTGGGAGTTAGGAATCAAGGCTCCTCCCCAGAGGATGAAGGGAAGTCTGAGGACGGGAGATGGTCCGGGACACCTGGCCTGAGAGTTTCCAGGGCAGGGAGACGGTGGTGTTAGGAGGGTGTTAGGTGACATGGGGGCTTCAGGAGAATAAACTGTCCCCAGGGTGGGTAACTGCGCTCAGAGTCCCCATGTTGCTCAGCTTTACCCTCAGGCCTGGTGGTCACCGAGGTGGCCTGGTCAGAGGAAGGAGGAAATGGGAGTTAGCCATGAACTTTGGCTAATCACCTCTCTACTACTCACTGACCCCCAGGTGCTGTCTGAGGTCTGTGGGCAGGACATCACCACCAAGCACATGCTGCCCACGGTGCTGCGGATGGCTGGGGACCCTGTCGCCAATGTCCGCTTCAACGTGGCCAAGTCCCTGCAGAAGATAGGGCCCATCCTGGACAACAGGTGAGGCCTGGACCGACCCTTACACTCCAGCGGCGCAAGTTGTGGTCATCTTCATTTTTGACCCTCAACCACTGGCTCACTATGACACTGCTGTAATGAAAAAGTGAGGTGTTGGCAGAATATTCAAAACGCCCGTGGGACAGGTTCAGGGGCACAGGAAAAGACCTGTGTGTCTGTCTGGTCACTGCAGTTCAGGGGGGAAACAGGTGTTCTCCATAGATGGCTGGGTCAGTTAGGTATGCACGTGGAGGGCAAAAACCTCCTACCTGAGGGCATAAAAAAAAATTAGAGCCCTAGCCAGTTTGGCTCAGTGGATAGACCATTTGCCTGGGGACCAAAGGGTCTCAGGTTTGATTCTGGTCAAAGGCATGTATCTCAGCTGTAGGCTCCTCCCAGGCCTGGGCCCTGGTCAGGGCTCCTGCAGGAGGCAACCAATTCGTGTGCTTCTCTCATATTGATATTTCTCTCTGTCTTCCCTTCTCTCTTCCACAGTCTCTAAAACTCAATGGAAAAATATCCTTGGGTGAGGATTTAAAAAAAAAAAATTTAGAGATAACAGATCAGAATCAGAAAGTTAAAAAAAAAGAAAGATCTCCAGCTGGTGTTGCTCAGTGGTTGAGCATCTACCCCTTCACCAAGAGATCACTGGTTCAGTTCCCAGATGCCCAGGTTGTAGACCCAATCCCTAGTAGGAGTGTGTAGGAGGCAGCGATCAATGTTCATCAAAATTTCTTTCTCTCTAAAATCAATAAAAACATTAAAATATAATAAAGATCCTGCCGAAACCGGTTTGGCTCAGTGGATAGAGCGTCGGCCTGCGGACTCAAGGGTCCCAGGTTTGATTCCGGTCAAGGGCATGTACCTTGGTTGCGGGCACATCCCCAGTAGAGGGTGTGCAGGAGGCAGCTGATCGATGTTTCTCTCTCATCGATGTTTCTAACTCTCTATCCCTCTCTCTTCCTCTCTGTAAAAAATCAATAAAATATATTTAAAAAAAAGAGTTTAAATATATATATATATATATATATATATATATATATATATATATATATATAATAAAGATCCAGAAGAAAGTGTCAGGAAATATTCTCAAGACTTAACAATAGATATATATTTGTTAAACAGCTCGCCAAAAGAAAACAATAATTGGCCTTCAGCCCTAGCTGGTTTAACTCAGTGGATAGTGTGTCGGCCTGCGAACTGAAAGGTCCCAGGTTCGATTCCAGTCAAGGGCACATGCCCAGGTTGTGGGCTCGATCCCCAGTGGTGGACTTGCAGGAGGCAGCCGATCCATGAGTCTCTCTCATCATGGATGTTTCTATCTCTCCCTCTTCCTTCCCCTCTGAAATCAATAAAAATATATTTTAAAAAGAGAGAGAGAACTCCAAACAGCCAATGAGCGTAAGAGCAGATGCTCAGCATCACAGGCCATCAGGAAAATGCAAATGAAAACCCACCCCCGGATGGCTAAGCTTTAACAACTCAGAGTCATTGGTGTTGGCAGATGGGCTGCAGTTGTCTCCTGCGTTGCAGGCGGGGCTGTCGATAGGAACAATCTCTTTGAAAATTGGTGGAATCTAGTGAAAGTTCACCTCTAGGAGCTGGCACGTCCACTCCGTGTTTATTTCGAACAAACGTTTATTTGTGGTAGCTTTACTCCTGTTGCTGCTCATCAACAGTACAGTAGGCAAGCCCTAGCCAGTTTGGCTCCATGGATAGAACATCAGCCTTCGGACTGAAGGGTCCCGGGTTCGATACCGGTCAAGGGCACATGCCTGGGTTGTGGGCTCCATCCCCAGTAGGGGGCGTGCAGGAGGCAGCCAATCAATGATTCTCATCATTCATGTTTCTATCTCCTTCTCCCTTCCTCTCTGAAATCCATGGAAATATATTGAAAACAAAAAAACAAATCCAGAAACAAAAGACAGTGCAGTGGGCAAATTGTTCTTTATTCATACGAGGAAGATTATTCAGCAATGAAGAGAGGCTCCTGCTGTACTTGTCAACGTAGCTGACTCTCACGACTCACGCCATTTTGTTGAGTGAGACCCAAGAAATTGTATCCAGCGATTCCGTTTATATCAAGTTCACCATAGGTACAACAGATCTCGGTGATCGCAGTGAGGATATGTGGGAGGAGAGGAGTTGTCACCTGAAAGGGGACACACACGATGCCTGCCTCTCCAGTGTCTTCTTTTTTTTTAAAATATTTTATTTATTTTTTACAGAAAGGAAGAGAGAGGGATAGAGAGTTAGAAACATCGATGAGAGAGAAACATCGATCAGCTGCCTCCTGCACACCCCCTACTGGGGATGTGCCAGCAACCAAGGTACATGCCCTTGACCGGGATCGAACCTGGGACCTTTCAGTCTGCAGGCCGACGCTCTATCCACTGAGCCAAACCGGTTTCGGCTCCAGTGTGTTTGTCTGCATCTGCTCCAGGACAAAACCTCACACCTTTGGTGCCTCTCCGAAGGCACTTTATTTCACACCACGATGGACTGTCAGTGCAGACAGACTCCCCCGGGCCCTCACAGCAGAGCAGATGCCTCCCCTGGGCCCCTGAGGGCCAGGTACTTCCCTTGGGGCACTGGCCCCTCCACTGTCCCTTATCATCCGTTGGCTGTGTCCCCACCTGGCCCAAGCTCCTCCTGGGCAAGAGTCAAGCGTGTTGGATTTGCCTCTGTTCACATCTCATCCCTAGTAGGTCTCAGTACATAGGTTAAATAAATGAAGGACGCCCATCTCCCGACCCCCAGAGCCTTGTGGGTTCTGTGATCCTCTGCCCCACTTGCCCAGACTGTCTGTCAACCCCCTGCCTGTTCTGGGCCCCAGAGACTTCTTAATTCCCACGTTTGCCTGTGTTTGTGGGCATCTCTTGCCTGGGCCCCTGCCCCCCTTGTGCCCCCTCCCTGCCTGGCTCACCCATTCCCATGCCTCCCCCTTGTCCTTCCAGCACACTGCAGAGCGAGGTCAAGCCCATTCTAGAGAAGCTGACCCAGGACCAGGATGTGGACGTCAAGTACTTTGCCCAGGAGGCCCTGAGTGGTAAGGCTTTGAGGACTTGGGGACCCCAGTGGGAGGGTGGTGTGCAGGGAAGCACCTAGGCCTGGGCAGCGGCTCCTGGCAGGGGGAGATGCAGGAGCACTGTGGGCAGGGGGCTTACTGTGGTTCTGACTCCCTCCTGTTCCTATTCCCCCAGTTCTGTCTCTCGCCTGATGCCGGAAGAGGAGCCAACACCGGCCTCTGATGTCCACAGCCCACCAAGTTCCCTCCTTGGGAGCCAGTGGGGGCCTCTGGCTGTCACTCCCTGAGCATGGTCTAACCCCAGGCCCCTAACCCAGCACGGTTCCTCCTCTCCCCAGCCTGGGAACCCGACTTCTTACTGTCCACCTCCCGAGGAGCTGGGGGAGCACAAGGTGGGACAGGGCAGCGACCCTGGGAGGAAGGGGCGGCCACTCCCTCCTCGGGGGAAGAGAGGTGAGCATGCTAGGTCACTGGTTCCTGCTGCTGTCATAGGGCCCCCTGCCCAGTCTACTTCTCCACCTTCCTTCCTTCCTCCCCTCCAGTGGTTTTTTTGTGTCAACTGTGCCGTTTTTATTTTATTCCTTTCTTTTTCCCTTTTCACAGAGAAATAAAGATATAGAAATAGCTGGTCCTCTGGTCTTAGTCACTAACATGGGGGCGGGCGGGAGCTCCATGTCAGGGCCTGGTGTCTGCCCTTCCCTCCGGGGAAGTCCTAATTACTGGGCATGGGGTTTCTGTGGGGAGTGCAGCTGGCCGTGGAATAGAGAGTCCATGAGGTGTTGCCGGCCAGCAGAGTCCTCTGGTCAGTTCAGTATCACAGACTTCGGCGGAGTGTGTGGTGGTTAAGGGCAGGTGCCTTGGAACCAGACAGCCTGGGTCTAAACCCCAAGTTCTTTCAATTGATAGCTGCGTAACCGTGAGTAGGTTACCCAGTCTCTCTGAACTTAGTGTTGTACTTTGTAAAATGGAGATAACTACAATCTAGGGCGGTTGTGAAGACTAAATGTGTTAATGTGTGCCAAGTGAGTAACAGTGCATGGCACAGAGAAGCAGGCAGTCGGGGGAGCTATAACCTGCCAGCGAACCTCCTGTGAACTGTGCCCTGCGCCTGGGAAGGTCTCGGGATAATAGGGGCTGTAATGGAGCGGGGAGGTTGCTGTGGCAAGACAGAACCAGCTGTCCCTCAATGTCCATTCTCCATTTCTTTACTAATAGAGATGGCTGCCTGGATTTCTGGTATTTTCTCAGGCCTCTTGAAATTTGGTGTGGCATGGTAACTAAATTCTGGCCAATATAGGAACACAAGTGGTATGTGCCGCTTCTAGGAAGTGTTCCTGAGAGAGGAGATATGCTCCCCTCCTTACCTCCTCCTCTCTGTGATCTGGAATGTAGACCAGATGGCCAGAGTGGGAGCAGCCGTCTTGGGCCAGGGACTGATCTTAGGAGCATAGGCCGAGCAGGGCAGCAGAACAAGATAGGAGGAGTATAGGTCCTGATGCTGTTATCACCCATATCAGTATCAGTTACCTGGGAGACTTGAACTGTTTGAGTGACTGTCCGTTTGGGGTTTCATCACTTGCAGGTCACCTGAATTCTAACTGATGCAGGGGCCAAAGAGTCCTGGAGAGAGGAGGAAGAGACTTAGTGGATGGCGATGCGTGTAAGGTTTCTCAGAGGACCTGATACTTGAGTGAATTTTGCCTCAACAAGGTGGAGGGGAAATTGGTATATTGGGTGGCAAGGTGATTTTACCAGCTCAGTCCTTTCATTACTGAGTCCCTCTTGTTTTGTTAGACCCAATTTGGCCCTGCAGGATGTAGGGTGAAGGAAACCCTATTCCTCCCATTACTAGCTTATTATATGTTAGTTTCATAAGGACAGGGCCCATGGTTTAAACTCACAGTGTTTAAACAAATATACCTTTCCTAGAATATAAATATTTGGAGGACTTGAGTGAGGGAGGAATTCATGAGATTGGGAAGTGGAGGACAACATAACCATTTTCAGCATGATGTTGAATGTTCTAGCTTAGCAGGTATCCTACCACTAATTACTGAAGGAACATTCAAATGAATGATCCTTGGTGTTCCAGTTGCGTTTTACTGCACAACAATCCATCCTCAGAGTTTAGTGACTTAATTCTGTAGTCCGGGCTTGGCTCAGTTGGAAGGTCCTTGTGCTCCTTGTGGTGTCGCCTGGGGCTGAAATGTTTGAAATGCCGTTTACCTCCCGTGGCTGGCACCTGAGCTGAGGCTTGGTACAGCACCTCTCCCCGTGCAGCCTGTCCAGGATGGCGAGACCTCTTGATCTGCTCGCACATGTCCTCAGAGCAGTGTCCCAGAGAACACGTTCCAGCTTTTCACACCTCTGCTTGCACCACAAGCCAAAACCAGCCACAGGGTCAGGCCCAGAGTCCGTGTGGAGGTGCCCACCAAGATGTGAAAACTTGCAGGCAGGGTTCAGTGGGGCCTGCCTGTGTAACAGTCTGCCACACGTGGTGCAGTGACAGCTTAGAGTTCCATCTTAGCTCTGCTGCTGACGTGCGCAGGGACCAGCAGCACAAGGAGATGAGGCTGATTTCAGAGTGTATGGTGCAGTCTGGAGCAAGCTGGAGATTTAAACTTTATCCTGGAAGGCAGAAGCAGCCATAGGGTGTTTTGCAAAGGAGTGACTGTCAGGATTGAAAGGGAAGACATGAGCCCGGGAGAATTCTGGTCTCTAAGTTTTGAGCTGGAGTAGGTACGCTGAAATAGAGGGAGGTGGTGGGTAAAAAGGAGACAGAAGAAAAGATTCCCCAAGAGACAGATTGAGATTCAGTGACACCTGGATTTGGGGAGTAAAAGGAAGGATGCAGTTACCTTGGTAACCAGAATTCAAGTCTTTCCACCCTCACCACTTAACTCCTTCCTGGAAAACATCCTTGGTTCCTGTAAATTCACATGCTTCAACATCTCCAACCTTTTGGTTGTAACATGAACCTCCGCCTGCAAAACTTTCTCCAGTCTTCAGGGAAACAAGTAATTCAGAGAGGGGGGCTAGTGAGAAATGGCCTGGTACAGGTGAGCACGGAGAAGGATGTAGGGTCCAGATCCCAAAGAGCCTGAAGTAAGAGCGTGAACGTGGCTCTGATGGACAGGGTCCCGTAAGACTTGGGAAGACGCCCTAGCTGGCTTGGCTCAGTGGATAGAACGGCAGCTTGCGGACTGAAGGGTCCCGGGTTTGATTCCAGCCGGGGGCATATGCCTGGGTTGTGGGCTGGATCCCCATGGGGGTGTGCAGGAGGCAGTCGATTGGTGATTCTCATTGATGTTTCTATCTCTCCTCCCTTCCTCTCTGAAATCAATAAAGAAATATATATTAAAAAAAAAAAAAGACTTGGGAAGACCCTTCAGGGGTCAGACAAAGCCAGAATACTAGGGAGGCAGCTGGGGCTGTGGCCAAGGAAAGGACAGAGATTAAAGTGGTATACTTCATACTACTTCTCTGTTCCAAACCTACAAGAAGTTACACAAGGAGTGACAAGAAGGAAGGCCCTGCCCCTCCTGCCCTCGCAGCTTACTAAAACGTTTAAAGCCTCAGCACGTGCCTTGTCCTCAGCCCTCCTGTCTGCAGCAAGTCCCCACTCCAAAGCCCCCCCCCCATTAGTCCCCTGTACAGCTGTTTTCCAGATGGCGGAACAGACCCAAACTGTTTTAGGTATATGGTGTGGGCTCTTACAGACTGACCAGTTGAGAACCCCACAAATCCAGAAGAAAAAAAATACTTTGGTAGCTTAAGATTCTCCTAGGGTCCATCCAAAGCTGGCGGTCCAAGCTAGGTGAGGAAAAGCAGGGCATAGCTAGCTTAACTGTAGGAAATACAGGTCCTGATTTCTTAACCCATGATGCAAAATGAAGAAATCCCTGGCAGGCTTTTTTTTTTTTTCCCCCTCCCAATTCTCACCCAAGGATGTTTATGATTTTAGAGAGGGGAAGTGAGAGAGACAGAGAGACAGAGAAGCATCGATGTGAGATAGAACATCAATAGTTGCCTTCCATAGGTGCCCCAACTGGGGATTGAACCTGCAACCTAGGTATGAGCTCTGACCAGGTATCGAACCTGCAACCCTTTGCTATAGGACAGTACTCCAACCAACTGATTCACACCAGTTTAATGAGCCATTGGGGGCAACCCTGATCAGACCTGAGCTCATAATAGTGACAAAACCTGACTTAGACTGATATTGAGAGTTTAAGCCTCTTATATGGAATATAAATCACAACAAAAATAGTCATGTATTATGGAATATATTGAATGGATAATCAAAAAGCCATTCACAGAGAATATTCCAGCTCCAGATGGCTTCACTGAATTCTGCCCAAACATTTAAAGAATGTTAATTCTTCGTAAACTCTTCTAAGAAGTAGAAGGGGAGGGTGCACTTCCCAACTCATTTAAGGCCAACATTACCCTAATACTAAGACCAGACAAAGACACCAAATGAAAGAAGTCTACAGACCATTATCTCCTGAGCACATCATAACCAAGGGAAAGTTATCCCAAGCATTCTAGGTTTAACATAAGAAAAATCGATGTAACACCCCATATCCATAGAATAAACAAAACCCACATAACCATCTTAACTGGTGCAGAAAAGGATTTTGACAAAATCTAACACCCTTTTGTGAGAAATACACCCAACTAGGAATAGAAGGGAAGTTATTAACCTGATAAAAGTATCTACAAAAAAACCAATAGCTAACACCGTATCTAATGGTGAAAAAATGGGTGCTTTCCACTTAAGATCAAGGACAAGACAAAGACGTTCACTCCTGCCAATTGTACTTAACATTGTACTGGAAGTTCTATCCAGAGTATTTAGGCAAGAAAAAGAAAAGGTATGCAGATTGGAAAGGAAGAAATAAAACAATTTGCAGATGACATGATCATGTATATAGGAAATCCACTTTAAAGAAATTGAGCTAATAAGTTCAGCAAGCTTGCAGGATACAAAATCAACATACAAGAATCGTTTGTATTGCAGATAAGTGTTGAAGATGTGGAGATACTGGAAACCTCATACACTGCTGGTGGGAATGTAAAATGATGTATTCACTTTGGAAAAAATTCTGGAAGTCCCACTAAGTTACCATTTTGCCCAACAATTCCACTCCTAGGTATATAACCAAAAGAATTGAAAACATATGGGTACATAAGAACTTGTATGCAAATATTCATAACAACATTGTTCATAATAGCCAAATATCTATCAACTGATGAATGGACAAATAAAATGGGGTGTATCCATATAATGAATATTAACCATAAAAATGAGTGAAATATTATTACATTCTACAACATGGATGTACCTGGAAAACATTATTCTTGAGAAGCCAGACATAAAAAGCAACACATAGGATTCCATTTATGTGACATGTCCAGAAAGGGCAAATCTGTAGAAACAAAGTAGATTAGTGGCTGGGGAGGGATAGGGCATTGGTAAGACTGCTTGATGGGTATGGGGTGGTGAAATGTCCTGGAATTGGTGGAGGTGATTGCATAACTTTGTAAATAAACTAAAAGCCACTGAATTGTGCACTACAAAATTTATGGCATGTGAATACATCTCCATGGAAACCACCACCAAGCCCCATCCCTCCAAAACACCTGGAAAAGCTGATGGATAGTCTATTGAAATCCTTCCCTAAGAACTCTCCTAAACTCTCAGCCTTTAAAACCCTCAAGATGAAGGACCCAACACACTCTCCCCAGAGCACGTCCCTGCCTTTTCCTTCTATGTCTTCATCCCCTGCAGGCATGCATCACCTAAATGATGAAGGGACTCCATGAGATTTCTGGCCAGGGGAGCAATGGGCAGTGGCAGCTTATCCCAGCCTTACCCCCTGAAACTGTCTCCAAGGCCCCATTTTCTCTGACGTTCCAGTACAGCAGCCCCGCTTGGGCTCATTTCTTTCCTAGAATATTTCTGAAGAACCAAAGCAGCCCGCCTAGTCTCTCCTTTTGCTTTTTCCTTGTTTTCACTGTCCCCAGCTTTAATCAACACTCTCAAAATCACCTGGACTCCTGACATCGTTCCTGCCCAAAGCCAAGCACCCACATTCTACAGTCTGCCAGAGGTAGACTTGCCCCAATTCCGGTTTCTGTCTGGTCACAACATTATTAAACAACTAGAGGCCCGATGCATGACATTCGTACAAGAGTAGGCCTTCGAGGGTTCAGTGTTTCTTTGTCTCTGGATCTATGTTTGTTCATCAGTTTATGTTTATTATATCCAACAGATGAGTGAGATCATATGATATTTATCTTTCTCCAACTGGCTTATTTCCTTTAGCATAATGCTCTCCAGGACCATCCATGCTGTTGCAAATGGTAAAAGTTCCTTCTTTTTTATAGCAGCATAGTATTCCATTGTGCAGATTTACCACAGTTTTTTAATTCACTCATCTGCTGATGGGCACTTAGGTTGTTTCTAAATCTTAGCTATTGTAAATTGTGCTGTTATGAACATAGGGGTGCATATATCCTTTCTGATTGGTGTTTCTGGTTTCATGGGACATATTCCCAAAAGTGTGATTACTGAGTCGAATGGGAGTTCCATTTTTAATTTTCAACTTTTTTTAAAAATATATTTTATTGATTTTTTACAGAGAGGAAGGGAGAGGGATAGAGAGTTAGAAACATCGATGAGAGAGAAACATCGATCAGCTGCCTCCTGCACACCCCCCACTGGGGATGTGCCCGCAACCAAGGTACATGCCCCTGACCGGAATCAAACCTGGGACCTTTCAGTCCACAGGCTGACGCTCTATCCACTGAGCCAAACCGGTTTCGGCTCAAAGGTTTTTGTTTTTTTTTAGTTTATCATTCATGTCAATTGTGGAATAAAAAGCATAAAGAACAAAGCAATTTAAATCTATTTTTTTTTAAAGTTACTGTTTTGTTTTATAAATGAAATTTGGTGACCTAAATTATCACATGCCTCAAGCCAATTGACTTTACAATGAAATTTGCATCCCTGCACAGACAATTGCACATTTACTTAATTAAATTCTTTATTTTTTCATTGAACTTATTGGGCCAACATCCTTCCTATATAATAAAATGCTAATATGCAAATTGTTCCCTTGACCAGGAGTTTGACTGGGAGTTCAACCAGGGGTTGGGTCAGCCAGCCAACTCCCCTTGGCCTCTCCCCCTGGCTGGTGGTCTGGCTGGACTCCACCCTTGCACAAATTTGTGCACCAGGCCTCTAGTTGGTTAATAAAATTATATAGGTTTCAAGTGTAAAATTTTATAATACATTATTTGTATATTGTATAGTGTTCACCACTCCAAGTCAAGTCTCCTTCCATCACCCTTAATCCCCTCTTTACCCTCCTGCCACCTCACTTTTCCTCTGGTAATCGTTATGCTTTTGACAGTATTGAGGTTTTTTGTTACTGTTCTTTTTTTTTTTTTTTTATCCCTTCACCTTTTTCCTGTGGGACCACTCCACGCCTCCTTTCTGATAGCTGTCAGTCTCTTTTCTGTATCTCTAAGTCTGTTTCTATTTTGTTTATTTTATTCATTAGATTATACATATAAATGAAACAATATGGTATTTGTCTTTCTCTGACTGGTTTATTTCATTTAGCATAATGCTCTTCAGGTTTATCCATGCTGTCATAAAGGATAATAATTTTTTTTAAGCTTACCTATCTTTTTTTTTTTTAATATATCATTATTGATTTCAGAGCAGAAGGGAGAGGGAAAGAGAGATAGAAACATCAATGATGAGAAAAGATCACTGATTGGGTGCCTCCTGCACATTTCCTACTGGGGATCGAGCCCACAACCTTGGCATGTGCTCTTGACTGGAATTGAACCTGGGACCCTTCAGTCACAGGCCGACACTCTATCCACTGAGTCAAACCGGCTAGGGCAATTTCCTTATTTTTTAAAAAAAAGAGTTTTTACTGATTTTTAGAGAATGAGGAAGGGAGGGAGAGAAACATCTTAGGCTGCCTACTGCATGCTCCCCCCTGGCATGTGCCCTGATCAGGAATCCAACCAGTGACCTCTTGGTATATGGGTCCATGCTCAACCATTGAGCCACACTGGTGAGACAAGATCTTTTTTATTTTTTTACTAGAGGCCCATTCCACGATATTCGTGCAAGAATAGGCCCCTGGCTTCACTCCCAGCCACCGGGGAGCCAGCAAGTCCCCGCTCCTCACCCCAGCCACCTGGGAGCCTGCATGTCCCTACTCCCGGGCCGCCTGGCACTGGCAAGTCCTCGCTTCTGTCTGGAGCACCACTCCAGTAGCTCTCTCCCCCGCCCCCACTTCCCCTCATAGCAGGCTTCACACTGCTCTGCGCCTGCATATGCAAATTAACCTACATATTTGTTGAGTTAATTTGCATACTCACTCTGATTGGCTGTGTGTGTAGCAGAGTCATGGTTGCTTTGCATGTTTCTCTTTTATTAGGTAAGTTTTTTTTCCTGCCAGTAGTATTCCATTGTATAAATTTTCCATTGCTTTTTTCACCACTCATCCTCTGATGGGCAGTTAGGCATCTTCCAATCTTGGCTATTGTAAGATAACACTGCAGTGAATTAAATTCTAATTGCAGGGGACATTTGTTCCCGGATCCATCCTTAAAACATAGACATCTCAGCTTTCACTCTAAGCATTTACCTTAAACTGTTAGGAACAACTTAAAATAGGCAGGAAGGTGCCCTGTTCTACTGGACTGGATAGCAATACAACAGGTTCCAAAATTCGGAAAATAGAGACTCCCTCCCCTCGCAGAGCAAGGAGGGGGAGTCCAGGCCCCGCCCCTTGCGGCGTCCCACGCTCTGGGGTGGAGCTTAGTGACGCCCCGCCCACCAGCTGGGTATAAGATGCTCCTGGGATCCCCTATTTCAGGTACCGCACGCGCACTGACTCTTACAGACTGGGAAGCCGCTCTGGAACAGGGGGTTACTCTGGCCTCACTGGTTTCGGTAAACCTGACCCTCTCAGTCCACATTCTCACACGCGGGAAGCCGAGGGCACTGTGGGCTTTGAACCCCACACCTGCGCCTCCGACAGCGGTGAGTCGGCGTCCCCACCAGGTGCCCCGACCGAGACCGCGTGGCTGCGCGGCCGCCGGAGGGTCCGGGTTCGGGCCTATGGACACCGCCTGTCGCATGGTTTTCCTGCTGAAGCCTTTCCGGGCAGCGGGTCCACCCCGCTCAGTTTATTATTATTATTATTGTTATTATTATTATTATTTTTACACCCCGCTCAGTGTAAAGCCCCCGGAGAAGGACTCCGGGATGGAGTGAAACCTTTTGCGCCCCTCCCCCCGCCTCCCTCGCTCCTCCTGGCCGCTCGGGCCCGGACTGCTCCCCAGCCTGGGGACCTGCAGGTCTCCCTCCACCCCGACTCCTGAGGGCCCCTCCCTTAATTAATTAATTACAGGGTCGAGTCCTAGGAAAAGCAGTTTTCATGACTTGGACTTCGGAAGGGAGAACACTGCCGCACCAGCAGAGGTGACCTGCCCGCAGGGAGGGCTTTGTGGGGGCGGTGACTGCGGGGGGCGGGGACCCGGGCTGGGGGGTCAGGAGGGGGAGGGAGAGAGAGAGACACGTGGGAGGAGAAGGGCGGTGAGGGGTCCACAGAGAGGGGCCCATAGGGGTGTGGGGGGACTGGACGGCGATGGTGGGAGTGAGGGGGGAACTCGGGAAAGCAGCCTGAGGAGGAGGGAAGTGGGGAAATGGGGGGAGGGGAGCCCAGAGAGAGGAGGGGAGCTGAGAGGGAGGGGGTCCTGGTGAGCAGAAGTGGGGGCCGCACAGGAGGAGGCAGGTCAGACGGAGACACTGGTTCAGAGGAGAAGAGTTGGGGAGCGAGTGCAGGGACGGAAAGGGGGGCTTAGGGAGGAGGGAGCAGAGGGGGAGCAGCGCGGAGTCCCCAGCTGTGGGGAGCAGGACAGACTGTACCGGGCAGCAGCGGGGACACGGGCGTGGGGAGGGACAGACGCGGACGTGTGTGGAGATGGAGCGATCAGAGACCAGGGGAAAGAGCACCGGAAGGGAAATAGGTTTCAGGAGGTTCATGGTCCAGGTGTAGGGACAGACAGAGAAAAGGGGGGAAAGAGCAGGGAGGGGGGGACACAGGAAAGGACCGCAGTGCAGAGAAAGGGAATATTAGAAGCCTAGGTTTTTTTGTTTGTTTGTTTTAATATATTTTATTGATTTTTTACAGAGAGGGAGAGGGATAGAGAGTTAGAAACATCGATGAGAGAGAAACATCGATCAGCTGCCTCTTGTACACCCCCCACTGGGGTTGTGCCCACAACCAAGGTACATGCCCTTGACCGGAATCGAACCTGGGACCCTTGAGTCCGCAGGCCGACGCTCTATCCACTGAGCCAAACCGGTTTCGGCGGAAGCCTAGGTTTTTTGTTGTGTTTTTCCTTTTGTTGTTTTTTGTTTTTCTCTTCCATCGATATACTTTTTTATGTCTGATACATCATTTATATTTTAAAAGCATACTGAGATAAATTCTTTGGTTTTTTTCTCAGATCACCTGAGGAGTTTTAAGAAATGACATCCGGCATTGTGGGAAGGGTCAGTGATTGAGCATGGCCCTAGGAACCAGGAAGTCATGGTTTGATTCCCGGTCAGGGCACATGCCTAGGTTGCGGGCTCGATCCCCCTCCAGATCGATGCTACTCTCTCATTATTGCTGCTTCTATCTCCTCTTCTTTCCTCTCTGAAATCAACAAAAATATATTAAAAAAAAAAAGCAAATGACAGGAGGTGCACTTTCCCCCCATGGAGGTGGACAGCTGCTCTGGGTGGGGCATCATTGGTTACTGAGGGGCCCCAGGTGATTGGAAGGTGAGGACAGGATTAGCAGGAGGGTTGCAGGATGCCTTTGTGAGAGTGGGGAACAGGCTTGGTTCAGGGGAGGTTAGGGGCTGCTCTGTTTAATTTGGCGGTTCAGGACAGCAGCTCACGTTCTCATTTCTGTAGGAGTTTGTGGAAGTCTTTGGGAGGAGAGACACATGAAGACACACAAAAACTCACATTCGTGTGGTCTCCATGTGGGAGCTCATTGTTCCTGACTCTCCTGTGACCAAGGTCAGGAGAGGGTGGCCTTTTCTGCATTTCCAGGTCCTTCTGACGGTGAGTGTGAGGTGAGCTGATGAGACGCTGTGCTGACGTCTTGGAAGGCACATTCTGTGACTCCTCAGCATACTGTCACCTGAGAAGACAACCCAGACCCCATCAGGACCAGGACCACATGGCTGCTTCTCAGGTAAAGGATGTGTCCTGGGTCACAGGCTGTGCTTCCTTTTCCTCTGGCATCTGGTGATTTAGAACCTGCCACTTCTGATGGTGGTGTTATTCATGTTCTTTCCTTTTCTTATTTAATTACTGTTTTTCTTGGGATAGTCAAGGTCAGCAGTTTATATACTTTTGTCCTTTGGCCCAGAGCCTTCTCTGCATTCATGTTATGCAGGCTCCACCAGGTCAAGAAGATTTCCCACCTTTAATTGATGACTTTCAACTACTGAAAACATCCCTCTCTGACAGATCAACCTTGGAAGGCAGCCATGTCTAACATCCCTACTGGGATGGGGCCAGAGGCTCCAATATCGGTGAAGAAGAAAAATGAAGTTTTTAGGTTCAAATGGCTGCAGCATCAGCTCTGTAGATCAGGGGTAAAAAAAATGCACATTTTACAGCTCAGAGTCACTCAGAAAATTCTGCAAAGAAGAGTAAATAGAAGAGACTTGCTCACTAGATTAGTACAAAAGTCTTGCTATTTAAATATGCTATTAGCTTACAGAATATGAGAGATACACGTGGATTGACACTTGTAAAAATTAATGTTATTTGTGATCATTTTCACATAATGATTTTTAAAAAAATATATTTTATTGATTTTTTTACAGAGAGGAAGGGAGAGGGATAGAGAGTTAGAAACATCGATGAGAGAGAAACATCGATCAGCTGCCTCCTGCACACTCCCCACTGGGGATGTGCCCGCAACCAAGGTACATGCCCTTGACCGGAATCAAACCCAGGACTCTTGAGTCTGCAGGCCAACGCTCTACCCACTGAGCCAAACCGGCTTCGGCCATAATGATTTTTTTGATATATTTTTGCCAGTGATGTCACAGCAGTGATGTCCTGTCCTTCCGTGTGCCTCAGTCACCTAATACCCATTGTTCCAGCCCGCCATGGCAGAGGTGCTCCCCTCAGTAGAGAGTTAAAAGTCTTCCTTTATCAGTGACAAGGACTTGGTAGGGACTTATTGAGAGATGTGCAAATCCATCACATTTCATCTGGAAACTCACCTCTTCTTCTTACCTCTGTGTGCTTTGAAACATTAACGCTCTACTTCTATTTCCTACAGATCATTGGCTTTCGACATGGGAGCTTTAACCAGTCCGGACTTGTTCCTGTAAATTTTCATGATATTCTTTTTTTATTCCAAATATATTTTTATTGATTTCAGTGAGGAAGGGAGAGGGAGAGAGAGACAGAAACATCAATGATGAGAATCACTGATCGGCTGTCTCCTGCACGTCCCCCACTGGGGATCCAGCCCACAACCCAGGCATGTGACCTTGACTGAAATCGAACCTAGGACCCTTCCGTCGCAAGCTGACGCTCTGTCCACCAAGCCAAACTGGCTAGGGCAATTTTCATTATATTCTACTCTCATGTCATGGACATACTCTACATTATCACTTTTTTAAATCTTTTTGGAAAGTTTACAAGAATCATATTATTAATGTATCTTCAATTCAGTTAAATTTATATGATTATAGTTCTCCACTAATGATACAAAAATATTTTCAAATAAATGAGTAACTAAGAAATAATAGGTCTAATAATGCACGAAACTCGTTCAAGAGTAGGCCTTCCTTTCCCAGCTGGTGGCACCGGCTTCCCTCCGGGACCCAGGCTTCCCTCACAGCCCCAGCTTCGTCTGGAAGGTTGTCTGGAAGGATGTCCGGTCTAATTAGCATATTACGCTTTTATTACAGACTAGAGTCCCGTTGCATGAAAAGATTCGTGCAGTAGGCCTTCCTTCCCTTGGCTTCCAGCACTGGTTTTCTTCCGGCACCCGGGACCCAGGCCTTCGCTCCTACTGGAATCTGCCGCCTTCTTCATCTTTGCTGCAGGCTCTGGCCAGAGTCTGCCGCTTCTTCTTTGCTGCAGACTCCGGCCAGACTCTGCTGTCTTCGTCTTCGCTGCACACCCCGGAATCTGCACTCCTCATCTTCGCTTCGGCTGGAGTGCCGCTCCTGTAGATCCATTTGCCCCCCGGCCTTCCTCTCATAGCAGGCATCCTGCCCTGCCTAGCCATGCCTGGAGCAGCTGGGCCGCTGCCATCTTTGTGTGAATTTGCATATTCCCTCCTGATTGGCTGGTGGGTGTAGCAGAGTGATGGTTAATTTGCATGTTTCTTTTTTATTAGTATAGATGAGGGGTATCATTAACAAATAGATTCATGAAAATTATGGAATGGAATCACGAAATAATCTTGATTTCACTGACCTGACAATTCTGTTTTCTATCACTTTTATATTGTACATAGGTCACATACGTGTGTCTGTCTCTATATAAAATGGTAACATTATTTGAGGTATTTTTTCTTATTTGCTTAAGCTGTCTTTATTATTATTCTCAGTTGCAGAAACTGCTATGAATATTCAAGAGGTTTCTTTATTGGCATTGACCTGTGTTTGTTTTTTAATTGTAGATCGAGTTTGGAAATTCGAAGGAATAAAATTGAAGGTTTACTTTTTATTATATATTTCACCGAATATTCTCATATCAAAGGTGGAATAATCTTGTTCTAAAATTATTCATAGTTGCCCTAACTGGTTTGGCTCAGTGGATAGAACGTTTGGCCTGCAGACTCAAGGGTCCCAGGTTCGATTCCAGTCAAAGACATGTACCTTGGTTGCGGGCACATCCCCAGTAGAGGGTGTGCAGGATGCAGCTGATTGATGTTTCTAAGTCTCTATCCCTCTCTCTTCCTCTCTGTAAAAAAAATCAATAAAATATATTTTAAAAAATAAAATTACTCATAGTAAATTCTAAATAGGATTATGGTTCCAATGTATCCTATTTTAAGAGAACTAAAATTCCATAAAAATAGTCTTTCAGTTCAAAATTGTATGAACTTTGACCTTTTCTGTTCTATTCAGAAATATAGCACATGGACCACAGACATTGGCATCACAAGTGAAAAGTGAGCTTGTTACACATGTGGAAACTCAGGCCCCATCTGAGAACCCGGATCAGAACCTGTGTTTTTAGAAAAGTGCAGTTCGTTGTCATCTATGTTGCCGTTGAAGAAGTGCTTACACTTCCATCTCACCATGACATCTCCAGCTGAGAAATATACACCATTGACCCTGAATGATTCAAATACAGCCCTCAGAAATCCATATGCCTGTGTTAATGCCTTAGTTTTAAAGTTTATTTTTCTGAAAAATAAAACCTCTGCAGTGAATTTGTGGACATGTGTCATCCACATTTGTCAGTATTAGAAAAATCAGAGAATGTTACTGGGTCAAAGTGATCTTATTGGGTGATTCAGGATACTCCCATAGTTCACTGGTCGGCAAATTCAGTCAACAGAGCGGCAAACCGCGGCTCACGAGTCGCATGTGGCTCGCGAACCACAGTTTGCCGACCATTGCCCTAGGTCAAAACAACTTATTCTAACCCTGTTTTCATGTTGAGTGACATTGTGAACTCTTCTGGTGACCTCTTGGCAAATGTGTCTTTTTCTTTCAGGGACTGTTGTCCTTCAGGGATGTGGCCATTCATTTCTCTCAGGAGGAGTGGGAATGCCTGGACCCAGCTCAGCGGAAATTGTACCTGGATGTGATGTTGGAGAACTACAGCAACCTGGCCTCCCTGGGTGAGGATGACTTCCTTCCTGAGTCCCTACTCCACCCACATAGTTTTGTTTATTATTTTAACATCTATAGGGACTCCTGCTTTCTATGGAAGATTTTCTGATTCTTGCTCTCAAGGTACAAATTAGGGGTTTTCTGGTACAAAAGAAAAGATTTGAGATGCATGTGAATTAGGAAATCAGTGTTTGAAATTTTTACATGTTGTCTAGATCAGTGGTCGGCAAACTCATTAGTCAATAGAGCCAAATATCAACAGTACAACGATTGAAATTTCTTTTGAGAGCCAAATTTTTTAAACTTAAACTATTTAGGTAGGTACATTGTTATTAACTTAATTAGGGTACTCCTAAGCTGGCCTTTGCTAAAAACTCAACGGGTCAAAGAGCCGCATAAGGCTCGCGAGCTGCAGTTTGCCAACCACGGGTCTAGACTAATTTAGGTACTATCTGAAAACAGTATTTTACAAAATAATCTTATATAATAAAATCATTATATGCAAATCGACCAAACAGCGGAACGACCGGTCCCTATGACACGCACTAACCACCAGGGGACAGACACTCAGCGCAGGAGCTACCCCCAGCCCAGAGGCCCCAGGCCAGCTAAGGTGGGTGCCAGCGGGGGCCCCCTCGATTGCCCTGTCAGTCGCCCCACAGATCAGCCCTCGTCGCCAACCAGGCCTAGGGACCCTACCCGTGCACACATTTTGTGCATTGGGCCTCTAGTTTTCTAGAATATTCTAACATTCTCCCATGTCTTGTGACGAGAGGACAAACTGAATTGGAAATGCGAGAATCTATCAAAACTCATGGTCCATTTTCTAGTAAATAGGTCTTGCTGTCTCTAAGCAAGTCTTTGTCATCTTTTCAGTTCAAATGAAAGAACACGTTGGGCCATGCCTGGGGTTCTCTGTTGTTATAAGTGTGTTATCCCTGTCCACCAAGGTTGTGGATTTGATCCCCTTCGGCATGAATACAAGAAGCAACCAGTGATTCCCTGTCCAGTGTGCTTCGGGTTAGAACTTCAGCCTAGAGCTTCTGACTGCCCACCAGAGGCTCAAAGGTTCCTTTCCTTGTCAAAAGCACACATCTGGATTGCAGGTTCCGTCCCTGGCCCTGGTCAGGGCATGGTGGAGGGAACCAATTGAAATGTTTCTCTCACTTTGCTGTTTCTCTCTTTATCTTTCTCTCTCTCTTCCCCCTTTTCCCTCCCTTCTTCCCTTCCACACTCTCTAAAAAAAAAAAAAACGATGGAAAAAATACCCCGTAGGGAGGAGCTTTATGGGAGCCTTCACTGCAAAGCACAAGTAGAAAGCAGCAAACCAGGCTGTGAGGACATCAGGGTAGAGACAGACACTGGGGAGGGAGAAAGGGTCAGTGAGAGGTCATAGGGGATGTGGGAGGGACTGGACTGTCATGATAGGAGTGTGGGGGGAGAAAGTGGAGAAATAGGGAGAAGAGGGAGTGCCAGAGAGAGGAGGGGAGCTGATAAGGAGAGAAGCCCTGGTGAGCACAGGAGGAGGCACTTCAGACGGAGACACTGGTTCAGAGAAGAATCAGGAGAGCAGGTGCAGGGACAGAAATGGGGGTTTAGGGATGACACAGCAGAGGGAGAGGCAGCACTGAGCGCCAGCCAGCTGTGGGTAACAGCACAGACTAACAGAGGCTACAGAGTGGACACAGGCATGGGAAGAGAAAGATACAGACATATGGAAATAAATATCACAGTTCTACGCATTAGAGAAAAATTACAAACTGAATTTGGAAGGACTTTAGACAGGATGAATGTTCACAGCATCAGAAATACATACTGGGGATGGTGTTAAAATATAATGAGTAGGACAATATATTTAACCTAGAGTTAAGCATTACTAAACATCTATATATATCTAAAAGCCTAAGCCACCATTATGATCTAATGACCTGTCAACAAGTCGCTATGATGCACACTGGCCACCAGGGGGCAGATGCTCAACACAAGAGTTGCACCCTGGTGGTCAGTGTGCTCCCCAAGGGGGCGCTTAGCTCATCCAGAAGCTGGGCTCACAGCTGGCAAGTGCAACTGTGGCAGAATCCTTTCCCACTCCCCCCTCCCACCTCCAGCAGAACTAAGGCTGTAGGATGTCAGACCGAGGGCTCAGCTGTCAGTCAGACATCTGAGGGTTCCCAGACTGGCCTGAGGGACACCCCTCCCCCAGTGCATGAATTATGTGCGCTAGGCCTCCAATCAGTCCCTATACATGTAAGAGAAATCTTCTTAACGATATAATGTGTGTAGCAAAGATCTTATCCAAAATGGAATCCACGAAGGTCACTGTAAGGTTAATTGTGAAAAGTAATCTTACAAATATTAGGCCTAGTGATGTGGATAACTCAAACACATTGAACAGGGAAAGGCTGTCCCCAATAAGAGCGAGATTCAAGCAACCATCTTGCATGGTTCATGGGAGCTTCAAACAAGGAGGGCATGTTCCACCTCCCTGCCCTCCACTAGTGCCTCCCCCTAAGGCTGCCCCCTTGCTCCTGCCCATCCCTTTCCCACATCCCTGCACAGGCCTGGCTGCCTGGCTCAGCCCCGCCCATATCACGGAGTCACTCAGCTCAGGCGCTGGCCCCGCCCATCCCGCAGGGAGGCGCATGCGCAGTTCCTGGCAGACGCGGAAGCGGCTGTGGAGGGGAAGGTGGCGGTTCCCTGAGGAGGTGTCTGTGCTTTAAAGCCGCTGCTCTCCGCCCCCTCCCCGCAGGGAAGGCTGAGGGCGCTGCGGGCGCTGAAGTCCGTGGTGAGGTCCCCGCCCCGGAGCCCCTCACAGCGGTGAGTCCGGTCCCGGGCGGCTGCGCAGTGAAGGCGCCGCGTTCCTTTGGGGGAAACTGAGGCCCGGCCCGCGGTCTCTCCGCCTGTGGCTGTGGCCCCCGCCTGCCGCGTGGTTTTCCTGCTGAAAACCATCCCCGGGGCCGCCGGTCCCCCCGCGGGGCTGGGAGTCTGGGTCAGGGGGTTCCCGCCCTTTGCGCCCCTCCCCCGCCCGGCGCTTTCCGCCCACAGAGCCCGGATGGCTCCGGCCTGGGGGTCTGCTCCCCGCCTTCCTAGGGTCCCCCATTAATAAGGGGTCTGAGTGCCCGGGGAGCACAGTGTCCATGGGGTGGGGCTCAGGGGAAGAACGCGGTGTCCCCAGAAGAGGTGACCTGCCCGCAGGGGGGCTTTGTGGGGGCGGTGACTGCGGGGGGCGGGGACCCGGGCTGGGGGGTCAGGAGGGGCAGTGAGAGAGACAGACACGTGGGAGGAGGAAGGGCGGTGAGGGGTCCACAGAGGGGCCCATAGGGGTGTGGGAGGACTGGGCGGCGATGGTGGGAGTGAGGGGGGAACTCGGGAAAGCAGCCTGAGGGGGAGGGAAGTGGGGAAATAGGGGGAGGGGAGCCCAGAGAGAGGAGGGGAGCTGAGAGGGAGAGGGTCCTGGTGAGCAGAAGTGGGGGCCGCACAGGAGGAGGCAGGTCAGACGGAGACACTGGTTCAGAGGAGAAGAGTTGGGGAGCGAGTGCAGGGACGGAAAGGGGGGCTGAGGGAGGAGGGAGCAGAGGGGGAGCAGCGCGGAGTCCCCAGCTGTGGGGAGCAGCACAGACTGTACCGGGCAGCAGCGGGGACACGGGCGTGGGGAGGGACAGACGCGGACGTGTGTGGAGATGGAGCGATCAGAGACCAGGAGAAAGGGCACCGGAAGGGAAATAGGTTTCAGGAGGTTCATGGTCCAGGTGTAGGGACAGACAGAGAGAAAAGGGGGGAAAGAGCAGGGAGGGGGGGACACAGGAAAGGACCACAGAGGAGAGAAAGGGAACAGGGAGACAGAGACAGACCCATGGACAGAAATACATGGTAGTGGGAGGAGGGGACCCTGATCTGCATGAGTGGTGAACTGATGAGATGTGGTTGGTTAAGTTGTGATATATGAGTGGCCAGATTATTATGATCTCTGAATGCATAATAATCTGGCCACTCGCAGTGTATAATAAAAGGCTAATATGCAAATTGTCCCTTTGACCAGGAGTTCGACCAGCAGGCAGGCTGGCCAACCACCCATGCACGAATTCATGCACCGGGCCTCTAAAATATATATCTATACCTACATCTATGTCTATATCTATATCTATTTTGATATATATTTTAAATTATATTTTTATTCATTTCAGATTCATAGCGATAAGGGGGGGAAGAGAAAGAGAAACAGCAATGAGTAGATACAGTCTTTGGTTAGCTGGCCCACACTGGGGATCTAATCTTCAACCTGCCCATGTGCCCTGACCTTCATTCATTCAAGCTCAACCACTGAGTCTTGCAGCCTAGGTGTGGCTTTATATTCTTTTTTTAAAAAATATATATTTTATTGATTTCTTACCGAGAGGAAGGGAGAGGGATAGAGAGCTAGAAACATCGATGAGAGAAACATCGACCAGCTGCCTCCTGCACACCCCCTACCGGGGATGTGCCCGCAACCAATGTACATGCCCTTGACCGGAATCGAACCTGGGACCCCTCAGTCCGCAGGCCGACGCTCTATCCACTAAGCCAAACCGGTTTCGGCAGGCTTTATATTCTTAATTTAACATGGCCTGAATTGTTTTAGTTATACAGATTTGAGTGAGAATGACAAATCTTCAGTTTATGAGACTTGGTAATTTTATTTTTATTTGCTTCCAATTGCAACCCTTAGACATTCAGAGGGGAGAGACTTGTCTGTTGGTCATGGGTCCTTTGTCATTTTCTGGGATGGCATCGAGGAGGTGATCTGAATCTATCACCATCTGATGCTTTTTCAAGGAATTTTAGAAGGTTTAGCTTTGTTGCTGTGGTGTTTTGTAGGTGTGTGTGTGTGTGTGTGTGTGTGTGTGTGTGTGTGTTCGTTCATGGATTTACTACTTCTATTTCTGACACTTCATTTATTATTTTAAAAAATCCTGAGATAAATCCTCTGACTCTTCTCATTACCCCTGAGGAGCTTTAAAAAATGCCCGGTGGGGCGCTTCCCCCCATGGAGTTGGACAGCTGCTCTGGGTGGGGCATCATTGGTTACTGAGGGGCTCCAGGTGATTGGAAGGTGAGGACAGGGATTAGCAGGAGGGTTGCAGGATACCCTTGTGAGAGTGGGTAGTAGGCTTTGTTTAGGGTAGGGAAGGGGGTGCTCTGTTTGGTTTGGGGGGGTCAAGACAGCAATTCACATTCTCTTTTCTGTAGGACTTCATGGATGTCTTTGGAAGGAGAGACACATGAAGACAGACACTAGACAATTCCCAGTGTGGTCTCCATGTGGGAGCTCATTGTTCCTCTCCTGTGACAAAGGAAAAGAGGTCGTGGTCTTTCCCTCATTTCCAGGTCCTTCTGACTGAGTGTGAGGTGAGCTGATGAACAGGCTGTGTGGTCACCTTTGAAGGCACAGTCTGTGACTACTCAACATAGTGTCACCTGAGGAAACATCCCAGACCCCGATCAGGACCAGGACCACATGGCTGCTTCTCGGGTAAAAGATGTGTCCTGGGTCACAGGCTGTGTTTGCTTTTCCTCTAACATCTGGTGATTTATTTCTCTGTCCCTTCCCACGCCTGTGTGTCCTCTGCTGCCTGTTACACTCTGTCCTGTTACGCACAGCCCGCTGACTCAGTGCTGCTTCTCCCTCTGCCCCATCATCCCTAACCCCCCTTTCTGTGCCTGCACTCGCTCCCCCCAATTGTTCTCTTCTGAACCAGTCTCTCTGTCTGAAGTGCCACCTCCTTTGTTGCCCCCACGTGGGTTCACCAGGACCCCTCTCCCTCTCAGCTCCCCTTCATCCCTCTGGGGCTCCTTCCTCTCCTCCGTATTTCTCTACTTCTGCAGTTCTTGCCTTTCCAGGTTTTTTTCCTTTCCTTATTTCTTTCCTTTGTGTTTGCTTTTTATTTTATTTTTTTATTTTTTAAAATATATTTTATTGATTTTTTACAGAGAGGAAACGAGAGGGATAGAGAGCTAGAAACATCGATGAGAGAGAAACATCGATCAGCTGCCTCCTGCACACCCCCCACTAGGGATGTGCCCGCAACCAATGTACATGCCCTTGACTGGAATCGAACCCTGGACCCTTCAGTCCTCAGGGTGACGCTCTACCCCCTGAGCCAAACCAGTCAGGGCTGTGTTTGCTTTTTAAAATGAAGGACTTACTTTTCTTTTCTACAGATCATTGGCTTTTTCATGGGAGCTTTATACAATCAGGCCTTGATTCTTTAAGTTTTCATTATATTTTATAGTCATGTCATGGACATACCCTACATTATCACTTTTTCTATTTTCTAGAATGTTCCCAAGAATGATATTATGAATGTATGTTCAGTTACATTAAGTTTCTACAACATAGCTCTGCACTAATGATACATAAAAATTTTGAAAGAAATGTACTAGTAAGAAAAATTAGTTCCCCCAGGCTGGTGTGGATCAGTGGTGGAGGGTTTGATTCGTGGTCCAGGGCAAGTGGGTCCTGGGGACCTATGGTAGGCAACCAATCCATGTGTGTCTTTCACATTGATCTCTCTCTTTCTCTGTCCCTCTCTCCCTCCCCCTGTCTTTCCCTTTCATGGCTGTGTCCCTGCCGTCCACTTTTGAAAAGTCAATGCTAAAAATCTCCTCGGGTGAGGATTTACAACCACAAAAAGCAAATAATAGGTCTAACTTGTTTTGTATCCTTATGTTTCTCTCCTTATCCTCCTATATTATAAAGGCCTAAAACGCTCAGTGTCCGGTCATCTGGTCAGCCATTCAACCAATCAAAGCGTAATATGCTAATGATATGCTAAGGGTGCTCAACCGCTAGCTATGATGTGCACTATCAGGGGTCATACTCTCTGACTGGTAGGTTAGCATGCTGCTGGGGTCCATCTGAACGTGACTGAGCAAGACGAGCCAGACACACCCTGGAGCCCTCCCGTGGTCCCTCCCCGGCTGACCAACCTCTCGTTCCCCTCCCAAGCCCTGATCATGCACCGGTGGAGTCCTTCGGCTTGGCCTGCACCCTCTCGCAATCCGGGACCCTTTGAGGGATGTTGGAGAGCTGATCCCACAGTCCAGGCCGAGGGACCCCAACAGTGCACAAATTCATGCAGCAGGCCTCTAGTTGTGTTTATAAAACACAAAGGGGAACATACACCAATAGATTCATGAGATTTATGGAATCACTAAACCATCTTGATTTCATAGTTGTAAAATGTGTGTCTCTGTGCCTAAACTGTTAACATTATTTCAGCTATTCTTTCTTTCTTTCTTTTTTTTTTTTTTTTACCAAGTTCATTTTTATGGATTTCAGACAGGAAGAGAGAGGTAGACAGAGATAGAAACATTAATGATGAGAGACAATCATTGATAGGCTGCTTCCTGCACACTCCACGCTGGCATTGAGCACACAACCTGGTCGTGTGCCTAGACCGGTAATTGAATCTGACCCCTTGGATCATGGGGTTGCACTCAACCACTGGGACACACAAGCTGGACCAGCAGAATAATCTTATTCTAAGATTACTCATGGTAAATTTTCCACCAGAATTACGGTTCATATGTGTCCTATTCCATGAGAACTGTCAATTCCATTAACGACCCTTTTAGTTCAAAGTTCGGTATGAATTTTTTCCTCTATTTTCTTTTTCTGTGTATTCAGAAGTATGGCACCTGGTGTGGAAATATTGACATCACAAGTAAAAAGTGAGCTTGTTACATATGTGGAAACATGTGAGAACCTGGATACCCCCTAGGTCAAACCTCTTCTCCTAACCCTGTTTTCGTGTTGGGTGACATTATGAACTCTTCTGGTGACCTCTTGGTAAATGTGTCTTTTCCTTCAGGGACCGTTGACCTTCAGGGATGTGGCTATAGATTTCTCTCAGGAGGAGTGGGAGTGCCTGGACCCAGCTCAGCGGAAATTGTTCCTGGATGTGATGGTGGAGAACTACAGCAACCTGGTCTCCCTGGGTGAGGATGACTTCCTTCTGGAGTTCCTACTCCACCCCACGATGTTATTTCCTTTATTATTATGACATCTCTAAGGGGCTTCTCCTTTCTATGGGAGATTCTTGCTCCCAAGGGACAAATTAGGCCCTAGCTGGTTTAGGTCAGTGGGAAGGCTCAGTGGCCTGCAGACTGAATGGTCCCAGGTTAGATTCTGGTCCAGGCCCAATTATTTTTTTAAAAAGTAACGAATTGGGGATTGTTTGGTGTAGAAAACTAGAAAGGCTTTGTGATATGAATTAGGAACTCAATGTTTGTACACTACATGTTGTCTACACTAAGGTACTATCAGAAAATAATATTTCAGAAAATAGTTTTGTAAATATTTTATTTTTTAAATATATTTTATTGATTTTCTTTTACAGAGAGGAAGGGAGAGGGATAGAGAGCTAGAAACATCGATGAGAGAGAAACATCGACCAGCTGCCTCCTGCACACCCCCTACCGGGGATGTGTCCGCAACCAAGGTACATGCCCTCGACCGGAACCGAACCCGGGACCCTTCAGTCCGCAGACTGACGCTCTATCCACTGAGCCAAACCGGTTTTGGCTGTAAATATTTTAATATTCTGCCATGTTTTCTGGCCAGAGGACAACCTAAATTCGAAATGTGAAACCTTCAGTTAAAGTTCACACTCTATTTCTTTTATTTTATGAATTCTTTTAAAGATTTCGCTGAATACAAGCAGGAAGGAAGAATTACAGATAGAAACTTAAGCTGGCCATTTATTGATTTATTTGTATGTCCCTGGACCAGAGATGATACCTACAACTTTATTATATCGGTACAATCCTTTAAGCAACTGGGCAGACATATTGGATTCTTTCACTTACTTCTATGTATCCAGGTTTTTATCATGTCTTTTGTATTATTTCTTTGTAGTAGTAAATATGACTTAATTGTATGTACTTCAGTATAAACTTGAGTGGCCAGATTATTATGATCTCTGAACACATAATAATCTGGCCACTCAGTCTGTGTGTGTTTGTGTCATACATTCATGCACCTGGCTTCTAATTCTAGATAATAATATGCAAATTGTACCCTGGGTAGGGTCTGCCCAGCCTGGCCAGGGGGAAGGAACATGGACAGTTGGCCGGCCTGCCTGCTGGTCGAACTCCTGGTCGAGGGGACAATTTGCATATTAGCCTTTTATTATATAGGATATACACTGAGTGACCAGATTATTATGCATTCAGAGATCATAATAATACAGCCACTCAGTGTATTTATCCATTCACTTGTTGACTAACCTCTGCATTGCTTCCAATTTTTGTAAATTATGAATAAGCATCCCCAAGTAGGTTTTTATGTAGATAAAAGGCTTAACTCTTTGCTTTAAGAGTAAGGAGCCCAATTACTGGATCCCATGGCAAGTGTATATTTAGTTTTATAAAAACTTCCAGACCGTCTCCCCAAGGGGCTGTAGAATTTGGCATTTTCAGCAACAGTGATTGGAGTTCCAGTTGCTCCACATCACTAAGGCATTTGGTGGGGTCAGTGTTCTGGATTCTGACCTGTTTGATGGTGGTTGAGTGTTGCTTGCTTGTGCTGTTTGTTATTTCTCATTGTTATAATGTGCATTTCCTTAGTGACATAAGACGTGCTGGATCTTGTCACACTGATCTCCTATGTGTATATATTTTGTAGTGCTGTGTGTTAAGGTGTTTGGCCTTTTTCAGTCATGTTGGTTCTTTTGTCCATGTTGAGTTTGAAGGCTACTTTGTGTGTTTTGCATAATTGTCCTATACTTGTTGACTTTTTGTGATGTGGGAGAAACTCATCAACCGGTTGCCTCCTGCATGGGGAGGAGCCTGTAACCTTGATTGGAATGGTACCTGGTACCCTTTGGTCCGCAGGCCGACCCTCTTTCCACTAAGCCAATCTGGCTAGGGCTGAGATTTTATTTAATAACAGCCAGCACTATTATATTGATTTTAGAGGAAGAGAGCAATAGGGGGAGGGAGGGAGAGAGAGAGAGACCACACTCTACACAACTGAACTACTCAGGCAAGGCGAGAATGTCCTTTTCTGTGGTATAGGCACCCTTGGTGAAGATATTTAGACCCCTTCCAGGAGAATTTCTATGTGGGCCTTTTTTTCTGCCTTGCTTCATTATTTCTCTTAATCTCTGTATGACAGGTTTTTTGTTTCTTTGTTTATAATTTTTTATTTATTTTATTTCAGAGAGGAAGGGAGAGGGAGAAATAGTTAGAAACATCAATGATGAGAGAGAATCATTGATAGTCCTACATGTTCCCTACTTGGGATCAAGCCTGCCACCATGGCCTGTGTTCTTGAGAGGAATCGAATCCAGAATCTTTCTGTTCACAGGCCTTTGCTCTATTCACTGAACTAAACCGGCTAGGGCTGTGTTACATTTTTGTGATAACAGAAGCTTTGAAGTATGTTTTAAAATCAGGAAGCCTAAAGCCCTTAATTTCATACATTCTTTTCATGATTCTTTGGTTACATGGAGTCCTGTGATATTGACATTAACTTGAGAAAGAGCTTTTCTGTTTCCCCCAAAAGTGTCACTGGGACTTGGATAGGGATTGCTTTGAAGGTTTAGGTCACTTTGGGTACTAATGACAGCTGATACTGTTAGCATTTCACAGTAGGATCATGGAATGTGTTTTTCAACTTACTGATTTCTTCTTTAATTACAGCCAGCAATGGGTATATGTTTGTGTATATATAAACATATATATGTTTTATTTTCTTAATCCTCACGCAATTACATTTTTCCCATTGAGTTTTAGAGAGAGTGGGAAGGAGGGGCTGGGTGCATTGAAAGAGAAAGAGAGAGAAATATCGATGGTGAGAGAGACACATTGTTTGTTTGGCTTTCTCACACGTCCAAGTGGGGTTGGGATCCAACCTGCAACCATTTGGTGGGCGGCCCCATGCTGTAACCACTGAGCTCACTGCAGAGGGCAGCCAGCAGTATTTTATGATTGACAGCATACAAATCATGCAGCTTCTTAGGAAGTAAACTGTTATTATTTCATTTTCAATTATGCTGTGATTCATGCAAGCACATACTTAATTTGTTACTTTGTATTAATTTCATTAATGTGCAGGAACACAGCTAACTTTGTTGGTTAGTTTTATATACTGTGTTTGGAGAAATTAATTGTATGCAAATATATTATTAGAAATGTAGAGTCTGTGATTTGCAATACAGAATTCTGTCACCTTTTTAAAAAAATAAATCTTTATTGTTCAGATTATTATAATTGTTTCTCCTCCCCAACCCCCCCATATCTCCCCTCCTCATGGTTCCCACCCTTCCCTCTGCCCTTACCTCCCCCCCTCGCTATCCTTATCCATAGGTGAATGATATTGTCCAGTCTTTTCCCATACCCCCCACACAGACACCCCTTTCTCCTGAGAATTATCAATCCACTCCCATTCTATGCCCCTGATTCCTTTATGTTCATCAGTCTATTCTGTTCTTCACATTTTTAGTTACTTGACTTTTAGATTCATTTGTTGATAGGTATGTATTTGTTGTTCATAATTTTTATCTTTACATTTTTCTTCTTTTTCCTCCTTTTAAATGATACCTTTCAGCATTTCATGTAATACTGGTTTGGTGGTGATGAATTCCTTTAGCTTTTTCTTATCTGTGAAGCTCTTTATCTGCCCTTCAATTCTGAATGATAACTTTGCTGGGTAGAGTAGTCTTGGTTGTAGGTTCTTGCTATTCATCACTTTGAATATTTCTTGCTATTCCCGTCTGGCCTGCATAGTTTCTGTTGAGAAATCAGCTGATAATCGTATGGGTGCTCCCTTGTAAGTAACTAACTGTTTTTCTCTTGCTGCTTGTAAGATTCTCTCTTTGTCTTTTGTCCTTGGCATTTTAATTATGATGTGTCTTGGTGTGGTCCTCTTTGGATCCCTTTTATTTGGGGTTCTGTGCGCTTCTTGGACTTGTAAGTCTATTTCTTTCACCAGGTGGGGGAAGTTTTCTGTCATTATTTCTTCAAATAGGTTTTCAGCGTCTTGCTCTCTTTCTTCTTCTGGCACCCCAAAAATTCGGATGCTGGTACGCTTGAAGTTGTCCCAGAGGCTTCTTACACTATCTTCTACTTTCTGAATTCTCTTCTCTTCTTGCTTTTCTGGAGGCGTGTCCTTTGCCTCTTTGTATTCCAAATCTTTGACTTGATTCTTGCGTTCCTCTAGTCTGCTGCTGGGTCTCTGTATAATATTTTTTATTTCAGTCAGTGTATGTTTCATTTCTAGTTGGACCTTTTTCATATCTTCGAGGGTCTCATTAAATTTATCGGCTTTTTCCATGAAATTCTTGAAAAACCTTATAACCGTGGTTTTGAACTCTATGTCCAGTCGTTTGTTCTCCTGCATTTCCTTTGTTTGGGATCTGTTTCCTTGCCTCCTCATTTTCGCGGCTTCCCTGAGTTGGTAGGGTAGCTTTGTGTACTAGGTGTCCTATTGGTTCAACGGGTCAGCCTCCCAGTTACCTGAGGTGGACGCTCTTGGTGCAACCTTTTTAGACTGTGTGTACAGCCTTGTTGTAGTTAAGTCTTGATTGTTGTTGGTGTCACTGGGAGGAATTGACCTCCAGGCCAATTGGCTGTGAGGACCCGCTGTACCTATAAAGGAAGAATGGCTGTGCTGGAGACACGTTTATGGGGCGGGACTTGTTCCAGTAGGGCTTTGGCGCTCACTGAGTCTGCTTCTTGAATGTGTCCTTTATGCAAGTGGTTGAAATCTGGTGTTGTCTCACACCGACCACTAGATGACCTCGTTTTTGGGTCTCCAATGGGGTGCAGGTCAGCTACTGTCTGAGGCCACACAGCAGGAGTTACAGCAAAAACTGCAGTTTTCGCCTCTTTGCTTGAGTGGTTTTGGAGCAGTCTGACTGGAGATGCAGTTTATTTGGTTAAGCTGCAACAGGGCAGGCCATTTATATGCAAAAGCTGCTGTTTGGAGCCTGGGCGCGTTTGTAGAATGTGCGGGGCGGGTCTCAGGGCAGGGTGGGGACTCAGGGCATCACTAGGCTGGGGCGTGGCAAACAGCAATGGCTGCTAGTCTGCCTTTTCTGCCTTTCCATGTTTCCAAGTCCCTGCGTCTCGTGCTCCAGCGCAGTAAACACTGATTGCTGGGCGCACCTCTGCAACAAAGTAACTGTCACTTTCCGACACGATGGCTGAGAGTCCAGCTTCTCTCCGTAGGTGTCTGGGTCCCCCGCGTGTCCCCAGAAAGTGGATTTCAGAGCGATGGGGAGCTTATCTCCCTTCGGGTTGGAAAAAAAGCCGCGCGTCCCATCGCCCGCCACCAGCCCGATTCACGCGTCTCCGTACCTCAGCCCTTCTGCGTTTGTTCTTTCTTTTTCCTTCTTAGTTGTAAATCTACCATTCAGCCAGCTTTCCCGTGGTTCTGGGTGGTAGACGCTTTGTCTTTTAGTTGTATTTTTGAAATTGTGCGCGGCACAGTTTAGTTGTTTAACTTTGCCGCCATCTTGGTTCTCTCCTCTCTGTCACCTTTTAATGTGATCATTTTATTTTCTATTTTTATTGTGACCATAAGAACTACTTAAAATATCTTATTTTCTAAAGTTCCACAGGAGAAATCAATATTTTCTGTATTTTTCTACATACAAGGTATCTTCATATGTTCACATTTTAGTGTTGTGTAGCCTTTTTAAATTACCTCCAGAAGTGTATTTCTTATGGGTTATTTATAAGGCACGTCTAATAATGAGAAAGTCTGATAATGAGAAAGTTTTGGAGCTGGAAAGTTTTTGTCCTCTCCATTGTTGATGATCTGTTTTGTTAATATTCTTCTTGGATGGGTTTTGTTCATTTATTACTGCTGTGTTTTATTACATGTCCTTTTTGTACCCCCAATATTATTCTGCTTAGAAACCCCCTATGGATCTTAGAGGAGCTGTTTTTTCTAAGAGAAGTTATTTTTTTATATGTTTTCTTTTTCTTTTTTTAAAATATATTTTATTGATTTTTTACAGAGAGGAAGAGAGAGGGATAGAGAGTTAGAAACATCGATGAGAGAGAAACATCAATCAGCTGCCTATTGCACACCCCCTACTGGGGATGTGCCCACAACCAAGGTACATGCCCTTGACCGGAATCGAACCTGGGACCTTTGAGTCCGCAGGCCGATGCTCTATCCACTGAGCCAAACCGGTTTCGGCAATTTTTTTTATATGTTTTCAAGGCAGTATTCTGGAATTCATGATATTTTCTTTCTTTTTTTTTTTTTATCTGTTCACACATTTCTATTTATTCTACTTAGACTTCATTGAGCTGCTTCCATTTGTATGTCTCTTTCTCCAGTTGTCAGGATCTTAAAAGATTAATTTTTTATATAAGCTTCCTTCTCCTTTTCACGATCCTTTCTTTATGGGATCCTCTTGGAGGTCGATTTGTTAGTGTGTTAGGAATTCCTTAAATTGTCTTCATATTTCCACGTTTGTTGGCTTTTCTTAATCAAAATTTTAACGAATTAAAATTTTAATGATTTATGTACAAACTCTTTGATTATTTAATTTTTAAGATATATCTTTATTGATTTCAGAGAGAAAGGAGAGGGAGAGAGAGATAGAAACATCAATGAAGAGAGAGAATTATCAATTGGCTGCCTCTTGCGTGATCCGGGATCAAGCCTTCAACCCAGGCTTGTACCCTGACATGGAACCAAACCGTGACCTCCTGGTTCATAGATCGATGCTCAACCACTGAGCCACCGCTTCCAGGCAAATTCTTTGATGTTTTAAGTTGAAAATGGCTTTCATTAATGATTCTACTGTTTTTGTTAATTCTGATATTATATTTTTCAATTTCCCCTTTGGTGTGATGTTTATAAAATACTTTCTCATTCCATTTTTATTTTGGTTATGTAATATTCTGGTGATATTATTTAGTTGTCTTTTTTTTTTTTTCTTTTGGGCTTTAAGATATTCAATTCTTTTTCAGGTTATTAATATATTTCCATTAATGCAGTGCCAGTTTGATTACATTAATTTGTTTTCCTGATATTACACTTTTTCTGTTTCTTTGAATGACGTGATATCTTTTGTTGAGATTCAGGAATTGTAAATAGGCAGGCTTTTGAACATGCTTTCTGTAGGAGGAAATACATAATAACCATATGTGGCACAAATTCTACTTTTGGTCAACACTGTTTTCAGGATCTGTATTCTTGGATAGGTTCTCTGTTTAATTTCCCAGTTGGAAATATTCTCTGTTTCTTTCTCAGACCCACAGTATTTTTTCATGCTTTATATACATATTCAGTACTGAAATCTTTGTGGGACTTGAACACTTTCTCATTGTCCCTTTGTAGCAACCACTGCAGGGCACTCACCTTGTACTGCCATTCTGTGCTCACTCTGTGTCATGCACAACAGACACTTTTTATTCAAGACTAGGGGCCCAGTGCACGAAATTCGTGCACTGGGGGTCGGGGATCCCTCAGCCCAACCTGCCTGCTCTCACATACTGGGAGCCCTCAGGGGATGTCCTATTTTTTTTTTTAACTTTAATATATTTTATTGATTTTTACAGGGAGGAAGGGAGAGGGATAGAGAGCTAGAAACGTCGATGAGAGAGAAACATCGACCAGCTCCCTCCTGCACACCCCCCACTGGGGATGTGCCCACAAACAAGGTATATGCCCTTAACCAGAATCAAACCCGGGACCTTCCAGTCCACAGGCCGACGCTCTATCCACTGAGCCAAACTGGTTTCAGCTTGGGGATGTCCTATTGACGGTTTAGGCCCACGCCCCAAGGGAGGCCAGACTGTCTTCCCCTGATAAGCCGCAGTCTGGCCTCCCTTTGTGGGAGGCAACAGGCTGATCAGGGGAAGGCACCAGCCCCATCACCCCGCTGCTGCAGCCACTGCCCGTTACCACGGCCACCAAGGTGTTTTCATCAACACGAACTCCAGTCCCTTCACCAAGAAAAGATGACAACTTTCTTTAGGCATTTTCAAGATGTGTCTTTCATAGGATATGCATTTCTTTATTTATATTTTATCCTCACCTGAGGATATGATTCCATTGACTTTTAGAGAATGTTGAAGAGAAAGGGAAAGACAGAGAGAAACATCAAAGTGAGCTGAATACTTTGGTTGGTTGCCTCCTGCATGAGCCCTGATCTGGGCCCAGCCAGAGGAGCCTGCAACCTAGGTACATGCCCTTGATCAGAATTGAACCCAGACCCTGCTGTCTGCAGGCCGAGGCATTATGCACTGAGTCAAACTGGCTAAGGCAGAATATGACATTTCTTAGCCCTCCAGCAGCGGACCTTCATTTTTTTCTCCAGAAGTGTGTTGGAAAATCCCTAGATCACCTTTTGGGATTCTTATTACCCAAGTTACTAAGAATATTACCAGTGGCATACAGGAAGCTTAGCCAATGTGCAGTCAGAAACGGTGTTTCCTCTATAGTTCACACCAATCGAGGGCTGGGCCGTGCCCAGGCCTAAAGCCTCTGGCTGAAGCTTTAGGCCTGGGCAGGCCCCTCCAGCTCCCTCTGATCACCGGCTCAGCCCCTGCCCAGGCCTGCCCAGACCTAAAGCCTCTTGGGCAGGAGCGGACCCTCAGATCCCTGCGATCAATTGCAGGGGTTCCGCTCCTGCCCAGGCCAAAAGCAGACTCCCAGCTCCCTGCCCAGGCAATCGATGGCAGGGGGTCCGCTCTTGCACCAGGGCGAAGCAACCCACAGCTCTCTATGATTGATTGCAGGGGTCTGCTCTGGCACCAGGCTGAAAGCCTCCACCGGAGGCTTTCGGCCTGGGGTCCTAGCTGACACCCAGCTCCCTGCGATCAATAGCAGGGGTCCGCTCGTGCACCAGGCCGAAGCAACCCCCAGCTCCCTGCGATCCTTCGCAGGGGGTCCGCTCAGGGTACCTATGTATGCAAATTCACCGCCATCTTGGTTGGATTAATTTACATACCCTGATTGGCTGGTGGGTGTAGCTTGGGCGTAGCAAAGGTGCGGAAAATTTGCATATTACTCTTTTATTAGGTAGGATGTTTCAAAATAGGGAGATCATTGAGCATGTACTTCCCTCATACCTCTCTCTCTCTCTCTCTCTCTCTCTCTTTCTCTCTCTCTCTCTCTCTCTCTTTCTCTTTCTCTCTTTCTCCAATGAAGAAACTGGGAATTGGGAGTGTTTTTATAATATTGCCATTTTGTTCCAAGGTGTTTGAGCAGGTACCATTGGCAAATGTAAGCAACTCTTTGTCCCTCTTTTGTGTGAGTTTTCTTCATTGTACCTATCTTGAGCTTTGTTTGAATTCTTCACTTGCTCTTGGAGTACTCCAGAATGTCACTTGGTCAATACTTGCTGCTAAGTTCAAAGTGCACTCACCTAATTGTCAAAACCTAAATATTTGTTTTCTTTCAGCTATGTCATCTGAAGATAACCAGGCCTTTATGACAAAGCCCGGAATACAAGAATTATTCTCTGAAGTAATACTGGTAAGATATAATTGGTGTCACTTTGAAAATGTATACTTAATGAAAGCCTTTCAATTTGAGGAAGAATGTGATGAGAATGGAGGATATTAATATAAACAGAATTAATCTGAAATAGTCCGGTATAATCAAAGCGTAATATGCAAAGTGTCTGACCAATTGGTCGACCATTTGGTCAACCATGCAACCAGTGGCTATGACATGCCCTAACCACCAGGGAAAGATGCTCTGACCAGTAGATTAGATTGCTACTGGGGTCTGAGCGATCGGGACTAGGCGAGAGGGCCAGACACGCCCTGGAGAAACACACTGGTCTACCAAGGGTACCTCTCTGGCCATGGTCCTTCTCTGGCTGGCTGGCCCTTATCTATCCCCATCGGATTTGGGCTATTGCCGACCAGGCAGAGGGACCCCAACTGTGCACAATATCATGCACCAGGACTCTAGTTATCATAATGAAATTCTTGTTACCTAAGAGATCACGTGTATTATGCATTTGAGAAACCTCCCAATTTAAGGTCAGTTGCATTGGGAGATATGTGTGTTAATGCGTATGAGGGTCGAAAACAACTTTTTACTGTTATGTATTCATAGAAAGGAAATCTGGATAAACTAGGAATTCACATAATCTGTAGAGTAAATAACCATTTGAATTGTTTAAAATGTAGGGTGAGATTAAATTTACATTCAGTCATTTCTAAAATGTATAGATTTATAATACAATATACCTATAAAATTAAAATGTGCTCTATTTGAAATCTTTTATGGTATTTATTTTAAATCATATTTTTATTGATTTCAGAGATTAAGGGAAAGAAAGGGAGAGGAAAACATCAATGATGAGAAAGAATCATTCCTTGGCTGCCTCCTGCATGCCTCCCATGGGGTACCCATTTTGAAACCGGGGCATGTGCCCTCACTGAAAATGGAACCTTGACCTTGTTGAGACATAGATGCTCAACCACTGAGCCAAGGTGGCTGGGCATATTGGCAATCTTTTCAAGAAGGATTCATTATTCTTCCTCTGACAATGTTTTGTGCTTCTTTTTTTGTCTATAATTTTAATATATTAGGAAAGCTTTTACAATATTTTATTGATTTTTTACAGAGAGGAAGGGAGAGGGAAAGACAGTTAAAAATATCGATGAGAGAGAAACACCGCTCAGCTGCCTCTTGCACATCTCCTAATGGGGATATGCCCTCAATCAAGGATACATGCCCTTGACTGGAATCGAATCTGGGACCTTTCAGTCTGCAGACCGATGCTCCATCCACTGAGACAAACTGGCCAGTCTAGGAAAGCTTTTTTTATGCAACTATCTTGGTTTAATGAGTATCACAAAATAGTTCTTATGGAACAAGTGTACATGTTTAATGAAATTATAACTGTCACTAAAGGTCTTTTTATCTCCCATTATCACCAGAGTACACATAACGGAGATAGTAGTTATCAATGGATTGAACATTGGAAAAACTTTAAGGAAGAATCATATCTTAATCATTGGACAAGTGAGTTTGCAGAGGAGCATTATAAAAGTGGAAAAGATTTTGACCAAATATCCAATCACAACATACATCAGGTTATTCCTGTAGTGGAGAAGACACACCAAGGATGTAAATGTATCCAGTCTTTTCAGCAATCTTCAAATTTCCCTGAACAAGGGAATATTTATACTGGGGAGGAGGCTTACAAATGGAATCCGTGTTGGAGAGTCTTCCATCAAATATTCAATCTAAATATAATGAAAAAAATGCATAATAGAGAAAAACCTTATAAATGTAAGGATTCTGGTAAAACATGTATTTCGCCTTCAGATTGCAGTGTAAATCAGAGAATTCATACTGGAGATAAGCCTTACAATTGTAAAACATGTGGCAAAGCCTTTAAATGTCATTCATCTCTTATTGTACATAAAAGAAGAATTCATACTATTGCAAAATTTTACAAACTCACGGAAAATGGAGCAGACTTTAGTCAATCCTCCAGACATACTCATCATCATAGAAAAAATACGGGAGAAAAGTCTTATAAATGTTCAGAATGTGGGAAAGCCTTTAGGTGGCCCTCAAACCTTATTTTGCATCAGAGAGTTCATACTGGAGAGAAGCCCTATAAATGTAGAGAATGTGGCAAATCCTTTCCCAGGCCCTCAGTGCTTACTGTGTATCAGAGAGTTCACCATGCAGAGAATCCTTATAAATGTAGGGAATGTGGCAAAGCCTTTAGCTGGTCTTCACACCTTACTCTGCATCAGAGAGTTCATACTGGAGAGAATCCTATTAAAGGTAGAGAATGTGGCAAATCATTTCGTTGGCCCTCATTGCTTACTCTGCATCAGACAATTCGTACTGGAGAGAAGCCCTATAAATGTAGAGAATGTGGCAAATCCTTTCCCAGGAGCTCAAACCTTACAATGCATCAGAGAGTTCATACTGGAGAGAAGCCTTATAAATGTAAAGAATGTGGCAAGGCCTTCAGTGAGTCCACAAAGCTAAATCGACATCAACGAGTTCACACTGGAGAGAAGCCTTACAAATGCAGAGAATGTGGTAAAGCCTTCACACAATCCTCATCCCTTAATAAACATCAGAGAGTTCATACTGGTGAGAAGCCTTATAAATGTAGAGAATGTGGCAAAGCCTTTAGCCAGTACTCACACCTTTCTTCTCATCAGATAATTCACACAGGGGAGAAGCCTTATAAATGTAGGGAATGTGGCAAATCCTTTGGCAGGTCCTCAGACGTTACTAGGCATCAGAGAGTTCATACTGGAGAGAAGCCTTTCAAATGTAGAGAATGTGGCAAAGCCTTTTGCAGGTCCTCAGTCCTTACTAAGCATCAGAGAGTTCATTCTGTAGAGAATCCTTATACATGTAGAAAATGTAACAAAGCCATTTATCAGTGTTCCTGCCTTACTGTACAGCAGAGAGTTCAAAATTGAGAGAACTCTCACAGATGTGAGGAGCATGGTAAGTCCTTGACCAGCGGTGAAAACTTAATGAACATCACAGAATTCATACTGGAAAGAAGTCTTATGAATGTGAAAAATGTGAAAAGCCTTTAAATGGCAATGTATTACTCTACTTGATGAACTTTAGAACAAAAAGAGAACTTACAAATGTAGAGAATGGGCTATAGCGATTGTCCCTAGCTCAAAGTTTTCATCCAAAGATTTAACCATGGTTGGAGCGTTATTGAAAATGATTAAATTATGCCTTAAAAATTATGAGGCATATGTCAAAGTGTATATCCCCGTTTGTATCTCATACAACATTCGATAATTATTACTGGATCGAAGCCCAGCAGATATAAATAATGTGGGAAAGCTTACTCAGTATGCAAACCTTAACCAACATCAGAATTCATACTGGGGAGAAACATTACAACTTTTAACAATGTCCTGCAGTCTTTAATCAGCATCTGTAGATTATTCCTCACATTGGAATTCATTCTTGAGGGAAACCTTAAAATTGAAGAATGTGGGAAATCATATAATTGGACCTACAGCCTCATTGAATACCAGGGATTGTAATTGGGTAGAAGTACAACTTTTATGATATAGGAGGAAGGACTTTTTAAAAAGATATATAAATTACAAAAGTCTAAGGAAGTTATGTCTTAAAGTGACTTAAAAGATGTAAAAACGATCCAAGTATGTAATTGCTTATGAATTTTAATGTATAACTGAATTCATACTGGATTGGTAGCCAAAATACCTTTCAGGTATTGCTCTACATCAGAATGTTTATTACACAGTGTACTTCAAACTTTAAATGTACTTAGGTAATATTTTGTATACTTGAATATATAAAAAGAATTGACATTTCCAAATGTACAAGTACTTAGTGTGTTATCTATTTTATATTGAAATCTGGGGAGGTGGAGTCTAAGATGGTGAAATTCTGTAGAAGAGGACAAGAGGATAAAGATGTCGTGCCAGGTTAGGTCATAGGACAGAGTCAGGCACTCAAATTCCTTAGTAAAGGTGGTCGGGTCAGTGGAAAAAGACCTGAGATGCCTCTCAATCTGTGTGAGGCTGGATATAGGGACTGGGTCGTGGACTCAGATTGTGCCCTCAGTTCCTGCTATGCCCCTCAGGGGTAGAATTGGCGTGGGCATAGAAGAGGATGTTGAGGAAGGAAGTCTTTGGGTGGCATGATAACAAGTGTTAGATGGGAAAAGACTATTTTGGAGCATGCATTCTTGGGAGTTGGTCTCCCAATTGTTGAGGGAGAAGGTGGTTGCTGGTTAGGAGGGTCTGGGTTTTGGGAATCTACTGCAGGTGGGAGAGGGGATGTGTAAGGGAATGGAGGTCGGCTGTGTGCTGGGTCAAAAGTAGATTCAGAATCAGAAGTATTAGGGGTATGATGTTTTGTGTGAAGGAGAAAGACTCATGGGTAGAGCAGGACTGAGAGAGAGGATTGGGACTGAAGGATGAAAAAGGCCTGACCATAGGGAATCTCTGGCCATTTTCCATTGTGGTGACAGCACTTACCTAAATTACGCTGTGTGTTAAAATTGAAAGTGCTGTTCTCATGCCATTGAGACGTATTATCTAGTTTAGTGATTACCAACTGGTGGTCTGCAGTCCACTGGTGGTCCATGAGGTCCGAAAGGTTGGCAACCGCTGATCTAGTTTATGTTGTGGCCAAACAGTGTTACAAAATAAAGTGAGGTGATTGGGCTTGATCTACCCCACGAGTGTGCAGAGGGAGTGTGGCATGGGTGAGTGACGGACCACAAATCCAAAGGGGACTGTTTAGGGCAGGCATCCCTGCTGCTAAACAAATCACCAAGAGAAAGGAGAGGTGACCCTCTGGACTGGGTGGCCCCAATTCAGAAGGATCCAAAGCCAAACGCCTGAGGGGTCTTCTGGCCTAGCAAATAGGACTTTTGGACGAGAGACTTTCGAGAAGGTGGTGAGAGAGAGTGGGCAGAAGACTGGAGACAAGGGAAATTGTGGGATTTAACTCGCCTAGAGAAGATTGGCCGGTGTGGGATGGAGGGTCGGCAATGGAGAAGGGGAGATGCCCGCTCCTGTGTCCTCCTTGGCTGGCTTGGGGGGACTCCCTAAGGGAAGGAGGCCTGATCGAGGCCAGCAATCGAGTCACTTGAGTAGGATTCAGAGGTAATCCCAGGATGGACGTGCTGCGGCTGCCTACTACTCTCCAAGTAGCAAACTCAGGGCAAGCGAAGCCAGGGCAATGGCTCCACATCCCTTTATAACCCTCCTGGGTTTCGGCACCAGGAGGAAGGCACCAGGCCAAAATGGTGAGGGATTACAAATTTATTCAATCATCCTCTCACCAGGGGGCTTAGCCTGGATGACTCCAACACCCAGTGACGGGAGTCACAGGCTTTTAAAGGACTTTTGACGGTTATTTTCTTGGTAAAGAAGAGGAGATAATGGAATGTGGTCCTCGAAAGTGAAATGTGGTCTCAGCAAAGAGAATGTCCATAGTGAAATGGGCTGAAAAGCCAGTTCGTAGGGGAGGGGTATCAATTCAATAGCTCGACGAAATCTAACATAAGTCAGGTCCTAGGCAAGAATCTTCCCTAACAAGAGGGAATCCTTGCCTGAGCCTGTCTATTGTCTTTTGCACCCAGAATCACATTCCTTTGGAATATCAGGGTAATTTCCCCTTTTTCAGAGCCCTCAGGACTCAACCAGTGCACCAGGGGCTAACCATAAATCCTCATTATTTTGTTAATTTTTCACTGTTAATTAAGTGTACACTTAAAAAAAGACATGTGTCAATGGCTTTACTTTTCATCCACTCTCAGAGGTTTCCCCACTCGGCTCTCCCCCACCTCCCTAATCTATCACCAATGGATTTCATATAACCCACTTGCATCTGCTCTTAATTATAATGTGTAAAATAAGGTGCACAACTGCTGTTCTCTGGAACATTATCTCAATTTGTTGAAATTTTGCTTCCCAGCACTTGTGGACAGTTGGGCTCAAACGAACCCACAAAAATTTTTCCTGGCTACTTCCTGCTTCCCAGGGGCGAAGAGGGAAGGGGTTTTAGAGGCCAGGGTCAGGCAGAGGCAGGTCGGAGGGCAGCCTTGTGTAGGAGTGGAGCAGGAGCTGATTTACAGTCACCTGTGACATCTCCGCAATCCGGGAGTGGATGAACTTGAGGCAGGCGGCTAGGAGAAAAAAGACAGATGAGAATTAGGGGCCCTATCAGGGGTAGATCCAGGTAGCTAAGGGTCTTTGGAACCAGCCGAAAAGAGAGTTGTCCCGGGAATGTCTTGTCCCCAGTTCGTCACTCAGCTTGGTCAGGGTCTGCACGTTCTGCTCCACTAGTCTGGACTCGTCAATGTAGTAGCAGCATTCTTCCTGGAAGAACATGCAGGTTCTTCCGTTTTCTCCAGTAAGAAGGTCTAGGGCCCGTCGGCTCTGCCTGGTTACTTGGGCTACCAATGTTACTTGCCACTGTGGGGAGGCTAAGGAGGCGGCAGTAGACTCCAGGGCTATGTGAACTCTGTCATTGAAATCCTGAGCAGAGACTAGGCTGTTCCTGATGGCTCCCCAGCGAGGCTCACTGAGGCAGCGACACTCACCTCCACCATGACGGGGAGGAAGGCAGCTCGGCGGGCCTGGGGGTGGGCAGAAGGGAGTAGCCAGGCAAGCTCCGACTCCCCGTACAGGGTCAGTTGGGAAACTACTGTGACTACCAAGCAGGGCCCTGGGCTAGAGGAGTTAACACAGTTACTTAGGGTGCCATTGCAGCAAAAGAAGGTGCCTGGACTGGCTTTGGTGGGGTTGGCTGCGGTGTGGATCTGGGTGCAATTCCAGGTGACTTGTCCCCCCGTTATCGGATTACTGGTTTGATAGCATATTCACGGGCGCAAGGTAGGCTCAGGTGTTTTGGGATCCCAGAGGGGAATGCCAGCCAGGGGAAGCTGACACTCTCCCTGACCCTGGATTTTCCGGAGAGAACATGAGCTGGACAGCAGCCAGCAAAGGTCTTTGGAGAGAGGCACATAAAAATCAGTGTGGAACATTAGGCAGAGTATGAGTCTCATTGAGGAATATAAAGTATCTTGAATAAGTTGGAGCCATGATGATAAGACTTCTACCCAGGGAGAATCAGGCAGTTTCCTTTTAAGGGACTGTTCAACTTGTAGGATGCTTTTGGACGCCTGGACTTGGGCCTCCTGAATCAGGACATATTCCCAGGAGATGTAGATGGTCCCAGAAGGGGTTGAGCTCCAACCATTCCAGTATAGTTTTCCCATAACCCCCATAACCCATCACTGGTTCCTGTTTGATGCAGGTGAGGCTTCATCAGGGTTTATGTCAGGGCATTCTCCTCCATTCCATTGGTGTATGTATCTGTGTTAATCCAGGATCACATCCACTTGGTTACTCTTGCTTTGTAAAATGATTTTTTATTGTGGAGCGAAGACGAGTAAACGACCACTGGGGTCAGACCAAATTAAAATTTAGGTAGCCTTTAATAACCTACCAGCTGACTGCTCTCCTTTGTCCACACACAGAGTCCAGAGAACAGCCCCGACCCTTTGTGAAGGACCCTTTTTAAACCCATTCACTACATCCTGTTTTTGCAGAGCAGACAATTTAAAACAAAGCAGTTTTTCTTTCTTTCTTTTTTTTTTTTTTAAATATATTTCATTGATTTTTTACAGAGAGGAAGAGAGAGGGAGAGAGAGTTAGAAACATCGATGAGAGAGAAACATCGATCAGCTGCCTCCTGCACACTCCCTACTGGGGATGTGCCCGCAACCAAGGTACATGCTCTTGACCGGAATCGAACCTGGGACCCTTCAGTCCGCAGGCCGACGCTCTATCCACTGAGCCACACCGGTTTTGGCAAAGCAGTTTTTCTTAAGTAGTGTCAGCATGTAATTTACAGGATCCTGGCGCCTGGTGGAGTAAGTAACTGCATCCCGTTATCAGGAAAGTTGACAGTGATCTATCTTGTAAGGCTTACTGGCATCCTGTTCTCAAGAAAACTGACAATAATTTATCCTGTAAGGCTATTTTGTTAGTTGCAGCTGGGATTTATGGCCAAGTCGACTAGGAGGAAGCATGCTCAACAATTCCCACTCTCTAACATTTTTCAGTGTAAAAAAGTGAACCTTCCAACTTTTCTGTATTTGAAGTGTTTAGGCTGTCCCGCATCTCTCTGGCTGTCCACAGCCAAAACTGCCTTGGAATTTTGATAGGTAATCTATTTATTCTGTAGAACACGGAATATTAAGGAATGTCTCAATTTAGCATTGTGTCATTTTCAGCATAGAAGTCTTTCACTGTCTTTGTAGAATGGATTGGTCTTCACATATTTGTTAGTTACATGTGGTGTGTTTTCTGGCTTTGGTGGCAATACTGAGGGTTGATATTTTATTGGTCTAAAGTGATAAAATACTTATATAGGTTAAACATAATACTCTGGTCTGATTTACTTTAAATTGCTTACTCTAAAGTAAATAAAGTTTCATAAAACTCTAGGGAATATCCATATTAATGACAATATTGGAAAATAATCCAAATAAAAAAATGTTGATGAGACTAAGTAAACTGATAATAGTTATTATTTTTATAACTTTAAAATATTGTTGATTTTTAAGTTATTTTGTTTTCCAAATAAAGGAATACTAACAGGAGATAGTCTACATTATCTAGGTTATAGGGACTACTAAATTAATGACATTCATTTCAAAATGCACTCCCAGAATACAAAAACTTCTAAAGACCATAACTTACAAACAAAATTTTTATCTCTTGAAAATACCTGAATAAAACAATCTCCCCCACAGTGTTGGATGGGATCTTATCAAGTGCCTAACCCTGAATGGATATCTGGGTCTGTCTCTGACACCCCCATCCACCTGCTTCCCTAACTCAAGCTGCCTCTCTAGTCAATTAGGAAGACAGAGAGGGGCTGAGAGAGCAGGCTGCCCTTCCCCTCCCACCTCCTCCCTGCGGATTTAAGGCAAATCGGAGGCAGAAAGTTACTGGTTTCAAACCCAGTCTGCCCGCCTTTTGAATTCTCTGTAACTTCCCTGTGAGAATGTGTTACCGGCTGTGAAGATCCTGGAAAGACACCTCCTGGGACATGTGCAGCTGAAGGGCAGGCCAGCCAGTAGCTCTCAGCACCGCCTCTGGGATCTGGAAACTTCTGTGTGAATTCCACATTCCTCCTCCCCTCTTTATGCTTTGCCACAGCTGCCATTTACTCGCTAGCACCCCAATAAAAGACCAGCCCCTCTATCTGGGGAGCCTTGTGCCATCAGAGGGCACCTGGCCCTTTCCTCCCTTTAAAGGAGTAAAATACCCGCCCTCTCTCTGCTCCTGTCTCTTCTCTCCCTGGTGAATCCTGTCACAGCCGCGTCACCAGCCAAACCCCAACAATGACGGGGGAACTCCCCCAGGAGGGGCTGTCCCTGTGGGAGGAGGTGAGGGACCCAGGGCTGCCCCCTCGCTCCTGCCCCGCCCTCCCTCCCTCTGTCCCCGCACAGGCCCCGCCCCCACCGCGGAGTCGCTCAGCTCAGGCGCTGGCCCCGCCCATCCCGCAGGGAGGCGCATGCGCAGTTCCTGGCAGACGCGGAAGCGGCTGTGGAGGGGAAGGTGGCGGTTCCCTGAGGAGGTGTCTGTGCTTTAAAGCCGCTGCTCTCCGCCCCCTGCCCGCAGGGAAGGCTGAGGGCGCTGCGGGCGCTGAAGTCCGAGTTGAGGTCCCCGCCCCGGAGCCCCTCACAGCGGTGAGTCCGGTCCCGGGCGGCTGCGCAGTGGAGGCGCCGCGTTCCTTTGGGGGAAACTGAGGCCCGGCCCGCGGTCTCTCCGCCTGTGGCTGTGGCCCCCGCCTGCCGCGTGGTTTTCCTGCTGAAAACCATCCCCGGGGCCGCCGGTCCCCCCGCGGGGCTGGAAGTCTGGGTCAGGGGTTCCCGCCCTTTGCGCCCCTCCCCCGCCCGGCGCTTTCCGCCCACAGAGCCCGGATGGCTCCCGGCCTGGGGGTCTGCTCCCCGCCTTCCTAGGCCCCCCCCATTAATAAGGGGTCTGAGTGCCCGGGGAGCACAGTGTCCATGGGGTGGGGCTCAGGGGGAAGAACGCGGTGTCCCCAGAAGAGGTGACCTGCCCGCAGGGAGGGCTTTGTGGGCGCGGTGACTGCGGGGGGCGGGGACCCGGGCTGGGGGGTCAGGAGGGGGAGAGAGAGAGACAGACACGTGGGAGGAGGAAGGGCGGTGAGGGGTCCACAGAGGGGCCCATAGGGGTGTGGGAGGACTGGACGGCGATGGTGGGAGTGAGGGGGAACTCGGGAAAGCAGCCTGAGGAGGAGGGAAGTGGGGAAATAGGGGGAGGGGAGCCCAGAGAGAGGAGGGGAGCTGAGAGGGAGAGGGTCCTGGTGAGCAGAAGTGGGGGCCGCACAGGAGGAGGCAGGTCAGACGGAGACACTGGTTCAGAGGAGAATCAGGAGAGCAGGTTCAGGGACAGAAATGGGGGTTTAGTGATGACACAGCAGAGGGAGAGGCAGCACTGAGCGCCAGCCAGCTGTGGGTAACAGCACAGACTAACAGAGGCTGCAGAGTGGACATAGGCATGGGAAGAGAAAGACACAGACATAAGGAAATTAATATCACAGTTCTACACATTAGAGAAAAATTAAAAACTGAATTTGGAGGGACTTTAGGCAGGATGAATGTTCAAAGTATCAGAAATACATACTGTGGATGGTGTTAAAATGTAATGAATAGGACAATATATTTAACCTAGAGTTAAGCATTACTGAACATCTATCTTATTTTCCGGCGTATAAGACGACTTTTTAACCCTGGAAAATCTTCTCAAAAGTCGGGGATCATCTTACACTCCGGGTGTCTTTTTTTTTTTTTTTTTTTTTAATATATTTTATTGATTTTTTACAGAGAAGAGGGGAGAAGGATAGAGTTGAAACATCGATGAGAGAGAAACATCGATCAGCTGCCCGGGTGTCTTTTTTTTTTCTTTTTCTTTTATTGTTTAAAGTATTACAAATAGTAGTATATATGTCTCCTTCCCCCCCCCCCCCCCCCGACCTCTCCCCAGCACATGCCTTCATTTTTATTTGGTGTGCGTTGGAAGAGGGGTAGTCTTATACGGCGAGTATATCCCAAAGTCTATATTTTAACTGGAAAAGTTGGGGGTCGTCTTATACGCCCAGTCGTCTTATACGGCGGAACATACTGTATATATAAAAAAGCCTAAGCAACCATTATGATCAAAGGACCTGTCAACAAGTAGTTATGACATGCACTGAACATCAGGGGGCAGTCGCAGAACGCAGGAGTTGTCCCCTGGTGGTTTGTGCCCTCTCCCACCTGGAGTGCAGCTCAGCCAGAAGCTGGACACACAGCTGGCGAGTCCCTTCCACCTCCCCCTCTCCCACCTTCAGGGCAACGCTAAGGATGTCAGATATCCCCTGAGGGCTCCCAGGCTTTGAGAGGGCGCAGGCTGCCCTGAGGGACCCCACGCCGCCGCCTGAGTGCACAAATTTTGTGCACCGGATCTCCAGTCAGTCAATACACATGTAAGAGAAATTTTAAAGATATAATGTGTGTAGAAAAGATTTTTATCCAAAATTGAATCCATGGAGGTCACCATAATGTTAATTGTGGAAATCAATGTTACAAATATTAGGTGTAAAGATGTGGATAATTCAAATGCATTGAACAAGGAAAGGCTGTCGCCAATAGGAGTGAGATGCAAGCAACCAGGGCTGCCCCCTTACTCCTCCTCTCCCTCCCTCCATCCCTACACTGGCCTGGCTACCTGGCTCAGCCCCTTCCCCATCAGGGAGTCGCTCAGTTGGGGCTCTGGCCCTGCCCTATCCGCAGGGAGGAGCATGTGTAGTTTCTTGCCGACGGGAAGTGGCTGTGGAGGGGAAGGTGGCGGTTCTCCTTGAGGAGAGTGTTTGTGCTTTATTTTTTTTTATTTCTTTATTGATTAAGGTATTACATATGTGTCCTTATTCCCCCATTACCCCACACCTCCCATTCATGCCCCCACCCCCCTGTTGTCTGTGTCCATTGATTAGGCTTATATGCATGCATATAAGTTTTTGGTTGATCTCTCCCCTTTTCCCCCATCTTCCCCTACCTTCCCTGAGGTTTGACATTCTGATTGATGTTTCTCTGTCTCTGGATCTATTTTTGTTCATCAGTTTATGTTGTTCATTATATTCCACAAATGAGTGAGATCATGTGATATTTATATTTCTCTGCCGGGCTTATTTCACTTAGCATAATGCTCTCCATCTCCATTCTTGTTGTTGCAAATGGTAAGAACTCCTTTTTTACCACAGCGTAGTATTCCATTGTGTAGAATGTACAACAGTTTTTAAATCCACTCATCTGCTGATGGGCACTTAGTCTCTTTCCAAATCTTAGCTGTGGTGAATTGTGCTGCTATGAACATAGGGGTGCATATATCCTTTCTGATTGGTGTTTCTAGTTTCTTGGGATATATTCCTAGAAGTGGGATCACTGGGTCAAATGGGAGTTCCATTTTTAGTTTTTTGAGGAAACTCCATACTGTTCTCCACAGTGGCTGCACCAGTCTGCATTCCCACCACCAGTGCAGACTCGCCAGCACTTGTCATTTGTTGCCTTGATGATAGCCATTCTGACAGGTGTGAGATGGTACCGCATTGTTGTTTTGATTTGCATCTCTCTGATTATTAGTGACTTTGAGCAGGTTTTCATATGTATCTTGGCCTTCCTCCTGTCTTCTTTAGAAAAGTGTCTATTTAGATCAGTTGCCCATCTTTGATTGGGTTGTTTATCTTCTTTTATTAAAAGAACTAGCAGCCCGTTTGCACGAAGATTCGTGCAATAGACCTTCATTCACCTGGCTGCCTGCACCAGTTTTCTGCCGGCACCAGGGACCCAGGCCTTGGCTGTGGCCACCGCCTTCTGCCTTCTTTCAGGGTCGGGGCTTGGCCCCGGGCGGCGGCCTTGGGCTCTGATACACCCAGCGTCCCTGCTACAGATCTTAGGAGCCGACCCCCTGGTCGTTGCCTGCGATCCGTGCAGGCTCCCGCTGGTGCCCAAGGCCGGAAAAGCCTCCGCCGCACCCCAACGTCCCTGTGACGGTTTCCTGGTGGGTGTGGCTGGTGGGCGTGGCTTGTGGGTGTAGCGAAGGTACGATCAATTTGCATATTACTCTATTATTAGGTAGGATATATTTTATTGATTTTTCACAGAGAGGAATGGAGAGAGATAGAGAGTTAGAAACATCAATCAGCTGCCTCCTGCACACCCCACACTGGGGATGTGCCCGCAACCAAGGTACATGCCCTTGACCGGAATCGAACCTGGGACCCTTGAGTCCACAGGCTCTATCCACTAAGTCAAACCGCTTTTGGCTATCTTCTTTTTGTTAACCTGCATGAGTTCCCTGTAAACGTTGGAGATTAAACCCTTACTGTTGATATCATTGGCAAATATGTTCTCCAATGCAGTGGGCTTTCTTTATTGTTTATTGATGGTCTCCTTTGCTGTGCAAAAGCTTTTATTTTAATGCAGTCTCATTTGTTTATTTTCTCTTTAGTTTCCATTGCCCTAGGACCAGTATCAGTGAAGAAATTGCTTCGGCATTTGTCAGAGATTTTTCTGCCTGTGGATTCCTCTAATATTTTTATTGTATCTCGTCGTATGTTTAAGTCCTTGATCCATTTTGAGTTTAATTTTGTGTATGGTGTAAGTTGGTGGTCTAGTTCATTTTTTTGCATGTATCTGTCCAATTTTCCCAGCAGCATTTATTGAAGAGACTGTCTTGACTCCATTGTATGTTCATGCCTCCTTTGTCAAATATTAATTAAGCACAGTGAGTTGGGTCGATTTCTGGGTTCTCTATTCTATTCCATTGATCTATATGTCTGTTCTTGTGCCAGTACCAGGCAGTTTTGAGAACAGTGGCTTTGTAATACAGCTTGAAATCTGGTATTGAGATCATACCTACTTTTTTCTTCTTTCTCAGGATTGCTGTGGCTATTCGGGGTCTTTTTTTTTATTCCACATGAATTTTTGAAGAGTTCTTTCTAGGTCTGTGCAATATGCCGTTGGTATTTTAATGGGGAGTGCATGGAATCTATACATTGCTTTGGGTAGTATGGATATTTTAATGATGTTTATTCTCCCAATTCATGAACATGGTATGTTCTTCCATCTGTTTCCGTCTTCCTCTATCTCTTTATTCATTGTCCTGTAGTTTTCCTTGTATAGGTCTTTTACCTTCTTAGTTAAGTTTATTCCTAGGTATCTTAATTTTTTTGGTACGATGGTAAATGGGATTGCTTTTTTAGTCTCGCTTTCTGTAAGTTCACTATTGGTGTATAAAAATGCCATAGATTTCTTGGCGTTAATTTTGTATCCTGCTACATTGCCGAATTCATTTATTAAGTCTATTAGTTTTTTGATGGAGTCTTGCGGGTTTTTTATGTACAATATCATGTCATCTGCAAATAAGGACAGCTTTACTTCTTTTCCAATTTGGATGCCTTTTATTTCTTCTTCTTGTCTAATTGCAGTGGCTAATATTTCCAGTACTCTGTCGAACAGGAGTGGTGAGAGTGGGCATCCCTGTCTTGTTCCTGTTCTTAGGGGAAATGGTTTTAGTTTTTGCCCATTGAGTATGATGTTAGCTGTGGGTTTATCATATATAGCTTTTATTATGTTGAGGTATGATCCTTCTATTCCCACCTTGTTGAGAGTTTTTATCAAGAAAGGGTGTGGGATTTTGTCAAATGCTTTTTCTGCATCATTTGATATGACTATGTGATTTTTATCTCTCAGTTTGTTTATGTGATGTATCACGTTTATTGATTTGCGGATATTGTACCATCCTTGCATTCCTGGGACAAATCCTACATGGTCATGGTGTATGATCTTTCTGATGTGTTGGATCCGATTTGCTAGAATTTTGTTGAGGATTTTGGCATCTATGTTCATGAGGGATATTGGCCTGTAATTCTCTTTCATTGTGTTGTCTTTATCTGCTTTTGGTGTTAGGGTGATGCTGGCTTCATAGAAGGAGCTTGGAAATGTTCCTCTTGAATTTTTTGGAATAGTCTGAGAAGGATAGGTTTTAGTTCTTCCTTGAGTGTTTGGTAAAACTCCCCTGTGAAGCCGTGTGGCCTCGGGCTTTTGTTTGCTGGAAGCTTTTTGAGGACTGCTTCAATTTCTTCCATAGTTATTGGCCTATTGAGATGTTTAGATTCTTCCTGATTGAGTTTTGGAAGGTTGTATTTTTCTAGGAATATGTCCATTTCCTCCAGGTTGTCCAGTTTGTTGGAATAGAATTGTTCATAGTATTTTTTAACAATCCTTTGTATTTTGGTGGGGTCTGCTGTTATTTCACCTTTTTCATTCTGATTTTGTTTATTTGGGTCCTCTCTCTTTGCTTCTTGGTGAGCCTGGCTAGAGGTTCATCAATCTTGTTTATCCTTTCAAAGATCTTTTGTATGTTTGGTCTCTGTGTTGTTTATCTCCGCTCTGATCTTTATTATTTCCTTCCTTTTGCTTACACTGGGCTTTTCTTGTTACTCTCTTTCTAACTCTTTGTGTTGTAGGGTTAGGTAATTTACTACCATTGTTTCTTTTTTTTGCAGTAGGCTTGTAGAGCTATGAACTTCCCTCTCAAGACTGCTTTCGCTGTGTGCCATAGATTTTGGATTGTTGTATTTTCATTGTCATTTGTTGTCATGATGTTTTTTATTTCTTCCTTGCTCTCTCTGGTAACCCAGTCATTGTTTAATAGCATGCTGTTTAGTCTCCATGTGTTTGATTTTTGGGGGGTTGTTTTTATTGTAGTTGATTTCCAGTTTTATGCCACTGTGATCTGAGAAGATGCTTGATATGATTTGTATCTTCTTGAATTTGAAGAGACTTTGCCTATGACCCAATATATGGTCTATCTTTGAAAATGACCCATGTGCACTTGAGAAGAATGTATATTCTGTGGCTTTGGGATGAAATGTTCTGAAGATGTCAATTAATTACATCTGGTCTAGTGAGTCATTTAGGATTGATGTTTCTTTGCTGATTTTTTGTTTAGAGGACTTGTCCAATGGTGATAGTGGGGTATTAAAGTCTCCTACTATGATTGTTTTGCTGTCAATCTCTCCCTTGATATCCTCCAGGATTTTTTAAATGTATTTGGGTGCTCCTGTATTGGGTGCGTATATGTTTACCAGAGATATTTCTTCTTGTTGAATTGCTCCCTTTAGTATTATGAAGTGGCCTTCCTTATCTCTTGTTATGTCCTTCACTTTGAGATCTAATTTGTCAGATATAAGTATTGCTACCCCAGCTTTTTTTAAATTTCCATCCGCCTGATAAACCTTTTTCCATCCCTTCACCCTCAGTCTGTGTGCGTCTTTTTTTCTTGTAGACAGCAGATATATGGGTCGTGTTTTCTTTTCCAATTCGTTACCCTATGTGTTTTGATTGGGGCATTTAATTCATTTACATTTAAAGTTATTATTGATAGGTACTTATTTGTTGCCATTTTTATTCTTTACCCCTGTGTTGCTTCTTTGCTTCCTATTTCTTTTTTTTACAGCAGACCCTTTAGCATGTCTTGCATTGTTGGTTTGGTGGTAATAAATTCCCTTAGTCCTTTTTTGTCTGTGAAACTCCTGATTTCACCTTCAATTTTTTTTCCCAAAATATATATTTTATTGATTTTTTACAGAAAGGAAGGGAGAGGGATAGAGAGCCAGAAACATCAATGGGAGAGAAACATCTATCAGCTGCCTCCTGCACACCTCCCACTGGGGATGTGCCCGCAACCAAGGTACATGCCCCCGACCTGAATTGAACCTGGGACCCTTCAGTCCGCAGGCCGACGCTCCATACACTGAGCCAATCCAGCCAGGGCTCACCTTCAATCTTGATTGATGGCCTCGCTAGGTACAGTATTTTTGGATTTAGACCCTTCCTTTGCATGACTTTGTATATTTCATTTCATTCCCTTCTGACCTAATGAATTTTTGTTGAGAAGTCAGTTTCTAGTCTGATGGGGGTTCCTTTGTAGGTAACTTTCTGTCTCTCTCTGGCTGCTTTTAAGATTCTTACTTTGTTGTTGGTGTTTGCCAATTTAATTATAATGTGCCTTGCCGTCGGTCTTTTGGGGTTCATTTTGCTTGGGGCTCTATGAGCTTCTTGGATTTGTGTGGGTTTTTGCTTCTCTATATCAGGGAACTTTTCTGTCATTATTTCTTCAAACAGGTTTTCTATTCCTTGCTCAGTTTCCTATTCTGGAACCCCTATAATGCGGATATTGTTTTGTCTCGTGTTGTCCCAAAATTCCCGTAGGCTCTCCTCCTGCATTTTAATTTTTTTTTTTCTAGAAGCTGCTCTACTTAGGTATTTGTTCCTACCTTGTCTTCTATCTTTTTTTTTTTTTTTTTTTGCCCTTGACTGGAATCGAACCTAGGACCCTTCAGTCCACAGGCTAACGCTCTATCCACTGAGCCAAACCAGTCAGGGCTTGTCTTCTATCTTACTGCTGCGATCCTCTGCTTCTTCTAGTCTACTCTTGATGCTCTCTATTGAGTTCTTTACAGCAGCGACGTCATTTATCATTTCTTCTTGGTTTTTCTTCATTTCCTCTTGGTTCTTACTCATATTGTTGAATTTGTCTTCCATTCTTTTTAGCTACCTGATGACCATTTCTTTGAATTCTTTCTCTGACAGGTTGCTTGCCTCCATTTCATTTACTTCCTTTTCTGGTGATGCCTGCTTTTCTTTCATATGTGGGCTGTTTCTTTGTCTCCCCATGGTCTCTCTTCTCTAGATGACTGGTTATATAGTTCTCTCTCTCCTTATCCCAGGTGATATCTGACCTTTCCGTGATGGAGTGTAGAGCTCCTCTGAATCTGTGTGTTTGTGCAAATTAGGAACCGGTGCTCTGGGGTTCGCAGCTGTTCAGTGGGTGCCGCAGATGTAGATTTTCAGGCTCCTGATAACATCCACTTTCCCCTTCAAGGTGGCTGGGTGTTTGTGCTTTAAAGCTGATGATCTCTGTCCTCCTCCCAGCAGGGAAGGCTGAGGGGCGCTGCAGGCGCTGAAGTCCTGGTTGAAGTCTCCACCCCAGAGCCTCTCACAGCGGTGAGTCCGGTCCCGGGAGGCTGTGCAGTGGAGGTGCCACATTCCTTTGCGCGGAAACTGAGGCCCTGGCCTGCGGTCTCTCTGCATTAGGCTGTGGGCCACCGCCTGCTGCTTGGTTTTCATGCTGAAAACCATTACCTGGCTGCCAGTTCTCCCTGCGGGGCTGAAAGTCCGGGTCAGTGGGTTCCCGCTCTTTGTGCACCTTCCCTGCCGGGTATTTCCACCAAAGAGCCAGGATGATTCCCCGGCCTGGGGGTCTGCACCCCGCCTTCCTAGGCCCACCCCCATTTAATAAGGGGTCTGAATGCCAGGAGAGCACAGTTTCCATGGAGAGGAGTTCAGGGGGTGAACACGATGTCACCAGAAGAGGTGACCTGCCCATAGGGAGGGCCTTTGTGGGAGCCGTGATTGCGGGGGGCAGGGAACCAAGCTGGGAGGGGTCAGGAAATGGAGTGAGAGAGACAGACACATAGGAGGGAGAAAGGGCAGTGAGGGGTCCTTGGATAGGGGGCCCATAGGGGATGTGGGAGGACTGGATGGTGATGGTAGGAGTGAGGGGGTAACTCGGGAAAGCAGCGTGAGGAGGAGGGAAGTGGGGAAATAGGGGGAGGGGAGACCAGAGAGAGGAGGGGAGCTGAGAGGGAGAGGGTCCTGGGGAGCAGAAGTGGGGGCCGCACAGGAGGAGGCAGGTCAGACGGAGACACTGGTTCAGAGGAGAAGAGTTGGGGAGCGAGTGCAGGGACGGAAAGGGGGGCTTAGGGAGGAGGGAGCAGAGGGGGAGCAGCGCGGAGTCCCCCGCTGTGGGGAGCAGGACAGACTGTAACGGGCAGCAGCGGGGACACGGGCGTGGGGAGGGACAGACGCGGACGTGTGTGGAGATGGGAGCAATCAGAAACCAGGAGAAAGAGCACCGGAAGGGAAATAGGTTTCAGGAGGTTCATGGTCCAGGTGTAGGGACAGACAGAGAAAAGGGGGGAAAGAGCAGGGAGGGGGGGACACAGGAAAGGACCACAGAGGAGAGAAAGGGAACAGGGAGACAGGGACAGACCCATAGACAGAAATACATGGTAGTGGGAGGAGGGAACCCTGATCTGGATGAGTGGTGCGCTGATGGGATGAGGCTGGTTAAGTTGTGATATGTCAGCTTGTGGCTTTATATATATATTTATTTATTTATATATTTTTTATATATGCAAATTGAGTGGCCAGATTATTATGATCTCTGAATGCATAATAATCTGGCCACTCACTGTGTATAATAAAAGGCTAATATGCCAATTGTCCCATTGACCAGGAGTTCGACCAGCAGGCAGGCTGGCCAACCACCCATGCACGAAATCATGCACCGGCCCTCTAAATCATATATCTATATCTACATCTATGTCTATATCTATATCTATGTTGATATATATTTTAAAGTATGTTCTTATTGATTTCAGATTCATAGCGAGAAGGAGAGAGAGAGAGAGACAGAGAGAGGGAGAGAGAGAGACAGACAGACAGACAGACAGAGAGAAAGACACAGCAATGAGTAGATACAGTCTTTGGTCAGCTGGCCCACACTGGGGATCTAACCTTCAACCTGCCCATGTGCCCTGACCTTCATTCATTCAAGTTCAACCACTGAGTCTTGCCAACTAGGTGTGCCTTTATATATTTAATTTAACATGGCCTGAATTGTTTTAGTTATACAGATTTGAATGAGACAAATCTTCAGTTTATGAGACTTGGTAATTTTATTTTTATTTGCTTCCAATTGCAACCCTTAGGCATTCAGAGGGGAGAGACTTGTCTGTTGGTCATGGGTCCTTTGTCATTTTCTGGGATGGCATTGAGGAGGTGACCTGAATCTGTCACCACCTGATGCTTTTTCAAGGAATTTTAGAAGCCTTAGATTTGTTGCTGTGGTGTTTTGTAGGTGTGTGTGTGTGTGTGTTCATGGATTTACTTCTTCTATCTCTGACACTTCATTTATTATTTTAAAAAATCCTGAGATAAATCCTCTTACTCTGCTCATTACCCCTGAGGAGCTTTAAAAAATGCCCTGTGGGGCGCTTCCCCCCATGGAGGTGGACAGCTGCTCTGGGTGGGGCATCTTTGGTTACTGAGGGGCTCCAGGTGATTGGAAGGTGAGGACAGGGATTAGCAGGAGGGTTGCAGGATACCCTTGTGAGAGTGGGTAGTAGGCTTTGTTTAGGGTAGGGAAGGGGGTGCTCTGTTTGGTTTGGGGGGGTCATGACAGCAATTCACATTCTCTTTTCTGTAGGACTTCATGGATGTCTTTGGAAGGAGAGACACATGAAGACAGACACTAGAAAATTCCCAGTGTGGTCTCCAAGTAGGAGCTCATTGTTCCTGAGTCTCCTGTGACAAAGGACAAGAGGTCGTGGTCTTTCCCTCATTTCCAGGTCCTTCTGACGGTGAGTGTGAGGTGAGCTGATTAACAGGCTGTGTGGTCACCTTTGAAGGCACATTCTGTGACTCCTCAACATATTGTCACCTGAGGAAACAACCCAGACCCCATCAGGACCAGGACCACATGGCTGCTTCTCAGGTAAAAGATGTGTCCTGGATCACAGGCTGTGTTTGCTTTTCCTCTAACATCTGGTGATATATTTCTCTGTCCCTTCCCACGCCTGTGTCTCCTCTGCTGCCTGTTACACTCTGTCCTGTTACGCACAGCCGGCTGACTCAGTGCTGCTTCTCCCTCTGCCCCATCCTCCCTAACCCCCCTTTCTGTGCCTGCACTCACTCCCCCCCAATTCTTTTCTTCTGAACCAGTCTCTCTATCTGAAGTGCCACCTCCTTTGTTGCCCCCACGTGGGTTCACCAGGACCCCTCTCCTTCTCAGCTCCCCTTCATCCCTCTGGGGCTCCTTCCTCTCCTCCATATTTCTCTACTTCTGCAGTTCTTTCCTTTCCAGGTTTTTTTCCTTCCCTTATTTCTTTCCTTTGTGTTTGCTTTTTAAAATGAGGGACTTACTTTTCTTTTCTACAAATCATTGGCTTTTTCATGGGAGCTTTAAACAATCAGGGCTTGATTCTTTTAAGTTTTCATTATATTTTATAGTCATGTCATGGACATACCCTACATTATCACTTTTTCTATTTTCTAGGAAGTTCCCAAGAATGATATTATTAATGTATGTTCAGTTACATTAAGTTTCTACAACATAGTTCTGCACTAATGACACATAAAAATTTTGAAAGAAATGTACTAGTAAGAAAAATTAGTTCCCCCATACTGGTGTGGATCAGTAGTGGAGGGTTTGATTCCTGGTCCAGGGCAAGTAGGTCCTGGGGGCCTATGGTAGGCAACCAATCCATGTGTCTCTTTCACATTGATCTCTCTCTTTCTCTGTCCCTCTCTCCCTCCCCCTGTCTTTCCCTTTCATTGCTCTGTGTCCCTGCCGTCCACTTTTGAAAAGTCAATGCTAAAAATCTCCTCGGGTGAGGATTTACAACCACAAAAAGCAAATAATAGGTCTAACTTGTTTTGTATCCTTATGTTTCTCTCCTTATCCTCCTATATTATAAAGGCCTAAAACGCTAAGTGTCCGGTCATCTGGTCAGCCATTCAACCAATCAAAGCGTAATATGCTAATGATATGCTAAGGGTGCTCAACCGCTAGCTATGATGTGCACTATCAGGGGTCATACTCTCTGACTGGTAGGTTAGCATGCTGCTGGGGTCCATCTGAACGGGACTGAGCAAGACGAGCCAGACATGCCCTGGAGCCCTCCTGTGGTCCCTCCCCGGCTGACCAACCTCTCGTTCCCCTCCCAAGCCCTGATCATGCACCTGTGGGGTCCCTCGGCTTGGCCTGCACCCTCTCGCAATCCGGGACCCCTTGAAGGATGTTGGAGAGCCGATCCCACAGTCCAGGCTGAGGGACTCTACCCGTGCACGAATTCGTGCAGCAGGCCTCTAGTTGTGTTTATAAAACACAAAGGGGAACATACACCAATAGATTCATGAGATTTATGGAATCACTAAACCATCTTGATTTCATAGTTGTAATATGTGTGTCTCTGTGCCTAAACTGTTAACATTATTTCAGCTATTCTTTTTTTTTTTTTTACCAAGTTCATTTTTATGGATTTCAGATGGGAAGAGAGAGGTAGACAGAGATAGAAACATTAATGATGAGAGACAATCATCGATACGCTGCTTCCTGCATACCCCACGCTGGCATTGAGCCCACAACCTGGTCGTGTGCCTAGACTGGGAATTGAATCTGACCTCTTGGATCATGGGGCAGCACTAAATCACTGGGACACAGAAGCTGGACCAGCAGAATAATCTTATTCTAAGATTACTCATGTTAAATTTTCCACCAGGATTATGGTTCATATGTGTCCTATTTCATGAGAACTGTCAATTCCATTAATGACCCTTTTAGTTCAAAGTTCGGTATGAATTTTTTCCTCTATTTTCTTTTTCTGTGTATTCAGAAGTATGGCACCTGATGTGGAAACATTGACATCACAAGTAAAAAGTGAGCTTGTCACATATGTGGAAACATGTGAGAACCTGGATACCCCATAGGTCAAAACCTCTTCTGCTAACACTGTTTCCATGTTGGGTGACTGTATGAACTCCTCTGGTGACCTCTTGGTAAATGTGTCTTTTCCGTCAGGGACCGTTGACCTTCAGGGATGTGGCCATAGATTTCTCTCAGGAGGAGTGGGAGTGCCTGGACCCAGCTCAGCGGAAATTGTTCCTGGATGTGATGGTGGAGAACTACAGCAACCTGGTCTCCCTGGGTGAGGATGACTTCCTTCCCGAGTTCCTACTCCACCCCCACGATTTTATTTCCTTAATTATTATGACATCTCTAAGGGGCTTCTCCTTTCTATGGTAGATTCTTGCTCCCAAGGAACAAATTAGGCCCTAGCTGGTTTAGGTCAGTGGAAAGGCTCAGTGGCCTGCAGACTGAATGGTCCCAGGTTAGATTCTGGTCCAGGCCCAATATATTTTTTTAAAAAGGAACAAATTGGGGATTCTTTGGTGTGGAAAACTAGAAAGGCTTTGTGATATGAATTAGGAACTCAATGTTTGTACACTTTACATGTTGTCTACACTAAGGTACTATCAGAAAATAATATTTCAGAAAATAGTTTTGTAAATATTTTAATGTTCTGCCATGTTTTCTGGCCAGAGGACAACCTGCATTCATAATGTGAAACCTTCAATCAAAGTTCACACTCTATTTCTTTTATTTTATGAATTCTTTTAAAGATTTTGTTGAATACCGGCAGGAAGGAAGAATTATAGATAGAAACTTAAGCTGGCCATTTATTGATTTATTTGTATGTCCCCTGACCAGAGATCACACCTACAACTTTGTTATATTGCTACAATCCTTTAACCAACTGGGCTACCTGGGCTGGCATATTGGATTCTTTCACTTACTTCTATATGCCTAGGTTTTTATCATGTCTTTTGATAACTTGATGTATTATTTCTTTATAGTAGTAAATATGACTTAATTGTATGTACTTCAGTATAAACTGAGTGGCCAGCTTATTATGATCTCTGAACCCATAATAATCTGGCCACTCAGTGTGTGCGTGTGTGTGTGTGTGTGTGTGTGTAGATGTAGATATACATATATCTATATCTCTATACACACACACACATACATTCATGCACCAGGCTTCTAATCCTATATAATAAAAGGCTAATATGCAAATTGTCCCCTGGGTGGGGTCTGGACAGCCTGGCCAGGAGGAGGGAACATGGGCGGTTGGCCGGCCTTCCTGCTGGTCAATCTCCTGGTGGAGGGGACAATTTGCATATTAGCCTCTTATTATATAGGATATACACTGAGTGACCAGATTATTATGCGTTCAGAGATCATAATAATCTGGCCACTCAGTGTATTTATTCATTCATTTATTGACTAACATCTGCATTGCTTCCAATTTTTGTAAATTATGAATAAGCAGCTCCTTGTAGGCTTTTGTGTAGATAAAAGGCTTAACTCTTTGGTTTAAGAGTAAGGAGCGCAATTACTGGATCCCATGGTGAGTGTTTATTTAGTTTTATAAAATCCTCCAGACCGTCTCCCCAAGGGGCTGTAGCCCTTGGCATTTTCAGCAGCAGTGATTGGAGTTCCAGTTGCTCCACATCACTAAGGCATTTGGTGGGATCCGTGTTCTCGATTCTGACCTGTTTGATGGTGGTTAGTGTTGCTTGCTTGTGCTGTTTGTTCCTTCTCATTGTTATAATGTGTATTTCCTTCGTGACATAAGATGTGCAGGATCTTGTTACACTGATTTTATATTTTGTAGTGCTGTGTGTTAAGATGTTTGGCCATTTTCAGTCATGTTGGTTCTTTTGTCCATGTTTAGTTTGATGGCTTCTTTGTGTGTCTGCATAATTGTCCTATACTTGTTGTTGACTTTTTTGTGTATTTATATATATATGTCAGAGAGAAAGAGATAGGGAGAGGGAGATAGCAACATCAATGATCAGAGAAAATCATTGATCGGCTATGTCCTGAACACCCCCTACATGGGATGGAGCCCGCAACTTGCTATTGTGCCCTGACCAGGAATCTGATTGTGACTTCCTGGTTCATAGGTGGATGATCAACTGCTGAGCCATGCCAGCTGGGCCTTGTTGACTTTTACAAATATATTTTCTCCTCCTGTGGCTTCTTGTGTGTTTTTTTTTTCAGTTGAGAATGCTATGTTTATTGTTCTTGTTTCTTTTTTAATGTTTGAGTTGATACATTGCGGGTGTCCATTTTAATACAATGGATTGAAATACAAACTTGGTTATGTATTTGCCTTTCAAAAATGTGAAATGTATGATATTAATGTAGTTTTATCTATATATATGAAAGGCTAATATTCAAAGTGTCCTTGTGGAGTTCAACCGAGAGACCGAGTGTTCTATCACTCACTATGATTATATACTATGTTTGGAGAAATTAATTGAATGCATATGTATTATTAGAAATGTAGAGTCTGTGATTTGCAATACAGAATTCTGTCACCTTTTAATATGATCATTTTATTTATTTTCTATTTTTATTTTGACCATAAGAACTACTTAAAATACGTTATTTTCTAAAGTTCCATAGGAGAAATCAATATTTTCTTTATTTTTCTACATACAAGGTATCTTCATATGTTCACATTTTAGTGTTGTGTAGACTTTTTAAATTACCTCCAGAAGTATATTTCTTATGGGTTATTTATAAGGCACATCTAATAATGAGAAGGTCTGATAATGAGAAAGTTTTGGAGCTGGAAAGGTTTTGTCCTCTCCATTGTTGATGATCTGTTTTGTCAATATTCTTGGATGGTTTTTGTTCATTTATTAGTTCTGTGTTTTATTGCATGTCCTTTTTGTACCCCCAATATTATTCCGCTTAGGAACCCGCTAGTGATCTTAGAGGAGCTGTTTTTTCTAAGAAAAGTAATTTTTTTATATGTTTTCAAGGTAGTCTGGAATTCATGATATTTTCATTGTGTTTTTTTTTATCTATTCGTACGTTTCTGTTTATTCTACTTACACTTCATTGAGCTGCTTCCATTTGTATGTCTCTTTCTACAATTGTCAGGATCTTAAAAGATTTAATTTTTTATATAAGCTACCTTCTCCTTTCACAATCTCCTTTTCACGATCCTGTCTTTATGGGATCCTCTTGGAGGTCGATTTGTTAGTGCGTTAGGAATTCTTTAAATTGTCTTCATATTTCCACGTTTGTTGGCTTTTCTTAATCAAAATTTTAACGAATTAAATCTTAATGATTTTATGTACAAATTTTTTGATTATTTAATTTAATTTTTAAAATATATCTTTATTGATTTCAGAGAGGAAAGGAGAGGGAGAGGGAGATAGAAACATCAATGAAGAGAGAGAATCATCAATTGGCTGCCTCTTGCATGATCGGGGATCAAGCCTTCAACCCAGGCCTGTGCCCTGACATGGAACCAAACCGTTACCTTCTGGTTCACAACCACTGATCCACCGCTTCCAGGCAAATTCTTTGATGTTTTAAGTTGAAAGTGTCTTTCATTAATGATTCTACTGTTTTTGTTAATTCTGATATTATATTTTTCAATTTCCCCTTTGGTGTGATGTTCATAAAATACGTTCTCATTCCATTTTTATTTTAGTTATGTAATATTCTGGTGATATTATTTAGTTGTTTGTTTGTTTTTTCTTTTGGGCTTTAAGATATTCAATTCTTTTTCAGGTAATTAATATATTTCCATTAATGCAGTGCCAGTTGGATTACATTCATTTGTTTTCCTGATGGTACACTTTTTCTGTTTCTTTGAATGACGTGATATCTTTTGTTGAGATTCAGGAATAAATAGGCAGGCTTTTGAACATGCTTTCTGTAGGAGGAAATACATAATAACCATATGTGGCACAAATTCCACTTTTGGTCAACACTGTTTTCAGGGTCTGTATTCTTGGCTATGTTCTCTGTTTAATTTCCCAGTTGAAATGTTCTCTGTTTCTTTCTCAGGCCCACGGTATCTTTTCAGGCTTCATATACATCTTCAGAACCGCAATCTTTGTGGTGCTGGAACACTTTCTCATTGTTTCTTTGTTGCAGGCACTGCAGGGCACTCACCCTATACTGCCATTCTGTGCTCACTCTGTGTCATGCACAACAGACTCTTTATTCAAGATGCTCAAAATAGGGAGATCATTGAGCATGTACTTCCCTCATCTCTCTCTCTCCAGCGAAGAAACTGGGAATTGGCAGTGTTTTTATAACGTTGCCATTGTGTTCCAAGGTGTTTGAGCAGGTATCATTGGCAAATGTAAGCAACTCTTTGTCTCTCTTTGGTGTGAGTTTTCTTGATTGTACCTGTCTTGAGCTTTGTTTGAATTCTTCACTTGCTCTTGGAGTACTCCAGAATGTCACTTGGTCAATACTTGCTGGTAAGTTCAAAGTGCACTCACCTAATTGTCAAAACCTAAATATTTGTTTTCTTTCAGCTATGTCATCTGAAGATAACCAGGCCTTTATGGCAAAGCCCAGAATACAAGATTTATTCTCTGAAGTAATACTGGTAAGATATAATTGGTGTCGCTTTGACAATGTATACTTAATGAAAACCATTCAATTTGAGGAAGAGTGTGATGAGAATGGAGGATATTAATATAAACAGAACTAATCTGAAATAGTCCGGTATAATAATAGCGTAATATGCGAAGTGTCTGACCAATTGGTTGACAATTTGGTCAGCCATGCAACCAGTCGCTATGACGTGTGCTAACCACCAGGGGCAGATGCTCTGACCAGTAGATTAGGTTGCTACTGGGGTCTGACCAATTGGGACTAGGCAAGAGGGCCAGACACGCCCTGGAGAAACACACTGATCTACCAAGAGTACCTCTCTGGCCACGGTCCTTCTCTGGCTGGCTGGCCCCCATCCATCCCCTGGACTATTGCCGGCCAGGCAGAGGAACCCCAACTGTGCACAATATCATGCACCAGGACTCTAGTTATCATAATGAAATTCTTGTTACCTAAAGAGGTCACGTGTATTATGCATTTGAGGAACCTCCCAATTTAAGGTCAGTTGCATTGGGAGATATGTGTGTTTATGCATGAGGGTCGAAAACAACTTTTTACTGTTATGTATTCATGGATAGAAAATCTGGATTAACTAGGAATTCACATAGTCTGTAGAGTAAATAATCATTTGAATTGTTTAAAATGTAGGGTGAGATTAAACTTACATTCAGTCATTTCTAAAATGTATAGATTTATACAGTATACATATAAAATTAAAATGTGCTCTATTTGGCTATCTTTTATGGTATTTTTTATATATATATATATTTTATTGATTTTTTACAGAGAGGAAGGGAAAGGGATAGAGAGTTAGAAACATGGATGAGGGAGAAACATCAATCAGCTGCCTCTTGCACCCCCCCCCCCACCGGGGACGTGCCCGCAACCAATGTACATGCCCTTGACCGGAATCGAACCTGGGACCCTTCAGTCTGCAGACCGATGCTCTATCCACTGAGCCAAACCGCTTTCGGCTTTTATGGTATTTTTATTTAAAAAATATTTTTATTGATTTCAGAGATTAAGGGAAAGAAAGAGGGAGAGGAAAACATGAATGATGAGAGAGAATCATTCTTTGCCTGCCTCCTGCATGCCTCCCATGGGGGACCCATTCCGAAACCGGGCCATGTGCCCTCACTGGAAATGGAACCTTGACCTTGTTGAGACATCGAAGCTCAACCACTGAGCCAAGCTGGCTGGGCATATTGGCAATCTTTTCAACAAGGATTCATTATTCTTCCTCTGACAATGTTTTGTGCTTCTTTTTTTTCTTTAATTTTAATATATTAGGAAAGCTTTTACAATATTTTATTGATTTTTTTTACAGAGAGGAAGGGAGAGGGAGAGTGAGTTAGAAATATCGATGAGAGAGAAATACTGGTCAGCTGCCTCTTGTATACCTCCTAATGGGGATGTGCTCTCAACCAAGGGTACATGCCCTTGACTGGAATTGAACCCGGGACCTTTCAGTCTGCAGACCAACGCTCTATCCACTGAGCCAAACTGGCCAGGCTAGGAAAGCTTTTTGTATGCAACTATCTTGGTTTAATGAGTATCACAGAATGGTACTATGGAACAAGTGTCCATGTTTAATGAAATTATAACTTTCACTAAAGGTCTTTCTATCTCCCATTATCACCAGAGTACACATAACGGAGATAGTGGTTATCAATGGATTGGACATTGGAAAAACTTTAAGGAAGAGTCATATGTTAATCATCGGACTGCAGTGAAGCGGCGCAGGTGCACATGTGCGAGATCTGAGAGGCAGAGAAGGAGGTACGGTAATAGGTACAAGGGCGGGCCAGACGGGTGAAAGAGGCGTGTTTGCGCTACTCCTCTGCTAGTCTTGGAGACAGGGAGGGCTGGGCAGGCAGGGAGAGCTGACCAATCCAAGCAGGCTTTGTATACAACAACCAGCCAATCACCGGTAAGGTACATCGCTTGCCTTGATTGGCTGGTTGTTGTATACTGGGTACCACATACAGTACAGCACCAGTATCTGTACCTGTTCATACAGTATAGCACCAGTACATACAGTACAGTATACAAATGTCCAACAGTCCAAACCCCATCATGGCTCCACCAGCAAGAAGAAAGAAATATGAAGCCAGTTTCAAACTTAAAGTTGTAAACTTTGCCATGGAACATAATAACTGCGCTGCTGCAAGACAATACGGAGTGACAGAAAAGATGGTTCGGGACTGGAAAGCAAATGAAAAAGCATTAAAGCGTATGCCCAGGGGTAAGTGTGCATTAAGAAGAGGCACCCCACATTGGCCAGAACTCGAAAAACACGTAGCAGACATGGTGAATGAGCATCGCCAAAACGGTTATGCAGTGACACGAAATAAAATTCGTTTGTTTGCACTTCAGTGGGCCAAATCTAACCCAGATCACAGCAACAGATTTAAGGCCACTGTATCCTGGTGTACTAGATTCATGGGAAGGCATAATATGGTACTGAGGCAAAAGACGAAAATTGCCCAGAAATTACCTGCAGATTTTGATTGCAAAGTAAATAGTTTCCATCGATACATAATACAACAGCGCGCTAAACATGGCTATGCGTTAAGTAGTATTGGAATTATGGATGAAACTCCAGTGAATTTTTATATGGTTGGAAATAAAACTGTCTATCAAAAAGGTGAAAAAACAATTTTAATTAAAACAACAGGACATGAGAAGTCCAGTTTTACAGTGGTACTAGGATGCACAGCTGATGGCACCAAACTGAGACCAATGATTATTTTTAAAAGAAAAACAATGCCAAAACTCAAGTTCCCTGTTGGTTGTTTTGTACATGTGAATGAGAAAGGCTGGATGGATGAAGAAGGGGTAAAGCTATGGCTTGATAATGTATGGAGCAGGCGACCAGGTGGACTTATTCAAAAACATAGTCTACTGGTGTGGGATATGTTCAGGGCTCATTTAACTCCCAGCACCAAGCAAAGGCTTGCAAGACTAAACACAGATGCGGCAGTTATTCCTGCAGGATTGACATCGTTGCTACAGCCACTGGATGTGTACCTAAACAAGCCATTTAAAGATCGCATTCGAGAACAGTGGAATGAATGGATGGTTAGCGGCGAAAAGTCATTCACAAAAGGGGGAAACCTGCGTGCTCCACAGTTGGATGTTTTGTGCAAGTTTGTCATAAAAGCCTGGAATGATATTGATGCAGAAACAGTAATCAAGTCTTTCAAGAAGTGTGGCATATCAAATTCATTAGATGGTATGGAGGACGACGACTTGTGGCAAGATGAAGAGGAAGCCGAAGCTGAGACCACACCATCTGATACGGAATTCGATCCATACGATGACTGCCTTACACATGTATCACAAGAGGCCATTGATGTGGTACTTATGATATCAGATGACGAACAGGAGGATTTTGAAGGCTTTTAAAGGGAAACTGTCACGCCAGTAAAAATACCTTAGCTTGCCGTTATGATGGAAGTTGCTAACTCGCCAGGGACTTGCCCGGCACTTGCTCTCTCTCTCTATTGTTTGTTATCTTCCTCCTCTCATCATCAGTTCCAGTTTTGTTGACAGCTTAGTAAACAAACAGCATGGCAGCTCCCATGGGTTTATTGTCTTATCCTTCCTTTCAGCTTTAGAGTGAATTAGGAAAAGTTTAATCCACTTGCACTGTTTTATGTTTACATGTTTGATGACAAACAGCCTTATGTTTATAAGTGACAGTTTTCCTGCTTAAGTACCTGCATGTCATAAGCATTTGAATTAAAATTACCATATTGAAATCAAATCTGATGTTTTTTTAATTTTTATTTGGTGTGCGTTGGAAGAGGGGTAGTCTTATACGGCGAGTATATCCCAAACTCTATATTTTAACTGAAAAAGTTGGGGGTTGTCTTATACGCCCAGTCGTCTTATACGCCGAAAAATACGGTAATTGGACCTATAGCCTCAGTGAATACCAGGGATTGTAATTGGGTAGAAGTACAACCTTTATGATATAGGAGGAAGGACTTTTAAAATATATATATAGTTTACAAAACTCTAAGGAATTTCTGTCTTAAAGTGACTTAAAATATGTAAAAACTTTATCCAAGGATGTAACTGCTTATGAATTTTAATGTATCACTGAATTCATACTGGATTGGTAGCCAAAATGCCTTTCAGGTATTGCTCTACATCAGAATGTTTATTACACAGTGTACTTCAAACTTTAAATGTACTTAGGTAATATTTTGTATACTTGAATATATAAAAAGAATTGACGTTTCCAAACGTACAAGTATTAGTGTGTTATCTATTTTATATTGAAATCTGGGGAGGTGGAGTCTAAGATGGTGAATTTCTGTAGAAGAGGACAAGAGGATATAGATGTCGTGCCAGGTTAGGTCATAGGACTGAGTCAGGCACTCAAATTCCTTAGTAAAGGTGGTCGGGTCAGTGGAAAAAGACCTGAGATGCCTCTCAATCTGTGTGAGGCTGGATATAGGGACTGGGTGGCCCCAATTCAGAAAGACCCAAAGCCAAACGCCTGAGGAGTCTTCTGGCCTAGCAAATAGGACTTTTGGACGAGAGACTTCCGAGAAGGTGGTGAGAGAGAGTGGGCAGAAGACTGGAGACAAGGGAAATTGTGGGATTTAACTCGCCTAGAGAAGATTGGCCGGTGTGGGATGGAGGGTTAGCAATGGAGACTGGGAGATGTCAGCTCCTTTGTCCTCCTTGGCTGGCTGGGGGGGACCCAGAAGGGAAGGAGGCCTGATTGAGACCCGCAATCCAGTCACTTGAATAGGATACAGAGGTAATCCCAGGATAGATGAGCTGCCACTGCCTACTACTCTCCAAGTAGCAAATTCGGGGAAAGCGAAGCCAGGACAATCGCTCCCCATCCCTTTATTACCCTCCTGGGTTTCAGCACCAAAGGAGGAAGGCATGCCCTAACCGGTTTGGCTCAGTGGATAGAGCGTCAGCCTGTGGACTGAAGGGTCCCAGGTTCGATTCCGGTCAAGGGCATGTACCTTGGTTGTAGGCACATCCCCAGTAGGGGGTGTGCAGGAGGCAGCTGATCGATGTTTCTAACTCTATCCCTCTCCCTTCCTCTCTGTAAAAAATCAATAAAATATATTTAAAAAAATATAGGAGGAAGGCACCAGGCCAAAATGGTGAGGGTTTACAAATTTATTCAATCATCCTCTCACCAGGGTGCTGAGCCTGGGTGGCTGCAACACCCAGTGACAGGAGTCATTGCTTTTAAAGGACTTTTGGCGGGCTTTTTCTGGGTGAAGAATTCTTTGTGCATACCTGGAGGGGAGATAATGGAATGTGGTCCCCACAAGTGAAATGTGGTCTCAGCAAAGAGAATGTCCATAGTGAAATGGGCTGAAAAGCCAGTTCCCAGGGGAGGGGTATCAATTCAGTTGCTGGATCAAACCTAACATTAGTCAGGTCCTAGGCAAGAATCTTCCCTAACAAGAGGGAATCCTTGCCTGAGCCTGTCTATTGTCTTTTGCACCCGGGATCACATTCCTTTCGAATATCAGTGTAACTCGCCCTTTCCAGAGCCCTCAGGACACAACCAGTGCACCAGGGGCTAACCATAAACCCTCATTATTTTTATGTTAATTTTCACTCTTAATTAAGCTGTGTACACTTATATAAAAGACACATGTCAATGACTTCACTTTTCATCCACTCTCAGAGTTTTCCCCACTCGGCTCTCCCCCACCTCCCTAATCTATCACCAATGGATTTCATATAGCCCACTTGCATCTGCTCTTAATTATAACGTATTAAATAAGATACACAATTGCTGTACTCTGGAACATTATCTCAATTTGTTGAAATTTTGCTTCCCGGCATTTGCGGACGGTTGGGCTCAAATGGACCCACAAAAATTCTTTATAGTATTGAATGTTTCTTATGTTGACCCGGCCTGTGTTACTTAGTGGATGAACATTGACCTGTGAACCTGGAGGTCGGTTTAGATTTCTGGTCAGGGCACATGCCCAGGTTTTCTCTTCAATCCACAATAGGGGGCATGCCGGAGTCAGTGGAACATAAATACATTCTCATCATTGATGTTTCTTTCTCCCTCCTTCTAAAATCAATACAATATTCTAAAAAGTAAATATAGTTTCTCTTTCTTTAAAATCCTTATCCAAGGATATTATTTCCATTGATCTTAGAGAGAGTGGGAGGGATTGTGGGTAGAGAGAGAGAGAGAGAGAGAGAAACATTGATAATGAGAGAGACACATCAACTGGTTGCCTCCCTCAAGCACATAGGGCAGGCTGGAGATCAAACCTTTCACCCAGGTACCAGACTCAACTGGGAATCAAATATGTGATCTTCTGGTGGGAGGGACGACACTCTAACCCACTGAGCCACACCTACTGAACTGTATATTCTCTTTGAAGGGACATATAATAAATTTGAAGTTACATTATATGAGCTATGACTGACAAATATATCATGATGTAAATAAGTTTTTCTCCAACAGCCGTGAACCAATTCTAGCATGTCATAGTTACAAGAGTCTCATCAAAACGTTGATGGGACTTGGGGGGCTCAACAAGGGCTGAGCCACATATGTAGTTTACCTGTTGGAACAGCTAAAAAGCATCTCCCCCAAACTTGAATAGGATTTTTTTTTAACTGCCAGACAGCTCAGGGCATCTTAATCTACATGTTATTGCCTCCTATTGGCCAAACACCTGAACAGCTGTAGGCTATTTCCCAATCTGACACTGCTTCTGAAGGCCCCACCCTTTGAAACCCTAGCCTTTGAAGTGTATTATCTCCACCTTACCTTAGGACAAATTGTGTTAATAAAAGGTACGGGTCCTGAGTCCAGGGCTAGTCTTTAGCTCCTTTAGCTGAAGCTCCTCTGACCCCTAATGCCTTTCAAAATTATCTTTCTTCCTTGGACTCTTTATTGAATTTACGGGCAGCCCTTTCTCCATATTGCTGAACCCTTCGTAATGCTGGGACAAGAACCCTGGCATTAATGGAGGCCCACCCAAGGGCACCAATATCAAACGTCTTTCTAATCCTGTCCCTTTTGTTTCATTTGTTTGCATGCAGTGCCCCCACCAAAAGGTTGCAGGTTTGATTCCTGGATCTGCAAATGCAGGATTGGGGGTGTGATTCCAGAGCACCGCAGGGTGCTTTCGGGAGGGAGGCAACCAATGGATGTTCGTCTTGCACATGGATGTTTCTCTCCATCTCTCCCTCCCTCTCTAAATTCAATTTTTAAAAATATTTTCAAAGTAAGGTATTTCCCAGCTCCCTGGGGCCCCAGACATCTGCCCTGCCAACTGGAGGCGCCTGCGTGTATGAGCCTCAGTGAAAGCAGCAGAGAAGGGCTCAGCCACCCGGAATTCCGTGCAAGGATGAGTTTTGGTTGATTTAAGCCACTAAACATGGGATGTTTTATTCCACAACAAAGACTAGGTGTAAGCGAAAAGAGTTCCTGAGATTGAGGTGCTCAGTGATGAAAACCTAACATGTTTGACATGGCCTTGGGACTGGCTGGTGCATAGAGGCTGGAAGGAGACTGTTAGTGGACACTCACTGCAAGCAAGGGAACTGGGATTGAAGTCTGGAAGCAGGAGAAATCGTGGGCTTTTTTGTGTTATTTTGGGAACTCATGTTTTGATCTAGTGAAAAAGTTGACAAACCTTTTGCCAATAGGACATGAAGCAGAAGAACCACCTGGGCCACCCAGAGACTCATAAGAAATATTAAATATTGTTGCATTAAGAGAATCAGTTTTGGGTGGTTTATGTCACAGATAATGAACTTGAGATGTTGACTGTTTAGGACTGAATTGTGTTCCCTCAAAATCAATATTTTGACGGCCTAACCCCCAATATGTCTGTATTTGTAGATAAAGGGTCTGCCCTCTGGTGGTTAGTGAGCATCATGGTGACCAGTCCTTCAAGTCAACAGGTCATAAGGGTCGCTTAGGCTTCTATATACAATATACAGATTTGAAGTTAAATGTGTGAGTTACTGACTTCCAAAGTTCACTATTGGGAATGGAGTGGGATGTTGACCAGTAGACATGATTGCCGGAGGGTGTTTCATTCCATTATGGATTTTAAGGAGGAAATCCACAGGAATGTCTGAAATTTGGAAGTCACTCTTAATACACCATTTCTGGAGGTTGCATTTTCCCCTGTGGATTGTATCCTCTGCCACAGAGAAGGCTCCTGTTCGATGCAGGTAAGGCTTCATCAGGGTCTCTGTCAGGGCATTCCCCTCCGTTCCATTGGTGTATGTACCTGTGTTAACCCAGGATCATACCACTGGCTTCCTGTTGCTTTGTAAAATGTTTTTCAGTGTAAAAAAGTGAACCTTCCAACTTTTCTATATTTGAAGTGTTTAGGCTGTCCCGCATCTCTCTGGCTGTCCACAGCCAAAACTGCCTTGGAATTTTGATAGGTAATCTATTTATTCTGTAGAACACGGAATATTAAGGAATGTCTCAATTTAGCATTGTGTCATTTTCAGTATAGGAGTCTCACTGTCTTTGTAGAATGGATTGGTCTTGATATATTTGTCTGTTAGTTATATGTGGTGTGTTTTCTGGCTTTGGTTGGCAATACCAAGGGTTGATATTTTATTGGCCTAAAGTGATAAAATACTTATATGGGTTAAACATAATCCTCGGGCCTGATTTACTCTAAATTACTTACTCTAACATAAATAAAGTTTCATAAAACTCTAGGGAATATCTATATTCATGACAATATTGGAAAATAATCAAAATAAAAAATGGTGATGAGGCTAAGTAAACTAATAATAGTTATTATTTTTATAACTTTAAAATGTTGTTGATTTTTAAATTATTTTGTTTCCCAAAAAAAGGAATACTAACAGGAGGTAGTTTACATTATCTACGTTATAGGGACTACTAAATTAATGACATTCATTTCAAAATGCACTCCCAGAACACAAAAACTTCAAAAGACCATAACTTACAAAATTTTTATCCCTTGAAAATACCTGAATAAAACAATCTCCCCCACAGTGTTGGATGGGATCTTATCTCATCAGATGCCTAACCAGGAATGGATATCTGGGTCTGTCTCTGACACCCCCATCCACCTGCTTCCCTAACTCAAGCTGCCTCTCCATTCAGATGGGGGGACAGGGAGGGGCTGAGAGAGCAGGCTGCCCTTCCCCTCCACCCCCCCTCACTGAGGGTTTAAGGCAAATCAGAGGCAGAAAGTTTCTGGTTTCAAACCCAATCTGCCCGCCTTTTGAATTCTCTGTAACTTCCCTGTGAGAATGTGTTACCGGCTGTGAAGATCCTGGGAAAGACACCTCCTGGGACATGTGCAGCTGAAGGGCAGGCCCGCCAGTAGCTCTAATCACAGCCTCTGGGATCTGGAAACTTCTGTGTGAATTCCAGATGGGTCCTCCCCTCTTTATGCTTTGCCACAGCTGCCATTTACTCGCTAGCACCCCAATAAAAGACCAGCCCCTCTATCTGGGGGGCCTTGTGCCATCAGAGGGCACCTGGCCCTTTCCTCCCTTTAAAGAAGTAAAATACCCGCCCTCTCTGCTCCTGTCTCTTCTCTCCCTGGTGAATCCTGTCACAGCCGCGTCACCAGCCAAACCCCAACAATGACGGGGGAACTCCCCCAGGAGGGGCTGTCCCTGTGGGAGGAGGTGAGGGACCCAGGGCTGCCCCCTCGCTCCCGCCCCGCCCTCCCTCCCTCTGTCCCCGCACAGGCCCCGCCCCCACCGCGGAGTCGCTCAGCTCAGGCGCTGGCCCCGCCCATCCCGCAGGGAGGCGCATGCGCAGTTCCTGGCAGACGCGGAAGCGGCTGTGGAGGGGAAGGTGGCGGTTCCCTGAGGAGGTGTCTGTGCTTTAAAGCCGCTGCTCTCCGTCCCCTCCCCGCAGGGAAGGCTGAGGGCGCTGCGGGCGCTGAAGTCCGTGGTGAGGTCCCCGCCCCGGAGCCCCTCACAGCGGTGAGTCCGGTCCCGGGCGGCTGCGCAGTGGAGGCGCCGCGTTCCTTTGGGGGAAACTGAGGCCCGGCCCGCGGTCTCTCCGCCTGTGGCTGTGGCCCCCGCCTGCCGCGTGGTTTTCCTGCCGAAAACCATCCCCGGGGCCGCCGGTCCCCCCGCGGGGCTGGATTCTGGGTCAGGGGGTTCCCGCCCTTTGCGCCCCTCCCCCGCCCGGCGCTTTCCGCCCACAGAGCCCGGATGGCTCCCGGCCTGGGGGTCTGCACCCCGCCTTCCTAGGCCCCCACATTAATAAGGGGTCTGAGTGCCCGGGGAGCACAGTGTCCAATGGGTGGGGCTCAGGGGGAAGAACGCGGTGTCCCCAGCAGAGGTGACCTGCCCGCAGGGAGGGCTTTGTGGGGGCGGTGACTGCGGGGGGCGGGGACCCGGGCTGGGGGGTCAGGAGGGGGAGTGAGAGAGACAGACACGTGGGAGGAGGAAGGGCGGTGAGGGGTCCACAGAGGGCCCATAGGGGTGTGGGAGGACTGGACGGCGATGGTGGGAGTGAGGGGGGAACTCGGGAAAGCAGCCTGAGGAGGAGGGAAGTGGGGAAATAGGGGGAGGGGAGCCCAGAGAGAGGAGGGGAGCTGAGAGGGAGAGGGTCCTGGGGAGCAGAAGTGGGGGCCGCACAGGAGGAGGCAGGTCAGAAGGAGACACGGGTTCAGAGGAGAAGAGTTGGGGAGCGAGTGCAGGGACGGAAAGGGGGGCTTAGGGAGGAGGGAGCAGAGGGGGAGCAGCGCGGAGTCCCCAGCTGTGGGGAGCAGGACAGACTGTACCGGGCAGCAGCGGGGACACGGGCGTGGGGAGGGACAGACGCGGACGTGTGTGGAGATGGAGCGATCAGAGACCAGGAGAAAGAGCACCGGAAGGGAAATAGGTTTCAGGAGGTTCATGGTCCAGGTGTAGGGACAGACAGAGAAAAGGGGAGAATGATTGAGGGACAGGGAAGTGAAATATAGGAAAGGACCACAGTGGAGAATGAGGCAGTGAGACAGAAACAGAACTATAACTATAAACATAAATACAGTGTAGTGGGAAGGAGGGGAACGCTAATTTGAATGAGAGGTGAGCTGATGGGATGTGGATGATTAAGTTGTGATATATGGGCTTGTGAGTTTACATGGTTAAGTTAACAACTGAATTACTTACACATTCGAGAATTATATATTTCCACTTTATAAGGTTTGCCTATTATATACTTACTAGAGGCCTGGTGCAGGAAATTCGTGCACAGGGATGTGTCCCTCAGCCCAGCCTGCACCCTCTTCAATTTGGGACCCCTCGAGTCGGACATCCCTCTCACAATCCAGCACTGCTGGCTCCCAACTGCTCGCCTGCCTGCCTTCCTGATTGCCCCTAACCGCTTCTGCCTGCCAGCCTGATCACCCCCTAACCACTCCCCTGCCAGCCTGATTGATGCCTAACTGCTCCACTATCAGCCTGTTTGCCCCCAACTTCCCTCCTCTGCCGGCCTGGTCACCCCTAACTGGCCTCCCCTGCATGCTTGATCCTTCTCAACATCCCTCCCTTGCAGGCCTGATTGCCCACAACTGCCCTCCTTTGCAGGCCTGGTTCCTCCAACTGCCCTCCCCTGCTGGCCATCTTGTGGCAGCAATCTTGAGTCCACATGGGAGCAGTCATCTTTTACCACCTGGGGGCAGCCATCTTGTGTGTTGGAGTTACGGTCAATTTGCATATTATTCTTTTATTATATAGGAGAGTCCTGCTGCCTGGGTGGGGGCCTGCTGGTTTGCCCTGAATGGTGTTCCAGATATAGGCGGGGGGCTTCCCGTGGGGCGGCCTGGGTTAGGGGCCTGTGGTGGTTTGCATGCCGGCCACACCCCCTGGCTACCCAAGCGGAGGCCCTGGTATCTGGGATTTATTTATCTTCCATAATTGAAACTTTGTAGCCTTGAGCGGAGGCTTCCTCCATTTTTGGGGGCAACTCAAGCCTCCTGCTCTCTTAGTGGCTGCAATCATCTTTTTTTTTTTTTTTAATATTTTATTGATTTTTCACAGAGAGGAAGGGAGAGGAATAGAGTTAGAAACATCGATGAGAGAGAAACATCGATCAGTTGCCTCCTGCACACCCCCCACTGTGTATGTCCCCGCAACTAAGGTACATGCCCTTGACCAGAATCGAACCTGTGACCTTTCAGTCCGCAGGCCGACGCTCTATCCACTGAGCTAAACTGGTTTCGGCTACAATCATCATGTTTTGGTTAATTTGCATACTCGCTCTTGATTGGTGGGCGTGGCTTGTGGGTGTATCAGAGGTACAATCAGTTTGCATATTACTCTTTTATTAGATAGGACTAGAAGCCTGATGCATGAATATTCGTGCCAGAATGGGCCTTCCTTTCCCTGGCTGCCAGCACCGCTTCCACTCTGGCCGGAGCCACCTTTCCACCTTCTTATGCTGCTCAGAGGCCCAGAGCGGTGGGAGGTGGGGTGGAATGCCCCCGGCCACTTGGGAGCCCCATATGCAAGTTAACCTCCATCTTTGTTGGGTTAATTTGCATACTCAGTCCCGTTTGGCTTTGGGCGTCTTGAAGGTACAGTCAATTAGCATGTTTGTGTATTATTAGGTAAGATTATTAGGTAAGATTTGATTCCATTTGAAACCCTTATTCACACAGAGGGAGAGACTTGTATGTTCCTTATGGGTCTCCTGTCATTTCCTGGGATGGCAAGATGGAGGTGATCTGGTACAAGAAATTTCTGAGTATGCCCCCACAGAATGCTTTTTATCAAGGAACTAGGAGCCCAGCCTTGTGACCGTCCACTCCCTCTCTGGCCCTTAAAGCAGCCATGGCTGATGCTGATCAGGCCCTTCTTTAGGGCAGGTGCCCGCAGGCCCCTGCCTCCCTGACCCCAATGCTGGGGCCCGCAACCTCCTGCTGTCCTGTGGACCCATTAAGGTGTCTCGGTTAATTAGCATATTTCCCTACCCTATCTAATAAAGAGGGAATATGCTAATTGACCATCACTCCATCGCAAAGATGGCTGCACCCACAGCTGAAACCAAGTTCCCATAAGGAGCCTTAACAAGCAATCAGCAGGGACCTGAGGCTACGCCCTCTCCAGACCCCATGGGGCTTGACAGGGGACCTCAGGCTGCACCCCCCACCCTGGCGTCAAGCTGGGGGACCTCATGCCACACACCTCGCCCGATGGGGCTTGATGGGGGGCCTCAAGGTGTGCTTCCCGTTTTGGTGCTGAGCTAGGGGACTTCAGGTTTCTCCCCCCGCCCCAGCACCAGGCTGGGCGACCTCAGGCCACGCCCCCCACCAGGTGGTGCTTGACAGAGGACTTCAGGCCATACCCCTCACCCCGGCACCAGGTCGGGGGACCTCCGACCTCACCCCCCGACCAGTAGGGCTTGATGGGGGATCTCAAGGTGCACCGCCAGTGCTGGGTCAGGGGAACTCAGGCCACACCCCCCACCACAGCACCTGGCCGGGGGATGTCAGACTGCACCCCGTGCCCGCTGGGGCTTGATGGGGGACCTCAGGCTGTACCCTGAGCCCCAGCACCGGGCCAGGGGACCTAAGGCTGCACCCCCCTGCCTGGCTGGGCTGGACAGGGGACCTCAGGCCGTGCCTCCCGCCTTGGTACTAGGCCAGGGGACCTCAGGGTGCGCTTCCTGTCCTGGTGTTGGGCTAGGGGACCTCAGGCTGCTTCCCCCACCCCAGTGCCAGGCCAGGCAACCCCAGCATCGTGCCAGGGGCCCCGAGGCTGCACCCCCCTGCCTGGTGTGGCTTGACAGGAGACCCCAGGCGGTGCTCCGCACCCAGTGGGACTTGACAGGGGACCTCAAGATGCACCCCCAGTGCTTGTCGGGTGAACTCAGGCTATATCCCCCCGCCCAGTGGGGCTTCATGGTGGACCTGAGGCTGCACCCCCCTGCCAGTGAGGCTTGATGGGGGACCTGAGTCTATGCCCCCCTCCTGGTGCCAGTCCGGGGGTCCTGAGGCTGCACCCCCACACACACCTGGCAGGGCTTGATGGGGGATCTCAGGCCATGCCCCCCACCTATCGGGGCTTTACAGGGGATCTCAGACCATGTCCCCCACCTGGTGGGGCTTGATGGGAGACCTCAAGGCATGCCCCCCGTCCCGGTCTGGTCTGGGGGATTTCAGGCCACGCCCCCCATCCTGGTGCCAGTCCAGGGGACCTGAGGCTACGGCCCCTGCCTGGTGGGGCTTGACAAGGGTGGGACTGGCTGGGTCTGGATCTAGTTCAGTGCGGGTGGGGACTGGCCAGGTTTGGGTCTTACGTGATTTTGAGATGCAGGTGGGTGGACAGGGACTTGACTCTGGGTCCCGTGGTGATCCCCAGACTCTGACAGGAGGAAGGTTTTCATATACATTTTACTAATTTTTTTTCATCTCTGACACTTTTATTATAGAGAAAGGGCAAATAGCAATATTAAATTATTTCCTCTAATTAATCCCCTTTTCATGTGTACGAATTTCGTGCATCAGGCCACTAGTTTTATATATCTACTAGTAGCCCGTTTGCACGAAGATTCGTGCAATAGACCTTCATTCACCTGGCTGCCTCCACCAGTTTTCTGCTGGCACCAGGGACCCAGGCCTTGGCTGTGGCCACCGCCTTCTGCCTTTTTCACGGTCGGGGCTTGGCCCTGGGCGGTGGACTTGGGCTCCGCGGCACCCAACATCCTTGCTAAGGATCGCAGGAGCCGACCCCAAGTGGTTTCCGGCGATCCGTGCAGGCTGCCCACTGGTACCCAAGGCCGGGAAAGCCTCCGCCCCAGGCTTTCCTGGCCTTGGGCTCACTGCACCCAGGGTCCCTGCTACCGATCACAGGAGCCGACCCCCAGTGGTTTCCTGCGATCGGTGCAGGCTCCCCGCTGGTGCCCAAGGCCCGGAAAGCCTCGGCCCCTGGGACCCCCGTGAGCAGCGGGAGAGGCGGTATGGGCCCGGCCACGCCCCCCCAGGTGGCCGATCGACCCCCGGGACCCCCGGGAGGGGTGGGAGGGGCCGGGCCACGCCCCCCCAGGTGGCCGATCGACCCCCGGACCCCTGGGAGGGAGGGGCCGGGCCACGCCCCCCCTGGTGGCCGATCGCCCCCGGGAGGGGCGGGAGGGGCCCGGCCACGCCTCTCCGGGTGGCCAATCGCCCCCCGGAACCCCCGGGAGGGGCCCGGCCACACCCCCCCGGTGGCCGATCGCCCCCCGGGACCCCTGGGAGGGGCGGGAGGGGCCCGGCCACGCCCCCCCTGGGTGCCGATCGCCCCAGGCACCCCGGGGAGCGGCGGCATGGGCCTGGCCACGCCCCCCGGGGTGCCGATCGCCCCAGGCACCCCCGGGAGCGGTGGCATGGGTCCGGCCACGCCCCCCGGGGTGCCGATCGCCCCAGGCACCCCCGAGAGCGGCGGCATGGGCCCGGCCACGCCCCTCCGGGGTGCTGATGGGCCCGGCCACGCCACCCAGGGTGCCGATCGCCCCAGGCACCCTGGTGAGTGGCGGCATGGGCCTGGCCACGCCCCCCCGGGGTGCCGATTGCCCCAGGCACCCCTGGGAGCGGTGGCATGGGCCCGGCCACTGGGCACCGCCATCTTGATCTTCTCAATGGCTGATATGCCACCCGGAGTCCCGCCCCCAGCCTCCTGCCGGCCCAATCGTGGGCATAGCAGAGGTGCGGTCAATTTGCATGTTTCTCTATTATAAGGTAAGATATAGGTATTAGAAAGATCAATCTTTTTTCCTCTCCCATGGATTTGCATTTCCTATCGCTAACATTTCATTCATATAAATAGTCGTTAACTGCTGAAATAAGCATTGGTAACATTTCACAAGAAGCTATTACCATTCTTTGCTTATATACGGTAGTCTCCACCTTTTTAAAACTTTAACCCTTTGCACTCGCTTGCTTTTTTCTCGATTCCTTTATTCTACTCAGGATTTAATTTTTTAAATACCCCAGATTTTACAAAGCGCGGCAGTAGAATAAAAACCTGGAGTTTCTTTTCATACAAACTTATTTATTTGGATTTTTTTATATTTCAAATTATTGATACATTCAAAGAGTAATTTTAATCTCTATAATTTTTCATGGTGTGATATTTTTTGAAACATTCACCCACATGAAGACCTGGTTTACATTCACATGTTTAGCAAATATAAATCGTCTCTCTTCTTCCTCCTTTGATTTTTCTGTTAGAACAAACAACACAATCTTTGTGTTTTTTGTTAGGGTGAGGTGTGATTATATGGAGCTTTCCATTTAAACGTTGCTCTAAGTTAGTGGATAATAATCTACCCCTGGAATTTAGTGTACCATCTCTGAATTCTCCAACAAGATCATGTACTAGTTTCCTAATAAATTTCACATGCGTTTTCGGTTTTTCATCTTTTCTTTTTTGGCATTCTTTGTACAATATATAGGAATTTACAACACTGACCTCAAGCCCCCAGAAAAACAATTTACGCCACCATTTTAGAGTCTTCCTCATAAAACAGTATGTGCCTGTGTAGTGATCAGCTATATCAACACCCCCCATAAACTTTGTATAGTTGATCACGACCTTGGGTTTGAGAACTATTTCCTTCCCACCACCACGCACTCTCCTTTCCACAGACTCAGTCTCTGAAGTGTCCCATGTACTGAGCATTGTGACTATCCTCTTGTCTTTCCACACAAGAAGCATTACATTTTCATCCCTGAGAGCCACTATCTCTCCTTTCATTAGCTTTGGATGTTTGATAACAGGTGGATTATCTTTCCTATTGGGCATTATTGTCCCTGTCAAGTGTGTTTTTTCCTTGAACAATTCCTTTGCAAGAGTGACACTAGTGTAATACCTGTCAGTGAAGAAATGATAACCTTGAGAACCAGGTACTGAGTTCTTCAATCTTTCATGAAGCTCTAAAACTATTCTAGTAAAAGGGAGATCAGGTCTCACCAACGTTTCAGATGTTATTCCTCCATAATAAGGGACAAATGAATGTACATAACCACATTTTGAATCTGAGAGAACATATAAACGAATACCCCATTTTGTTGGCTTTTTAGGCTTGTATGTGATGAAGTGTATCTTTCCCTTGAAACCAACAACAGCCTCATCAACAGCAATCTCTCTTCCAGGACAGAATCTCTCCCTAAATTTCATTTCAAGTTATGACAAGAAGCAGTTTACCTTCTCGATTCTTGTTCTCAAATCTTTACTTGACTTTTGGTCATTTTTCAAGTGTAACATCCAAAATATTTGCAAGAACCTTTCTCTTTTGAAAACAGATAGAAAAAATGGTATATGAGACTCAAAATCCATGGACCAATAACTCTGCAAGTTGGGGTGATTCAGTACACCCATATTTAGTATTACATCAAGAAAAGCCTTCATTTCCTCTATCGTCACATCTTTCCAATTATTCCAAGTGGATCGCTGGGATAGTTCTTTCTGGCTAATTTTATGCCTAGCATACTCATTTGTCTCATCCGTTATATTTTTTATCAACGTCTCAGTAAAAAACAACTGAAAAAAGTCTATTGGTGTGGCACATCCAGAAGGAACTTGAGGTCCAACGTGTAACTGACCAGTGGAGAAAGGGATTCTGCTAGGCTCTTTGTCACTCACAGATGTAGATGTCCACTTTTCTTTTTCCTGTTTTCCCCTAGAAACGTAACTTTCACTGGGTCTTATACCCAAATTCTCAATGATATCACCTATATCTCCGTCACTCTCACTCGAATAAACAATTGTGCGTCTTCGTTTTACCTTTATGAATTCAATGTCACTGTCACTGTCAGTACTTTGAGCCAGATCTTTGGGCAAAGCAAGGGACTTTTTCCTTTCTGTAGTTCCACTAGGACAAGCGATTTGTTCATCATCTCCACTCGCATCCTCGGAGAACTCACTTTCGTCACTATTACATTTTTCACTTTTTTCTTCGTTTTCGAAGTAAAATTCATCATCGCTGCTTTCTATGTCTTTGGAAAACTTACCCATCCTGAGGAGGGGAAATTCACTCAGAACATGCGACTGCTAGGGGGCAAACCAATCATCCAACTAAACCCTGTGATATGCCTAAGAGAAACCTAAACAAACCTAGGAGACGAAAAGATAAGGAAGGTTCTTTACCAAGGGAAGATGATGCAAGCTCAAAAAGGCATGATGCAACGACTCATGCCTTGGACCCTCGTACTCAAGATTGCTGCCTATGCAAAAGATAAGCTTAGGTGGTGGCATCAGTTGAGACAGCATTTACATTTTACTTGTCCTTTCTTGCTAATGAAAACAAGAAAAGATACTGGAAAAATAGACAAAAATCCCCCTTCCCCCTGCGGTGAAACTACATGTTGAGTGTGGCTTGACATACGAGCTGCTACCGATGCTAACCGTGTCGAGTGTGACTTGACATCCGAGTGCAAAAGGTTAAATGTAGAAATCATTACATTAAAAAAAACAACCACCCTAATTGTTTTAGTTTGTTTGTTTGTTTGTTTTCTTGCACTGTTCCCAGAGGTACTTCAATACAGGCTTGGTGCATGGAGTGGGCGGAGCAAGCTCCTATTCCATCTCCCTGCTCCAAAAATACATCCTATCTGATAAAACAATAATATGCAAATTGACTGTCGTCACTCCAACACAAAAGCTGGCTGCCCCCATGTGGACACAAGATGGCTGCCACAAGATGGCCAGCATGAAAGGGCAGTTGGGAGAGACCAGGTCTGCAGGGGAGGGCAGTTGGGGGCGATCAAGCCTATAGGGAAGGGCAGTTGGGGGGGACCTAGGTCTGCAGGGGAGAGCAGTTGTGGAGGACCAGGACTGCTTCCTTTCCTCTATGTGGTTTGTTGAATTTGTGTCTATGAGCCACAAAAGAGCCATTCCCTTCAAGTACCTGTTGTCCATTCTCAGACAGTATTGAAGGATGGACTGGGTGGGCCTGGAATTGGTTCCCACGAGCCCATCTATTCATGGTGAAGTCACTTGTTCACCATATTAGAATACCTAACGTTTCCCAAAGGTTTTATCATGAAGATCTATTCTCTGTAATTTCCTGGGAAGAGAGGAAGGAAATCTACCTAGGACACCTGCACTGCTAAAACTTCTTGCTTCAAGCCATCTGTGGGAACCATGCCAGTGATATCAGAGAGTCAAGGGTAATTAGAGTGTGAAGGACTCATCTATAATACATGAGACAGCCAAGGACACTCTGAGCAAGGGAATCTTAATCAGGGTGATCAAGGACTATACACCGATACAAGGCCACTGCAATCTACACTGTGCCCTTCTGTAACCCAAAGGATTGATGTCACTGTTGGCAGGAAGCCTGTTTTGTCTAAGTAGTAGTACAGTGTATTAGTAAGGCTAGAGACCTCAGATGAAGCTGAGAGCTGGTACTGCTATGATGTGAGGCTAAGAGCTTATGGAGAGCTCAGATATAGCTACCATGTGAAGCCAGCCTGCTAAGGAGGCTGGGGAGATGCAGGGAGCTCAGGTGCCACTGCCCTGTGAGACCGTGAGTACAGAGGCAGCGTGGGGCTGCTCAGATGATAGATGTAGGCACAGAGGACACTGCTGCTATGAAGAAAGCTTTTGTCTGATGGCTCATTGTTAGCAGTGCCTACAGGGCCACTAGCTTCTGTAATAAAGACTCTTATACACCCACCACGTCTCATGGCTTCTCCTTCTACTGTTTGGTGTTCAAGAAGGTCCAGCCCCTGGCAGAGGGGCTTGAACCCCACAGTTGGTGTACTCGAGCTGAGGATAAAGGAGGAACTTAAACTACGGATAAGTTCCCAACACTTAGATCAGTGAGCAGGGATCAAGGAGGAACTTGAGCTCACAATTAGCACTCTGGGCAGGATTCAGGAGTCAGCACTCCTGGAGAAATGGATCCTGCTCTGACACATGGTGTAGTCTAGCAGAATTCAGAAGAAAGTATGGACTCAGAGCAGCTGTGCTGTGACACATCACACTACCCACAGGTCTCAGGTGTGCTGGGACTTTCAGGGGAAGTAAGCGGTGCTCTGTTGGTTAATTATTTCAGGAAATCAGCACATGCTCTCATTGCTGTAGGAGATTGTGGAAGTCTTTGGAAAGATAGACATATGAAGATAGAATAAAACACCTCACATCTAGGAGCTCATTGTTCCTGACTCCCTCCTGTTACAAACGCAGGAGAACATGGCTCTTTCCTCATTTCCAGGTCCTTCTAACTGTGGGTGTGAGGTGAGCTGATTAACAGGCTGTGCGGACACCATTCACGGCACATTCTGTGACTCCTCAGTTGTCACCTGAGAAAATATTCCAGGACCAGCATCAGTAACCAGGACCAAATGGGTGCTTCTCAGGTAAAAGATGAGGCTGTGTTTGCTCTTCCTCTAACATCTTCGAATATATTTCTCTACTTCTGATACTTTGCTTTGCCAGGTTGCTTTCATTTCCTTATTTCATTCCTGTTTTCTTATGATACTCAATGTCAGCAGTTTCTCTATTTCCCTCTCTCCTTCATGTATAATTTTATTGATTGCAAAAGGAAGAGAAAAAGAGAGAGTGGTAGTAACATCAATGATGAGAGAGAATCATTGATTGGCTGCATTCTGCACGTCCCACACTAGGATCTATCCTGCAACCTGGGCATGTGCCCTGACTAGTGACCTCTTGGTTAATGGGTAAATGGTCAAGCACTGAGGCACACCCTCTGGACCAGGCAGAATAATCTTGTTCTAAGATTACTCAGAGTGAAATTTCAAATAGGATTGTGGCTCTTATTCCATGAGAACTGTAAATTCCATTAACAAACCCCTTGAGTTCAAAGTTATTTGTGAATTTTTTTGTGTTTTCATTTTTTGTGTATTCAGACATTTGGCATGTGATCCGGTAACATTGGTATCACAAGTAAAAAGTGAACTTCTTACACATGTGATACAGAGGCCCCACCTTAGAACATGGAGCACAATCTGTATTTTTAGAAAAGTGCAATCGTTGTTTATGTTACACTTGAAGAAGTGCTTATATTTCTGACTCACCTTGTCATCTCTAGCTGAGAAATATACACCACTGATCCTGAATGATGCAAACACAGCACTCAGAAGTCCATATGCCTGTGTCCATGCCTTAATTTTATTTATTATTATTATTTTTTAAATATATATATATATATATTTTAAAATATATTTTATTTAATTTTTTACAGAGAGATAGGGAGAGAAAATACAGAGTTAGAAACATCGATGAGAGAGAAACATCGATCAGCTGCCTCCTGCACACTTCCTACTGGGATGTGCCCACAACCAAGGTACATGCCCTTGACCAGAATCGAACCTGGGACCCTTCAGTTAGCAGGCCGACGCTCTATCCACTGAGCCAAACCATTTAGGGCCATGCCTTAATTTTAAAGTTTAGTTTACTGAAAAGCACATTCTGTACCATAGATTGGTGGAATTTTTCAACCTCATTTGTCACATCAGAGAATGTTACTACGACCAAGTGACTTTATTGGGTGATTCAGGACACTCCCCTTGATCGAAACCTCTTATAACCCTGTTTTCATTTAGCTTGACATTGTGATCTCTTCTGGTGACCTCTTGGTGAATGTGTCTTTTCTTTCAGGGACTGTTGACTTTCAGAGATGTGGCCATAGATTTCTCTGAGGAGGAGTGGGAATGCCTGGACTCAGCTCAGCGGAACTTGTACCTGGATGTGATGTTGGAGAACTACAGCAACCTGGCCTCCCTGGGTAAGGATACCTTCCTTTCTGAGTTCCTCCTCCACCCGCAGGGTTTTGTTTCCTTTTATTATTTAAACATCTCTAGGGCCTTCTGCTTTCTATGGTAGATTCTTACTGTCTGTGTTGTGTATCTGATCTCTGAAAACTTTCATCTTGTAGAAATCTTGAATTATGTATTAAACCACTACTTCCTCATTTGCTTTAAAAGCAAGGTTCATAACTACCATTTTTTTTTTTCTATAACGTGGACATTTGATTACTCACCTCAGGGAAATCCTGTAGTGTCTGTCTTTTGTGACTTGTGTGCTTCACTTAAAAATTGTCATCAACGTTTCTCTTTGTGGTAACAGGTGACAATATCTATTTTATTTTCATGGCAGAAAAACATTCCATTGCATTTATATGGTAAATTTTCTTCATTCATTCAACTCTCATGGAAATTTGAGTTGTTCCCATCTGTGGAAGCCTCTTGTGAATAATGTTATAATGGACACAAATGTGTAAATGGCTCTTTCAGATCCTTTGTGAATATTTTCTGATCTATACCTAGAAGTATGATGGCAGCCAGCAATATTTATACTTTGCAGCATGCAGATCATGCACCTTCTTCATGAAGTAAACTGTTAATTGTTTTCTTTTTCTTTATGCTGTTATTCTTGTAATTACACACTTAATTTGTTATTTTGTATTAATTTCTGTTCCTTGATGACCCACGTCCTGCATGGTTCAGGGTTCGGGATCTGGAAAAAGGTCCAAGCACAAATGACAGAGATGAGACAAGAAATAATAATTTGGAAATATTGGTCCCGTTGGGAAGCCCGATGCAAGGAGAAAGATGTCACTGGTGCCCAGGCTTTACCAACCTTTTATTAAATTTTGAATACAGATATAGCCCTTAGGCAGGAAATTCTGGTAATAGACAGACTATCTTAACGGTCAGTAAATGTTGGTAAAGATTTACTCAGAGACTATTTCGACAGGAAATTGCTTGAGCTAGCATTGTCTTGAGTAAACAATCGGTGCATACCTCTGGCCCTTGCCGGGGTTCACCAGCATTCCAGGCTCCTTGTTTACACTTCTCTGATAGTGAAGACAATGGGTGACTTCCCACATCTCCCCCGTTTCTTTTCCTTAGTAAATCTTGAAAAGTGAATGCCACCTGAATGGCTCGAGTCCTTTTAAGACTTTTCATTCCGCATCTGCAGACTAGAAATAAACATATGAGAACAAAAATGAGACAAGCAGCCCTAACCGGTTTTGCTCAATGGATAGAGCATCAACCTGTGGAGTCTAGGGTCACAGGTTTGATTCCGGTCAAGGGCATGTACCTTGATTGCGGGCACATCCCCAGTAGAAGATATGCAAGAGGCAGCTGATCGATGTTTCCCTCTCATCGATGTTTCTAACTCTGTCCCTCTCCCTTCCTCTCTGTAAAAAATCAATAAAATGTATTAAAGAAAGAAAGAATAACAAAAAAACAATGAGACAGCAACAGTGGTTATGCTGAGAGGCAAATGTAATGAGATCCAGTGGAAGGGGTGAATTCTTTCATGTCCTTTTTAAATTGTTGCCAGGCATCTAAGGAATTTATTTGTAAGTTTGCCTGGGATAATTGTACAATATGCTGTTGTAATTCTAAAATATGAAGGGTTGTGTTACCTTTACCCCATGTACCAAGAAGGTGATTTTTTATTGATTCCCAAGGGTACAAGGTACTATGATAGGGAACGGGGGTAACACTAATCTGGGGAAAATTATAATGACACTGCAAGGATATTCTTTGCTGTAGGCTGTGGAATTTATCACCCATCCCCAAGACTGTAGACTTTAGTGCCGACAAGTCAATCTCAAACTGGCTTGCAATTCTTTTTTGTATAGACAAGGTCTTAGTTACATTTTCCTTAACTTGTTGTACAAACTGTGAATTTTAAACAGTTTGTACCATGGATGGAGCAGAAATTTCCACAGAAGTAAGTAACATTACGAGGGCAAAGATTCCTGCAATTAACATTCCCAGAAACCTTTTTTGTCTTTTCAAGATTTTTACCAGATCATGTAACAGTTGGTAGGTTTGATGAGATTCCCAAGGCTCGGTTAGGTTAGTAGGAACCCACGCGAAAGCCGGTTTGTTGTTTTAAAATCATGAGGGAATCCTTTTGGATTGTAGAATTAATACAATGGGATAGTGTGCATCCTGTCCATGACACCTCATACAGATGGCTTGTAGCGTTAAGGTGCATCTGGATGGGGCCTGAGAGGAGTACAAACGGATCAAACACAGAGGCGGTGGCAAATACTGTCTTATTGGGAGTTCCCCATAAGGTACGAATGGAATTATCTGCGCTATAATTAAAACTACACCATTTTATAGGTGCAAGTGCAGCAGCTAATTTCCATTGCGTATTTTGTAGGGGCCAATTGTCATGTTGTAATTGAGATCCAACAAATCCTCCTCCATGCCATGAAATGGAGTCATTAGCTTCAACATATAGATAGGATGCGTTCCCCTTCCATTTTAGGGTGTGATTGTTACTATACGCAGACCCATAGGGGCTCCAGTCCACAAAGGAAAAACTGAATCAGTGTGCTGGTGCTAGGATCATCACTATAACAGTCTTGCCAATTAATTTCTTCCTCGATGGGGTGCCATTCATAAGACTTTTTACATAGTGGCTTAGTCGGGGAGGGAAGTGTCTTTAGTACAGTTATATTTTCTACACCTCTCCCCAGAGCAAGGATTGATAGTAGACGTGTTTGGGCTTTTTCTTCCCCTTCCTTTGGTGTCCATGCTAGCCAGAAGCCTCTCGTTAATTTTACACAGACAGGAGCAGTGGTTTGATTCTGTGTCATACAAAAGGGAAGCTGGGTGGCAACATCAATATAAGTATACTTTACCCATAGTAATCATTCTTTTCTACATTTTGTTTTTAACATACTTATTTTCCATTTTTCTCAGGTAATTAATATATTTTCATTGATGTAGTTCCAGTTTGATTACATATATTTTGTGTTTCTGATGGGACACTTTCTGTTTCTTTGCATGACTTGATATCTTTTGTTGAGATTCAGGAATTGTAAACAAGCAGACTTTTGAACATGCTTTCTCTAGGAGGAAACAAATAACAACTACCTGTGGAACAAATTCTACTTTTGGTCAACACTGTTTTCAGGATCTGTATTCTTAGTTTGGTTGTCTGTTTAATTTCCCAGTTGGAAATGTTCTCTGTTTCTTTGTCAGGTCCACGATATCTTTTCAGGCTTAATACACATCTTCAAGCTTTGTGGTGCTGGAACTCTTTCTCATTGTTTCTTTTTAGCAGCCACTGCAGGGCACTCACCCTGTACCGCCGTTCTGTTCTCACTCTGTGTCATGCACAACAGACACTTGTTATTCAAGATGCTTCAAAACAGGGAGATCATTGAACATGTACTTCTCACATCTCTTTCTCCAATGAAGAACTGGAAATTGGGAGTATTTTTATAATATTGCCATTGTGTGCCAGGGGGTTTAATTAAGCAGGTATCATTGGCAAATGTAAGCAACTCTTTGTCTCACTTTGATATGACTTTTCCTCATTGTACCTATCTTAAGCTTTTTTTGAATCCTTCACTTGCATTTGGAGTACTTCAAATTGTCATTTGCTTAACACTTACTGGTAAGTAGAAAGTTTATTCACCTGATTGTTGAAACTGAAAATTTATTTCTTTCAGCTATGTCATCTGAAGATGACCAGGCCTTTTTGCCAAAGCCCGGACTACAAGATGTATTCTCTGAAATAATACTGGTAAGATACAAAAGGTAGTGGCTTTCATCATGTACTCTTAATGAGAGCCTTGGAATTTGAGAGTTGATGAGAAAATATTAATATAAATAGAACTAACCTGGCATAATTATTAACAATAAAATTCTTGTTACCTAAAAAGGTCAAGCGTATTATGCATTTGAGAAACCTGCCACTTTAAAGTCAGTTACATTGGCAGATCAGTGTGTTTCTGCACATACAGGTAGAAAATGACTTTTTACTGTTAGGTATCCTTGGAAAGGAAATCTGAAAAAAACTAGAAACTCAGTCTGTGGTATGAATAATCATTTAAATTTTAAAGTGTATGGTGGAATTAATTGTTCAGTCAATCCTTTCTAAAATTTTGAGATTTATAATGTACTTATGCAATTTAAATGTGCTCAATTTTGCAACATTTTTTTAAATACATTTTTTTATTTCAGAGAGGAAGGGAGAATGAGAAGAACATCAATGTTGAGAATCATTGATTGGCTGGCTGCCTCCTGCACACCCCTCACTGGGGATCGAGCCCATAACTCAGGCATGTGTCCTGACTAGGACTCAAACATTGAGTCATGCCTTCCAGGCATTTTGGGAATCTTGTAAACAAAAATTCATTATCCTTCCTCTGATAATTTTAAATTTTAGTTTTTGTCTATAATTTTTATAAATTGGGAATGCTTTTTTTACACAATCATCTTGATTTAATGGGTATCACAAAATGGTTCTTATACAACAAATACACACATTTAATGAAATTATAGCTGTCACTGAAAACCTTTCTATCTCTCCTTATCACCAGAGTACATATACTGAAGACAGAAGTTATGAATGGAACGCATATTGGAAAAACTTGAAGCAAGAGTCATATCATAATAATCATTGGAAAAGTGAGCTTACAGAGGATCATTATGAAAGTGGAAAACTCTTTGACCAAATGTCCAATCACAATATACATCAAATTATTCCTGTTGTGGAGATTACACTCGAAGGAAGTAAATGTGTAAAATCTTTTCAGGAACCTTCAACTTGCACCAAACAAGACGGTATTCATGCTGGGCAAGAGGCTTACAAAGTGAATGCCTGTGGTAGAATCACCAGTCAGATATTCAATCCAAATAAACTGAAAGAAATCCATAGTGGAGAAGAACCTTATAAATATAAAGGTTCTAATGAAATATCTGATTGGCTTTCAGGTTGTACTCTAAATCAGAAATTTCATACTAGAGAAAAGACTTACACATGTAAAGCATGTGGCAAAGCCTTTAATCACTCCTCACACCGTAATCGACACCAGCTTATTCATACTGGAGAGAAGCCTTATAAATGTACAGAATGTGGCAAATCCTTTGGGACGTCCACACAACTTACTATGCACCAGAGAGTGCACACTGGGGAGAAACCATATAAATGTAGGGAATGTGGCAAATCCTTTGGGTGCTCCTCAGGCCTTACTAAACATCAGAGAATTCATACTGGAGAGAAGCCTCATATATGTAGAGAATGTGGGAGAGCATTCAGTGAGTCCTCAGGCCTTAAGCGACATCAGAGAGTTCATACTGGACATAAGCCTTATAAATGTAGAGAATGTGACAAAGCGTTTAGCCACTCTTCATCCCTTACTTCTCATCAGAGAGTTCATACTGAAGAGTGGCCTTATAAATGTAGAGAATGTGGAAAAGTTTTAAGTAAGGCCTCAACCCTTACTGAACATCAGAGAGTTCATACTGGAGAGAAGCCTTATAAATGTAATGAATGTGGCAAAGCCTTTACTCAGTCCTCAGGCTTTAATAAACACCAGAGAGTTCATACGGGAGAGAAACCTTATAAATGTAATGAATGTGGCAAAGCCTTTTGGCATTACTCTGGCTTTACAAACCATCATAGAATTCATACTGGAGAGAAGCCTTATAAATGTAATGAATGCGGCAAAGACTTCAGGGAGTCGAGAAAGCTTACTCGCCATAAAAAAATTCATACTCGTGCCCTAGGTGATTTGGCTCAATGGATAGATTATCAGCCTGCAGACTGAAGGGCCTGGGTTCCATTCCAGCCAAGGGCACATGCCCAGGTTGTGGCCATGATCCTCAGTGTGGGTGGAGGGGTGCAGGAGGTGACTGATAAACTAGTCTCTCTCATCATTGATGTTTCTATCTCTCCCTCTCCTTTCCTCTCTGAATCAATAAAAATAAAAAAGTTGCTGAAACCTGTTTGGCTCAGTGGATAGAGCGTCAGCCTGCGGACTGAAAGGTCCCAGGTTCGATTCCGGTCAAGGGCATGTACCTTGGTTGTGGGCACATCCCCAGTAGGGGGTGTGCAGGAGGCAGCTAATCGATGTCTCTCTCTCATCGATGTTTCTAACTGTATTATCTCTCTCCCTTCCTCTCTGTAAAAAATCAATAAAATATATTTAAAAAAAAAAGTTGCAGGTTTGATTCATAGTGCAGAAAGTCCCGGTTTGGGAGTGTGAGTCCTCATCTGCTCGGTTGGTGTTCCGGAGGTAACCAATAAATGTCTTGCACATGGATGTTTCTATCCATTTATAATTTCACTATTTAAAAAATCATTTAAAAATTGTTTCAAAGAAAAGGTACCCAGCTCCCTGCAGCCCCAGACAGTTGCCATTGCAAGCTGGATGCACCTGGGTGTATGAGCTCAAGTGAAAGCAGAAGAGAAGGGCTCAGCCACCACGGAATTACGTGAAAAGATGAATTTTGGATGATTTCAGCGATTAAACTTAGGGGTGTTTTATTCTACAACAAAGACTAGTTGAAAGAGAAAAGAGTTCCTGAGATTGAGGTGCTCAGTAATAAAAACCTAACACGTGTGACATGGCCTTGGGACTGGCGAGTGGATAGAGGCTGGAAGCAGACTTGGTGGACAGGTACATGCGAGGGGGCTGTAATTGAAGGAAGTAGGATTGAAGTCAGGAAGCGTGGGAAATGATGTTTTTTTTTGTTTGTTTGTTTGTTTTTAATATATTTTATTGATTTTTTACAGAGAGGAAGAGAGAGGGATAGAGAGTTAGAAACATAGATGAGAGAGAAACATCGATCAGCTGCCTCTTGCACACCCCCCACTGGGAATGTGCCCGCAACCAAGGTACATGCCCCTGACTGGAATCGAACCTGGGACCCTTGAGTCCGAAGGTCGACGCTCTATCCACTGAGCCAAACCGGTTCGGCGGGAAATGATGTTTTGATTAAGGGAAAAGTTGATCTAAAGAAGAGCTCCCAGTTCCTACACAGTTGCTTCAGCCTCACTACCACCATCTGCCTTCCTATACCACATGAAGCAGAACCACCTGGCCAATCCACAGACTCATAAGAAATACTGAATTATTGCATTAAGGGAATCAGTTTTGGGGTGGTTTATATAACATAATGAACTTGAGATGCTGAGTGTTAAGGACTGAAATGTGTCCCCCGAAATGGATATTTTGAAGCCCTAACCCCCAATGTGTCTGTATTTGGAAATAGGAGGTTTAGGGAGGTCATTAAGGTTCTATGAGGTCACAGTTGTGGAGTACTAATCTGTTAGAAGTGGGGTCCTTATATAAAAGGAGGAGATAGAATGACCTATCTGTACATGTGCTTGGAGTTTCACTTGAATAATATTATCAAGAAAGAAGAACTCAATGTATTTCTGAGCTAAGTCAGCAATATTTTTGATGTGTTTAATTTTGGAATAGGTGTTACATTAAAATGCTTCATGAAATAAAATGTGTGTAGTGAAAAAACAGTAAGGTAATTTAACTCAAGTGTTGGACACAACATTTGTCTTAGTAATGCAATTTATCACAATGTTCTTTAAAAGGTTTATTTTTAAGCAATGCTATTGTCCTAAATGCTCACATGTGTTAGTCATCCAAATCTCATATCCCAGGTCGTGTCCCTCTGAAAGACTGTGGAACTCAACGCTATTGAGTCTTATTTCCCCCTGGGAATGAGGAAGGGAGCAGGAAAGGCTGCTGGTGTCAGTATGAAATTACCCGGCTATGCAGGGAGAATTTTGTTTCTTCATCCTCACACAGAACATTGCAATTTTTTGTTTAATGAAAATGTTTACATGAATTCCAATTTCAGTCATGTTCCTGGGTTTATGCCCCTCCCCACCTCCAGCCGCTCACTGAGGCCCAGTTCCTGCAGAGTTACTTTAGCTTCACTATCAACATCTGCCTTCACGGCTGGGGGATGGTTGGGCAAATTAGCTCCTGACATAACCCTTTGTAATTGTTATTTTCCAACACACATGGAAATCTTTCTGAGTGTTTTTATAATATACTAGAGGCCCGGTGCATGAAATTCGTGCATGGGGGGGGGGGTGTCCCGCAGCCCAGCCTGCACCTTCTCCAATCTGGGACCCCTCTCACAATCCAGGACTGCTGGCTCACAACTGCTTGCCTGCCTGCCTTCCTGATTGCCCCTAACTGCTTCTGCCTGCCAGCCTGATAACCCCTTAACCACTCTCCTGCCAGTCTGATTGATGCCTAACTGCTCCCCTGCCAGCGTGCTTGCCCCTAACTGCCCAACCCCTGCAGGCCTGGTCACCCCTTAACTTTCCTTCCCTGCAGGCCTGGTCAACCCTAACTGCCCTCCCCTGCAGGCCTGGGTCTCCCCAACTGCCCTTCCCTGCAGGCCCGGTCACCCCCAACTTCCCTCCTCTGCTGGCCTGGTCACCCCTTACTGCCCTCCCCTGCAGGCTTGATCACCCCCAACTGCCTTCCCTTGCAAGCCTGGTCCCTCCAAATTGCCCTCCCCTGCTGGCCATCTTATGGCAGCCATCTTGTGTCCACCTGGGGGCTGCCATCTTATGTGTTGGAGTGATGGTCAATTTGCATATTACTCTTATTAGATAGGGTATTTGAATCTAAATGTGTGAGTCACTGACTTCAAAACCTTCACCATTGAGAATGGAGAGGGATGTGGATAAATAGACATCACTGCCAGAGTGTTTCAGTCCATTATCAGTTTTAAGGAGGAAATCCACAGGCCTGTTGGAAAGTTGGAGATCACTTTTACCACATCATTTCTGGAGGTTTCATTTGCCCCTGTGGATTGTATCCTCTCCCACAGTGTATCCTCTCCGGTTTGAAGCAGGTAAGGCTTCATCAGGGTTTCTGTCAGGGAATTCTCCTCTGTTCCATGGTGTATGTACCTGTGTTAATCCCAGATCACATCCACTTGGTTACTCTTGCTTTGTGAAATGTTTTTCAGTGTAAAAAAGTGAATCTTCCAACTTTCCTACAGTTGAAGTGTTTTGGCTATCCCACATCTGTTTTGCTTGGTTCCATATGAATTCTATTGGTGTTTATTAAATTACAGCCAAAATTGCCTTGGAATTTCCATAGGTAATCTATTGTGTAGACACTTGGACATATTAAGGAATGTCTCAATTTATTTGTGTCTGCTTTCTTTAGCATTTTATGCTTTTATATATATATATGTATTTATTGATTTCAGAGAGGAATAGAGAGATAGAAACATCAATGATGAGAGACAACCATTGATCAGTTGCCTCCTGCACGCCCCCCCCCCCCCCGGGAACCAAGCCCACAACCCGGGCATGTGCCCCTGGCCAGAATCGAACCTGTGACCGTTCAGTCTGCAGGCCGACACTCCACACACCCAGCCAAACCGGGCAGGGCTGTTGTGTCATTTTCATTGTAAAGTATTTTATTGCATGTGTAGAATGGAATGTCTATGTGTTTATTATGTGTGGTGTGTTTTCTGACTGGGCGGCAATACTGAAGGGTTGATTTTTTAAAAATATATATTTATTTTATTGCTTTTTTACAGAGAGGAAGGGAGAGGGATAGAGAGTCAGAAACATCAATGAGAGAGAAACATCGATCACCTGCCTCCTACACACCTCCCTCTAGGGATGTGCCCGACACCAAGGCACATGCCCTTGACCGGAATCGAACCTCGGATCCTTAAGTCCTAAGGCTGATGCTATATCTACCGAGCTAAACCCGTTAGAGCAAAAGTTGATAGTTTATTGATCTAAAGCAGTGGTTCTCAACTTTCATAAGGCCGTGACCCTTAATACAGTTCCTTATGTTGTGGTGACCCCCAACCATAAAATTATTTTCGTTGCTACTTCATAATTGTAATTTTGCTACTGTTAATGAATCATAATGTAAATATCTGTGTTTTCCAATGGTCTTAACATCTAAAGCAGCGGTTCTCAACCTGTGGGCCTTTGCTCTGTCTTCCGCCTTCTGCCATGCTCCTGCCGGAATCTTTCGCCTTGGCTGCTGACTCCAGCTGGAGTCTTCTGTCTTTGTCTTCACTGCAAACTACAGCCAGAGTCTGATATCTTCATCTTTGCTCCACCCGGAGTGCCGCTCCTGTACAACCTTCGCCCCCTGCCCTCCCTCTCATAGCAGGAGTCCTGCCCTGACCATCACTCCAGGCCTGGAACAGTTGGGTGGAGTGATGGTCAGGGCAGCTGCCACCAATTTTGTCCTTCTAATTTGCATATTCCCTCCTGATTGGCTGGTGGGCGTCATGGAGGTATGTCAATTTGCATCTTTCTCTTTTATTAGTGTAGATATGTAAAAGGCTAAGTGACCAACCTGCTGGTCGGGCGCACTGACAACTTGAAAATAAATATTGATTCCTGCACATGTGATACATACAAAGCTCTCGCTTGTGCATATTCCAGGGTGCTTTAATTATATAACACTATACTATATATACTATTTTGACATGTAAATTTTTGCAGTAATGTAATTACCGCAGGAATCTTTCTTCTAATTAATTTACTTTGAATAAGCAGGAATCCGTGCACCGGGCCACTAGTATTCTTATAACACTGTTTTAAATATTGTTGACTTAACAATTGTTTTCTTTCCCAAATATAACGAAAAATTAACAGGAGACATTCTACATTAATATCAGTGTCCCATTAACTAGGTCCCAAAATATTCATTTAAAAATGCATTCACATAACACAAAGACTTCAAAGACCAAAATTTACAACCAGAAATTTTTCATCCCTTGAAAAATGCATAAATTTCTTTCCCACTGTGTTGGGTGGGACATAAGATCATCAAGTGCCTAACCATGAATGGACATCTGGGTCTGTCTCTGACACCCCCATCCACCTGCTTCCCTAACTCAAGCTGCCTCTCCATTCAGATGGGGGGACAGGGAGGGGCTGAGAGAGCAGGCTGCCCTTCCCCTCCCCCTCCTCACTGAGGGTTTAAGGATCCAGGCAAATCACAGGCAGAAAGTTTCTGGTTTCAAACCCAGTCTGCCCGCCTTTTGAATTCTCTGTAACTTCCCTGTGAGAATGTGTTACCGGCTGTGAAGATCCTGGAAAGACACCTCCTGGGACTTGTGCAGCTGAAGGGCAGGCCCGCCAGTAGCTCTCAGCACAGCCTCTGGGATCTGGAAACTTCTGTGTGAATTCCAGATGCCTCCTCCCCTCTTTATGCTTTGCCACAGCTGCCATTTACTCGCTAGCACCCCAATAAAAGACCAGCCCCTCTATCTGGGGAGCCTTGTGCCATCAGAGGGCACCTGGCCCTTTCCTCCCTTTAAAGGAGTAAAATACCCGCCCTCTCTCTGCTCCTGTCTCTTCTCTCCCTGGTGAATCCTGTCACAGCCGCGTCACCAGCCAAACCCCAACAATGACGGGGGAACTCCCCCAGGAGGGGCTGTCCCTGTGGGAGGAGGTGAGGGACCCAGGGCTGCCCCCTCGCTCCTGCCCCGCCCTCCCTCCCTCTGTCCCCGCACAGGCCCCGCCCCCACCGCGGAGTCGCTCAGCTCAGGCGCTGGCCCCGCCCATCCCGCAGGGAGGCGCATGCGCAGTTCCTGGCAGAAGCGGAAGCGGCTGTGGCGGGGAAGGTGGCGGTTCCCTGAGGAGGTGTCTGTGCTTTAAAGCCGCTGCTCTCCGTCCCCTCCCCGCAGGGAAGGCTGAGGGCGCTGCGGGCGCTGAAGTCCGAGTTGAGGTCCCCGCCCCGGAGCCCCTCACAGCGGTGAGTCCGGTCCCGGGCGGCTGCGCAGTGGAGGCGCCGCGTTCCTTTGGGGGAAACTGAGGCCCGGCCCGCGGTCTCTCCGCCTGTGGCTGTGGGCCCCGCCTGCCGCGTGGTTTTCCTGCTGAAAACCATCCCCGGGGCCGCCGGTCCCCCCGCGGGGCTGGAAGTCTGGGTCAGGGGGTTCCCGCCCTTTGCGCCCCTCCCCCGCCCGGCGCTTTCCGCCCACAGAGCCCGGATGGCTCCGGCCTGGGGGTCTGCACCCCGCCTTCCTAGGCCCCCCCATTAATAAGGGGTCTGAGTGCCCGGGGAGCACAGTGTCCATGGGGTGGGGCTCAGGGGAAGAACGCGGTGTCCCCAGAAGAGGTGACCTGCCCGCAGGGAGGGCTTTGTGGGGGCGGTGACTGCGGGGGGCGGGGACCCGGGCTGGGGGGTCAGGAGGGGGAGTGAGAGAGACAGACACGTGGGAGGAGGAAGGGCGGTGAGGGGTCCGCAGAGGGGCCCATAGGGGTGTGGGAGGACTGGACGGCGATGGTGGGAGTGAGGGGGGAACTCGGGAAAGCAGCCTGAGGAGGAGGGAAGTGGGGAAATAGGGGGAGGGGAGCCCAGAGAGAGGAGGGGAGCTGAGAGGGAGAGGGTCCTGGTGAGCAGAAGTGGGGGCCGCACAGGAGGCGGTGTAAGACCCCCAAAAGGAGACCCTTACTCTGTCCCCCAATCAACCCAGGAGGCGTCACTTGATGCAAACAGCAAGAGGCTTTATTCCAGCATGCTGGGGCTCAACTCGTAACTCAGGCAGGAGCAGAGGAGTTGAACAACCTAGTAGGAAATTTTACAAGCTTATATAGGCAAAAACTACACGTTGGGAGGGGTCACACACGAGAGGGAGGAAAAGGGGACCAAATGCTGCCGGGGAATTCAAAGGGGGAGCTGGGCTCGTTAATCTCATGTTTTATGACAGGGCTTTTTCCTGGGACAGCCTTGATGGTCTGGTTCCTATCACCAGGAGGGAGACTTGGAGGAGTTGAGATAAGATACACAGCTTTACAACTTTAACGGTCTTGTTCCCATCACAGGAAGGGAGGGACACCTTGGGAAGATAAGACACACAGTTTTAAAAAATTCTTTATTCTTACAGCGGCACCTCAGACGGAGACACTGGTTCAGAGGAGAAGAGTTGGGGAGCGAGTGCAGGGACGGAAAGGGGGGCTTAGGGAGGAGGGAGCAGAGGGGAGCAGCGCGGAGTCCCCAGCTGTGGGGAGCAGGACAGACTGTAACGGGCAGCAGCGGGGACACGGGCGTGGGGAGGGACAGACGCGGACGTGTGTGGAGATGGAGCGATCAGAGACCAGGAGAAAGAGCACCGGAAGGGAAATAGGTTTCAGGAGGTTCCTGGTCCAGGTGTAGGGACAGACAGAGAAAAGGGGGGAAAGAGCAGGGGAGGGGGGGACACAGGAAAGGACCACAGAGGAGAGAAAGGGAACAGGGAGACAGAGACAGATCCATGGACAGAAATACATGGCAGTGGGAGGAGGGGACCCTGATCTGGGCGAGTGGTGAGCTGATGGGATGTGGATGGTTAAGTTGTGATATATTGGCTTATTTTTATTTTTTAAAATACATTTTATTGATTTTTTTACAAAGAGGAAGGGAGAGGGCTAGAGAATTAGAAACATCAATCAGCTGCCTCTGGGGATGTGCCTGCAGCCAAGGTACATGCCATTGACCAGAATGGAACCTGGGACCCTTTCAGTCCTTAGGCCGACTCTCTGTCCACTGAGCCAAACCGGTGAGGGCTGATTTTGGTTTTAAATATATTGTGTGTAGTTCAGATTCTGAGCCCTGTATCATTTTCACTGTTTATTATACCTTGTAATATTCATTGTCATTTAGTATTATGAGGCGATCTCAGTGTGCACTTCGTAAGGATGTCAATGATCATCACAGTTGGAAGCTAGTTGTGTGAGTTAGTTTCATGTTGAGCACCTCTTTCCTTCCCTTCATGTGATTTTTGAATTAGTGTCTGTGAGCCACACAAAGGAGCTGTTCCCCTAAGTCCCTCTTGTCCATTCTCTGAAACTATTGAAGGATGGACGGGATTGAACTGCAACTTGGTTCTCTCAGGGCCCATCTATTCATGTTGAAGTCATTTGATGAGCATATTTCAGTAGGTAATTTTAGCCAAAGGCTTTAGCATGAAGACCTATTCTCTGTAATTTCCTGGGAAAGGGGGGAGGAATTCTTCCTGGGAAACCTACACATGTACAAGTTCCTGTTCAAAACTCTGACTCCCACTACCCAGAGGTCTCAGGTGTGCTGGGTCTGATGTGTGGTACCCAGGGCTACTGAAAACAGCTCTGAGAGAAGCTTGCAGGCCCCAGGAGGGAACTACTTAAAGATGCCCTGTCATGGGCCCCAGGGCAGGCATATTAAGAGGAGCTAAGGGGTATTCTGTTGGGTTTGGGGGTTCAGCAGAGCAGCACATGCTCTCATTGCTGTAGGAGTCTGTGGAAGTCTTTGGAAAGACAGACACATGAAGACAGAATAAAACCCCTCACGGTGTGGTCTCCATGTGGGAGCTCATTGTTCCTCTCCTGTGACCACGGACAGGAGGGGTGGCCTTTCCCTCATTTCCAGGTCCTTCTGACGGTGAGTGTGAGGTGAGCTGATGAGACGCTGTGCTGACGTCTTTGAAGGCAATTCTGTGACTCCTCAACATAGTGTCACCTGAGGAAACAACCCAGACCCCATCAGGACCAGGACCACATGGCTGCTTCTCAGGTAAAAGATGTGTCCTGGGTAAGAGGCTGTTTGGTTTTCCTTGAACATCTGTTGATATATTTCTCTTTCCCTTCCCACACCTGTGTCCCCTCTGCTGCCTGTTACACTCTGTCCTGTTACCCACAGCTGGCTGACTCAGTGCAGCTTCTCCCTCTGCTCTGTCATCCCTAAACCCTCCTTTTTGTCCCTGCATTCCCTCCCCAATTCTTTTACTCGAACCAGTCTCTCTAAAGTGTGTCCCCCTTTATTACCCCCACTTCTGTTTGCCAGGACCACTCTTTCTCTCAATCCCCTTCATCTCTCTGGGACTCTTACCTCTCCTCCATATTTCTGTACTTCTAATGTTCTTACTTTTCAAGCTTGTTTTCCTTTCCTTATTTCCTGTTTTCTTCTTTTTTAATTTTTGTTTATTTCAGAGAGGAAGGAAGAGGGAGAGAGAGAGAGAAACATCAATGATGAGAGAGTGTCATTGATTGACTGCCTCCTGCACAACCCCACTGGGGATCAAGCCCACAACCCGGGCATGTGCTCTTGACTGTAATGGAATCTGGGACCGTTTAGTCCACAGGCTGACGCTCTACCCACTGAGCCAAACCCAGTAGGGCTATTTCCTGTGTTGGTTTTTATTTTATTTTATTTTTTTTATTGATTTTTTACAGAGAGGAAAGGAGAGGGACAGAGAGCTAGAAACATCGATGAGAGAGAAACATCGACCAGCTGCCTCTTGCACACCCCCTACCGGGGATGTGCCTGCAACCAATGTACATGCCCTTGACCGGAATCGAAACTGGGACCTTTCAGTCCACAGACCGACGCTCTATCCACTGAGCCAAACCGGTTTCGGCAATTTCCTGTTTTGTTACGATAATCAGTGTCAGCAGTTTCTATATTTCTCTGTCTCTTTTTTAACGTATGTGTTTATTGAATTCAGAATGGATAAGAGAGGAGAGACAGACAGAACCATCAATGAGCAGAGAGAATCAGTGATCAGCTGCCTGCTGCATTCCCCCCACTGTGTACCCAGTGTGAAACCTGGAGTATGACCTGACCAGGAATGGAACCCTGCCCTCCTGGTTCAGAGGTCAACACTCTTGTCTCAGAGCATCACCAGCTTGGTATTCTCTCCTTTTTCCCAGAGCCTTCTCTGCCTTCATTTTATGCAGCCTCCCTAAGGTCAGGAAGCATTCCCACTTTAATTAATGACTTGCAACTCCCCAGAACATCCCTTTTGTGACAGATCCATCTGGGAAGGCAGCCATGTCTAACATTCCTAATGGGATGCGTTCAGAGGCTCTAGTATATTGAAGAAGGGAAATGTAGGTTTTAGGTTCAAGTGGCTGCAGCATCGGCTCTTGATCAGGGGTAAGAAAATGCACACTTTACTACTCAGAATTGCTCAGCAAGTTCTAAAAGAAGAATAAATAGCAAATAGAAGACACTTGCTCACTAGATTAGTACAAAGACTTCATAGTTAAATGTACTATTAGCTTACAGAACACAAGAGGTACCCGTGGACTGATACTTGCAAAAATTAATGATTATTTGTGATCATTTCCACATAATTATTTCTTTATTGAGGTATTTTTGGCAGTAATGTCATGGCAGTGGTGACCTGACCTTCTGAGTGTGTGCCTAAGTCACCTGATGGCCATTGTCTCAGTCCACCTGATGTTCCGGTGACACAGGTGCTCCCCTCACTATGGAGTTCATAGTCTCCCTTTCTCATGAACAAGGGTGTAGTAGTGATTTAATGAAAGTTGTGCAAAGACCATCACTTAACATCTGCTAATGTCCCTCTTCTTAGTTTGCATTTGCTTTTGAAAGGGACTTACTTTTATTTCCTACATATAATTGGCTTTTGCATGGGACTTTTAAATACCAGGACTTGATTCTTTAAATTTTTTTATATTCTCTACTCACATCTCGGACATACCCTACATCAGTTGTCGGCAAACTCATTAGTCAACAGAGCCAAATATCAACAGTACAACGATTGAAATTTCTTTTGAGAGCCAAATTTTTAAAGTTCAACTTCTTCTAACACCCCTTCTTCAAAATAGACTCACCCAGGCCGTGGTATTTTGTGGAAGAGCCACACTGAAGGGGCCAAAGAGCTGCATGTGGCTCACGAGCCGCGGTTTGACAACCACTGCCCTACATGATCACTTAGAAAGTTCTCCAAAGTGATATTATTAATGTATGTTCAGTTTCATTAAATTTCTACACTGTAGCTCTCCAGTATACATAAAACTTTTGAAACAAATGGACTAATAAAAATAACTAGTTCCCTGAGGGTGGTGTGGATCAGTGACGGAGGGTTTTATTGCTGGTCCAGGGCAAGTAGCACCTGAGTTCCTGTGGTAGACAGCCAATCCATGTGTCTCTTTTACATTGATGTCTTTCTTTTTCTCCCATTCTCCCCCTCTCTCCATCTCCCCCTTCCATCCTTTTGTTCCTCTACCTCCTTGCCTTCCACTCTCCAAAAGTCAGTGGAAAAAAATCTCCCCAGATGAGAATTTACAACCACACAAAGGAAACAATAGGTCTAACTTGTTTTATATCCTTATGTTTCTCTCCTTATTGTGTTTATACAAAACAAAGGGATCATGAACAAATAGATTCATGAGATTTACAGAATCACTAAACTATCTTGATTTCATAATTGTAAAATATGTGTCTCTGTGCCTTCAACTGTTAACATTATTTCAGCTATTTTTTCTTGTTTTCTCCTCAAGTGTTTTTTTATGGATTTCAGAGAGCAAGGGAGAGATAGAGAGATAGAAACGTCAGCAATGAGAGAGAATCATGGACTGGCTGCCTCCTGTACACTCCACAGGGGATTGAGCCTGCAATTTGGTCGTGTGTCCAGACCACATATCAAACCAGTGACATCTTTTGTCCATGGGTCAGCCCTCAACTACTGGGCCACACCAGCTGGACTAGGTAGAATAATCTTGTTCTAAGATTATTCATAGTAAATTTCCAATGAGGATTGTGGTTCCTATGTGTTATATTACGGGAGACCTGAATTCCATTAACAAAATTCCATTAACATCCAGTTCCAAGTTTTATATGAATTATTTCCTGTGTTTTTGTTTTCTGTGTATTGAGAAGTATGGGATATGACGCAGAAACATGGACATCACAAATCAAAAGTTAGCTTGTTACACGTGTGGAAACACAGGCTCCATCTCAGAACCTGGATCAGAATCTGTGTCTTTACAGAAGTTCATTTTGTTGTGGTCTGCTTCACACTTGAGAAGAAGTCCATATACTTCCAACCTACCATAATATTTCCATCTGAGAAATATACTCCTCTGACCCTGAATGATGCAGATACAGCACTCAGAAATCCATATGCCTGTATGCATGCCTTAGTTTTATTTTACTTTTTAAATTTATTTTTTCATTATATTTTTATTGATTTCAGTAAGGAAGGGAGAGAAATACACAAACATCAATGATGAGAGAAAATCATTGATCGGCTCCCTTCTGCACACTCCCTACTGGGGAAGCAGCCCGCAACCCAGGCATGTGTCCTTGACTGGAATCGAACCTGCGACTCCTCAGTTTGCAGGCAACACTCTTATCAACTGAGCCAAACTGACTACGTTCGTGCTGTAATTTTAAAGTTTTTTTTTTCCTGTAAAGTAAAATCTGCACCATGGATTTATGGACATATGTCAACCTCACTTGTCAGTGTTAGAAAACACATCAGAGAATGTTACTGGAGCAAAGGGATCTTATTTGGTGATTTAGGATACTCTCGTAGGTACATCCCTTTTCTAACACTGTTTTCATGTTGGGTGACATTGTGAACTCTTTCGGTGACCTCTGGGTAAATGTGTGTTTTTATTTCAGGGACTGTTGACTTTCGGGGATGTGGCCATAGATTTCTCTCAGGAGGAGTGGGAATGGCTGGACCCAGCTCAGCGGAAGTTGTACATGGATGTGATGTTGGAGAACTACAGCAACCTGGCCTCCCTGGGTGAGGATGACTCCTCCGGAGTTCCTACTCCACCCGCAGTCTTTCATTTCTTTTATTTTAACATCTCTAAGGGGCTGCTTCTTTCTGTGTTAGATACTTGCTCTCGAGGAACAAATCGGGCCATAGCTGGTTTTGCCCAGTGTATAGGCCTGAGGACGGAAAGGTCCCAGGTTAGATTCTGGTCATGGACCAATGCCTGGGTTGCTAACCGGTTTAGCTTGGTGGATAGAGCGTCAGTCTGCTGACTGAAAGGTCCCAGGTTCGATTCCGGTTGCGGGCATGTACATTGGTTGCAGGCACATCCCCAGTGGGGGGTGTGCAGGTGGCAGCTGGTCCATGTTTCTCTCTCATCGATATTTATTGCTCTCTATCCCTCTCCCTTTCTCTCTGTAAAAAATCAATAAAATATATTTAATTAAAAAAAAAAGATGCTTCAAAACAGAGAGATCATTGATCATTCACTTCTTTCATCTCTCTCTCTCCAGTGAAGAAACTGGGTGGTGGGAGTTTTTTCATAATATTGACATTGTGGTCCAGGTGGTTTGAGCAGATATGATTGGCAAATGTAAGCAAGTCTTTGTCCTTCTTTGATGTGCGTTTTTCTCATTGTTCCTATCCTTAGCTTTCCTTGAGTCTTTATCTGACTCTTGGAGTACTCAAAACGGTATTTGGCCTATAGTTGCTGGTTACTTCAAAGTGCACTCACCTGATTGTCAAAACTGTACATTTGTTTTCTTTCAGCTATGCAATCTGCAGATGACCAGGCCTTTATGCCAAATGCTGGAATACCAAATTTATTCTCTGAAATAATACTGGTAAGACATAAAAGATGTCACTTTGATAATGTATACTTAATGAAAGTCTTGGTATTTGGGGAATAGTGTGACGAGAAGAGAGAATATTAATATAAACAGAACTAATCTGGAACAGTTATCAGAATAAAATAGTTTTTACATAGTCTGTAGTGTAAATAATCATTTGAATTGTTTAAAAGGTTGGGTGGAATTAAACTTGCATGCAATCATTTCTAAAATGTAGAGATTTATACCAAAACTATAGAATTAACCTTTACTCTATTTGGCATTATTTTATAATATAAAAAACAAACATTTTTAATGATTTCACAGAATAAGGGAGAGGAGGACAGAGTCAAAAACATCAATTATGAGAGAGAATTATTCATTGGCTGCCTCCAGCATGCCTCCCACTGTGCACTGATCCTGCAATCAGGGCATGTGGCATGACCAGGAAGGAACCATCACCTACTTGTTCATAAGTTGAAGCTCAAACGCTGAGCCATGCTGGCTAGGCAGTTTGGCAATCTTTTAAACAAATATTTAACATTCCTCTAACAAGTAATGTATTCTTTTTATTTCTTGTCAATAAATTTAATAAATTATGAGAGCTTTTCTTATACAACCATCTTGGTTTAATGAGTATTACAAAATCGTTCTTATAAAACAAGTGTGCATGTTTAATGAATTTATAAATGTCACTAAAGGACTTCTATCTCCCATTATTAGCAGAGTATAGATTATGGAGATAGCAGTTATCAATGGAATGAACATCGGGAAAACCTTAAGCAAGAGTCATATCTTAATCATTGGATAAGCGAGCTTGCAGAGAACCATTATAAAAGTGGAGAAGTCTTCGACCAAATGTCCAGTCACAATATATGTCAGGTTATTCCTATTGTGAAGAAGACACACAAAGGAAATACATGTGTACAGTCTTTTCAGCAATTGTTAAATTACACCAAACAAGAGAATAATCATACTGGGGAGGAGGCTTATAAAAGGAATCCGTGTGGGAGAGTCTTCAGTCAAATATTCAATCTAAATAGACTGAACAAAATATCTAACCAAGGAAAACCTTATACATGTAAAGATTTTGGTAAAACATCTCATTGGCCTACAGATTATACTCTAAATCAGAGAATTTATACTGGAGAGACGCCTTACAAATGTAAAGCATGTGGCAAAGCCTTTAAATGTCATTCATCTCTTATTGCACATAAGGGAAGAATTCATACTATTGCAAAATTTTACAAACTCAGAGAAGATGAAAAAGGCTTTAGTCAGTCTTCAAGACATACTCAACATTATAGAAATTCTAAGGGAGAAAAGTCTTATAAATGCTCAGAATGTGACAAAGCCTTTAGCCAGCCCTATACCCTTAGTATTCATCAGAGAATTCATACTGGAGAGAAGCCTTATAAATGTAGAGAATGTGGCAAAGTATTCAGTGATTCCACAAAGCTTAATCGACACCAGATAGTTCACACTGGAGTGAAGCCTTATAAATGTAGAGAATGTGGCAAAGCATTCAGTGATTCCACAAAGCTTAATCGACATCAGATAGTTCACACTGGAGAGAAGCCTTACAAATGTAGAGAATGTGGCACAGCATTCAGTGATTCCACAAAGCTTAATCGACATCAGATAGTTCATACTGGAGAGAAGCCTTATCAATGTAGAGAATGTGGCAAAGCCTTTAGCCACTTCTCATCTCTTACTGATCATCAGAAAATTCACACTGGAGAGAAACCATATAAATGTAGAGAATGTGGCAAATCCTTTAGCAGATCCTCAAACCTTACAGTCCATCAGAGAGTTCATACTAGAGATAACCTTTATAAATGTACAGAATGTGACAAATTCTTTTGCAGAGCCTCAGAACTTATAAAGCATCAGAGAGTTCATACTGGAGAGAAGCCTTATATATGTACAGAATGTGGCAAGGCATTCAGTGAGTCCACAAAGCTTAATCAACATCAGAGAGTTCATACTGGAGAGAAGCCTTACGAATGTAGAGAATGTGGCCAAGCCTTTGGCCGATCCTCAGTCCTTGCTGATCATCAGAGAATTCACACGGGAGAGAAGCCTTATAAATGTAGAGAATGTGGTAAATCCTTTTGCAGATCCTCAAACCTTATCAAGCATAGGAAAGTTCATACTGGAGAGAAGCCTTATAAATGTACAGAATGTGAGAAATCCTTTGGCAGTTCCTCAGAACTTAAGAAGCATCAGAGAGTTCATACTGGAGAGAAGCCTTATCAATGTAGAGAATGTGGCAAAGCGTTCAGTGAATCCACAAAGCTTATTCGACATCAGATTGTTCACACTGAAAAGAAGTCGTACAAATGTAGAGAATGTGGCAAATCCTTTGGCAGATCCTCACACCTTACAGTCCATCAGAGAGTTCATACTAGAGATAACTGTTATAAATGTACAGAATGTGACAAATTCTTTTGCAGTGCCTCAGAACTTATAAAGCATCAGAGAGTTCATACTGGAGAGAAGCGTTATAAATGTACAGAATGTGGCAAATCGTTCACAACGTCCACAAATCTTAATCGACATCAGATAGTTCATACTGGAGAGAAGCCTTACAAATGTAGAGAATGTGGCAAAGCCTTTGGCAGATCCTCACACCTTGCTGATCATCAGAGAGTTCACACGGGAGAGAAGCCTTATAAATGTAGAGAATGTGGTAAATCCTTTTGCAGATCCTCAAACCTTATCAAGCATAGGAAAGTTCATACTGGAGAGAAGCCTTATAAATGTACAGAATGTGAGAAATCCTTTGGCAGTTCCTCAGAACTTAAGAAGCATCAGAGAGTTCATACTGGAGAGAAGCCTTATCAATGTAGAGAATGTGGCAAAGCGTTCAGTGAGTCCACAAAGCTTATTCGACATCAGATTGTTCATACTGAAGAGAAGCCGTTCAAATGTAGAGAATGTGGCAAATCCTTTGGCAGATCCTCAAACCTTACAAGCCATCAGAGAGTTCATACTAGAGATAACCTTATAAATGTACAGAATGTGAGATATCCTTACGCAGTTCCTCACAACTTATAAAGCATCAGAGAGTTTATACTGGAGAGAAGCCTTATCAGTGTAGAGAATGTGGCAAATCGTTCAGCGAGTCTACAAGGCTTAAAGACATCAGATTGTTAATACTGAAGAGAAACCGTACAAATGTAGAGAATGTGGCAAATCCTTTGGCCACTCATCAGAACTTACTAAGCATGAGAGAGTTCATACTGGAGAGAGGCCTTATAAATGTAGAGAATGCGGTAAATCCTTCAGCAGATCCTCAGTCCTTATCAAGCATAGGAAAGTTCTTACTGGCGAGAAGCCTTATAAATATATATAATGTGGCAAATCGTTTGGCAACTCCTCAGATCTTCCTACACATCACAGAGTTCATCCTAGAGAGAAGCTTTAAAAATATACAGAATGTCAGTAACCATTTGGTAGATCATCAAACCTTACTAAGCATCAGAGAGTTCAAACTGCAGAGAAGTCCTACAGATGTGTATAGTGTTAAGTCCTTGACCAGCAGTGAAAACTTACTGAATATCACAGAATGCATACTGAAAAGAAGCCTTATGAATGTGAAAAATGTAAAAAAGCTTTTAAGAGCCATTCACATATGACTTACCTTAGAGGCTTCCAAAGAAAAAGATAATACAAATGTAGAGAATGTACTGAAGTTTTTACCCACAGCTCTAAATTTACTGAACATCAGATTTTATAGTGGAGGGAAGGCTTACAATTGTTGAAAATGTGAGAAAGCCATTAGCCTGTGGTCATGTTTCCTGAAAATTTTACGAATCGTTCTAAAGAGAAAGAGCAAAAACAAAAAGTTATGCAAAGATTTAACCATGCTTTATCATTGAGAATGATAAAATCTTACAAATTCTGAGGCATATCTCAACGTGATATCTCATTTATATGTCATACAACCTCTGATAATTATTACTGTGGATCGAAGTTCAGGAGATATAAAGAATGTAACAAAGCTTACTCAGTATGCAAACCTTACCTTACATCAGAATTCATACTGGGGAGAAACAATACAAATGTAAACCATGTCCTAAAATCTTTAATCCGCAACTGTAGCTTATTTCTCACATTGGAATTCTAGAGGGAAACCTTAAAACTAAAGAATGTTGGAAATCCTATAGTTGGACCTACAGCCCCAGTCTTATCAGGAATTGTAATTGTGTCGAAATTCTACATTTATAATGTAGGAGGTAGGCCTTTTGTTTACAATATACAGTTTATAAAACGAGGAATGTGTGCCTTAAAGTGACTGTAAAGATGTAAAAACTTTATTTGAATATGTAATTGATTATGGCTTTTAAATTATCACTGAATTCACACTAAATAGGTAGTCAAAATGCCTTTCAGGTATTTCTACATCAGAATATTACACAGTGTACTCCAAACTTTAAATATAGTTAGGTGATATTTCTATACTTGAATATATCAAAAGAATTGATCTTTCCATATGTACAATTACTTAGAGTGTTATCCCATTTATATATTTTTATTGATTTTTTACGGAGAAGAAGGGAGAGGGAAACAGTTAGAAAATAAGCTGCCTTCTGCACATCCCGTACTGAGGATGTACCCACAACCAAGGTACATGCCCTTGACTGGGATCGAACCTGTGACCCTTCAGTCCGCAGGCCAACGCTCTATCCACTGAGCCAAATTGGTTAGGGCATGATGCTGCTCTGTTTTATTCCTGATGTGTGTGAGTGAAATCATGGGGTTGATTGTTTCTGCCATAAAGATCTGTGAGCTGTTGTATATTATATGGACTTCTTTTGTGTACACTTTACCATGGGATATTGGGTACATTGTAAGGCACACTATATTCTTCTATTAGAGAATAATCCTATTGAATAAATCTTTTAAAATAATTCTCGAGTTTTGTAAATTATGTCTTCAAAGTTACTTCCTTTTCTTTGCCTATTTATTGAGCTGAAAATGTTTTGAGGGCACATCAATTTGTGGTTATCACATTTAGGTGACCAGAACTACACTCACATCAGTGCTATCTGTGTAGCACTGATAAAGAGGGATATTGCAGTAGCAGTGACACTGATGTACCCAGGATACAGAATTGGCATGAGCTCTGCAGTTGGAGAGAGGACACCTTTCCTAGGCTGCATGCTGGCTGATCTCAGAAAAATTAATTCTATTTCTTTCATTTCCCCTTTCCTGTTCCTGTGGATTTTCTCGTTGTCCTCTAAGCTGCCATTCTTTTCGCAGTGCTATGACAACAGCATATAAAGCTATTCCTATCCCACATCAGCCCTTCAAAGCCCTGTAACTTCCACTTAGTAGTTTTTTTTTTAAATTTCTTTTTTTTTAAAATATATTTTATTGATTTATTACAGTGAGGAAGAGAGAGGGGTAGAGAGTTAGAAACATCGATGAGAGAGAAACATCGACCAGCTGCCTCTTGCACACCCCCTACTGGGGATGTGCCCAAAACAAAGGTACATGCCCTTGACCGGAATCGAACCTGGGACCCTTGAGTCCGCAGGCCAACGCTCTATCCACTGAGCCAAACCGGTTTCGGCCACTTAGTAGTTTTGAACTTAATAATACAATGACTGACAGTAGAATTTTATGAATATTTTTCTTTATTTTTATGAAGTAGGTAACCCACGATTTAGGTTCTCATGTTGACACCTATAATTTTTAATATAAATATGAAATTTTGGAATACCACAAATTGTCATCTGTGTACTTTATAATTGGAATGATTTTTCTTGTCCTGATTTTCATTGGAAACCTTAAGAATTTCTCATTGTTATCCTATTATCTTACTTATTGGGATGGAATTCAACCATGTTAAATAGTTTTTATTCTCACTTTCTTAATATATATATTATTTCAGAGAGAAAGGGGGAGTGAGAGAGAAACTTTAATGATGAGAGAATATCTGTTCTCTCTTGAATGTAGCCTAAACTTAGTCATTTTTTCTACAGGAACCCCAGAGACCATGGCAGCTTTGCGGTTAAAATCTATTTTATTATTTTGCAAAGTTGTTTTAATGTTTTATTTATTTATTTATTTTTTACAGAGAGGAAGGGAGAGGGATAGAGAGTTAGAAACATCGATGAGAGAGAAACATCGATCAGCTGCCTTCTGCGCACCCCCTACTGGGGATGTGCCTGCAACCAAGGTACATGCCTTTGACCGGAATCGAACCTGGGACCTCTCAGTCCGAAGGCCGACGCTCTATCCACTGAGCCAAACCGGTTTTGGCAACAAAGTTGTTTTATATACTAGAGGCCTGATGCACAAGATTTGTGCATGGAGCGGGGGTTCCCTTCACCCAACCTGCACCCTCTCCAATCAGGGACCCCTTTGGGGATGTGTGAGATAGGGACTGCGCCTGCAGTCAGACATCCCTATCACAATCTGGAACTTCTGGCTCCTAATTGCTCACCTGTCTACCTGCCTGATCACCCCCAACTGCCCTCCCCTGCAGGCTTGATCTTGCCCCCAGCTGCCCTCTGCTGGCCAATTTGGTTCTGAGTGGTCAGTTTTTATGCAGGTCAGAGTCAAAAGCTCTGCCTCCTAGGCAGCCATTGGCTCCCCACCACACCCACATTTGGTTCTGATTGGTTGGTTCCTATGCCAGTCAGCGTCTTTGGCCCTATTAACGGGGCCTGATTGTAAAGGCAGGGCTGATCAGCCGCCCCAATTGAGGCCTCGATTAAAATGGAGGCTCGGCTGCTGTTCAGACTGGGAGAGAAAGAGGGAGGCAAGTGCTGATCAAAAGGTGGCACAGATGCAATGGATCAGTCCCTGCTTCTCTCTTCAGGACTCTATCTGGCTCTGATTTGCAGCCCCCTCAGCAGTCAATGCTGGGGCACCGCGCCTGCAGCAGAAGGAGTCAGCTCTTGGTTACTGGTTGTTACGACCCAGGATTCACGCCCTGATCAGAGGTATGTCCATTGGCATTAGCTGTCCCTGGAGTGTTTGCCAAGCCATCACTGTAAGTTCCAGGAATAGCAGGCAAGCAGAGATTAAAATGAAAGCTGCACATTTGTTCTCCAGTGTACAGTGCTGATTTTGTACGAGGTGGTAATCATCAGTTTCTATGCTTGTGGCCACGCAAAGGACTGAGAAAATCATTGCAGAATCAAGATGTTCAATATTCTACTTTCTGACATACCCATGGGGCATTCATATGTATATGTATCTCCTGATATTTTGTGACTGGGACTCATCTGACCAGGGGCTTTATGAATTTGTCCTGTTACAGGACATATTATGGGACCCAGATCTTCCAAAGGATTCAATCCCATCTAGACAATAGTTCCATATTCTGGTACTGTTATGAGGAATGTTGTGGAGGTGAATTGTTACAAAATGCACGAGATCTTTGGTTTTTCACATGGCCATTAGGAAAATAGATGAGGAAGACACTGTCCCTTGGGATAGAGGGCATTCTGTCTTCAGTTTGTTCAGAATGCATATTCGTAGCAAAAAAAAAAAATAATGCATATTCTTCTGCATTGGGGTGAGAAGTTATAAGTCAAAGATTTCAACCTTTTTTTAAAATCACATGGCACACATGAACTAATTACTGAAATTCAGTAGTTCACCAAAATAAATATTTTACCAATCTTCCAAAAAACAAGGCTAATTTTCATCCATGCACACCGCACAGCTGTTACTATGTTGGCTGTTGTCACTTATTTCATTCAACAATCTATGTTTAATATAGTCTGTGCTGTCAGGTCCAGCCTGACGGGTTGAACCGGGCTGAGGTAGGGAGGTGGGACTGAGAAAAAAAAGAAAGGACAGCGGGAATCGGGAGGACTACAGGTCTTCGAGAGTCTGTAGCAAGTTTATTAACTACGCGATGCCTTTTATACACAAAACACTGAATAGGAGGTCTGTCAAGAGGAATGTCTTTGTTCCTCTTAATCACTAAGGGAGGGACAGAGCAGAAGGACAAATTCTTGGTACAGCAAATCTCAGTAAAATAGTTACAGACTTCTTGATAAGCCATGAAAGGCTGTTCTCATTCTACAAAGGTTGCTCTCATTCTACAGGTAACCGCCATCCAAACAAGTCTGGGAAAGCTGTGTGGGTAAGGGTCCCAGCCTTGCTAGCCCCTTCAGGTGCAAGGACGGCGTCAGTTTATACCTGGTCTCCAACACTGTGCTATTGACTAAATAGTCACTGTTGCTTGTTCTAAAAGTTCTTGCAGCACACCAGTTTGCCCGTGTGACACTCCGGCTTATAATCTCTGCAGTAAACATATAAAATTCTGTGGCAGGCAGGGATGGGGAGAAACATATGTAATGCATGAAAGAATAAAGAATTTAAATGAAAAAAAAACTGTAAAATCCGTCTTGTCTAATGAATCATTTGGAAACAATTTTTACTTAATGATTTATTTGGGACATCTATCCATTGATGTCAATGGGAAGTTAAAGTCCTCTCCTATGATGGAATTAATTAATTTGAGAATGCCAATAAGTATATACCTATCAATAGTCACATACAATATAAATGGTTTAACTGCGCCCTACCCGGTTTGGCTCAGTGGATAGAATGTCTGCCTGCAGACTTAAGGGTCCCAGGTTCGATTCTGGCCAAGGGCACATGCCCAGGTTATTGACTCAATCCCCCCAGTGGGGTAAGTGCAGGAGGCAGACAATCAATGATTCTCATCATTGATGTTTCTATCTCTGTTGCTCTCTCCCTTCCTCTCTGAAATCAATAAAAATATGTTTTAAAAAAATAAATGGTTTTACTGTTTCAAGAGAAGACATAGGGTAGCTGAATGGAGAACAAGGCCCTTGATATATGCTATTTACATGAGGCAAAGGCTGTTTTTTCCCATGGGTTCCTGAGAATTTGTGCACATTAATACATCACTTCATATGTAGTCTTTTTTCCTGGTTTGTATAGAGCTGCCAGGGCATCCAGATCAGTCCCCTAAGCTGTCCTTATTGACCAACCTGGCTTGTCGGGAGCGACCTCAGTTGACAAAGTCCTGAGAGGGCAGGTTTCACAAAGTGGCCTGCCTGTTCCCAAGGTTAGTCATACATCCTGCCAACCCTCTTAGGCTTAGAGACCCCTAAGCACAATAGTTAGTAATCACACATTCAGCCCCCTAAAGCTTAGTTAACCTTTAAGCACGGTTAATGTATAAGCGTAATTACCCTTTAGCAAGAAGCATGGCTAGATTATATGATGGTAAGGAATTTAGGTGGCGTCAGAGGTGTGTGTATAGGTATAGCCGTTGGGATCTTAGCCAAGATAAGGAGCTTTGTGTAAAGGTCAGTAGGAAACCTTAAACAAAGGGGTATAATCATGCTTACCACATTATAGGAATGATGTAATGTATGGAATGTAACTGACCCTGTATAAAAGTGTGGAGAAAAATAATCTCGGGATGGCAAGCAGGAAGTGCTTCCATTCTCCCAATCCCATCCTGTTTTCTGTCTGTCATTTCTCATCCTCACCCCCCTTGCAGGTGCTGTTCGACTGATGCCGGCAGGCTCCGGCACTGGCTGATAGTCCAGAGCCTATTTGCAGACATGTACCTTGGTTGCAGCCACATCCCCAGTAGAGAGTGTGCAGGAGGCAGGTGATTGAAGTTTTTCTCTCATCGGGTGTCCGCACTAAGTTCGGCATCAATATGGTGACCTCCGGGAGCGGGGGGGCCACCAGGTAGCCTAAGAAGGGGTGAACCGGCCCAGGTCGGAAACGGAGCAGGTCAAAGCTCCCCTGTTGATCAGTAGTGGGATCGCGCCTGTGAATAGCCACTGCACTCCAGCCGGGGCAACATAGCGAGACCCTGTCTCTAAAAAAATAAAATAAAATAAAATAAATAAATAAAGAAGTAAAATACCCGCCCTCTCTCTGCTCCTGTCTCTTCTCTCCCTGGTGAATCCTGTCACAGCCGCGTCACCAGCCAAACCCCAACAATGACGGGGGAACTCCCCCAGGAGGGGCTGTCCCTGTGGGAGGAGGTGAGGGACCCAGGGCTGCCCCCTCGCTCCCGCCCCGCCCTCCCTCCCTCTGTCCCCGCACAAGCCCCGCCCCCACCGCGGAGCCGCTCAGCTCAGGCGCTGGCCCCGCCCATCCCGCGGGGAGGCGCATGCGCAGTTCCTTGTAGACGGAAGCGGTTGTGGCGAGGAAGATGGCCGTTTTTTCTGGAGAGGTGTCTGTGCTTTAAAGCCGCTGCTCTCCGCCCCCTCCCCGCAGGGAAGGCTGAGGGCGCTGCGGGCGCTGAAGTCCGTGGTGAGGTCCACGCCCCGGAGCCCCTCACAGCGGTGAGTCCGGTCCCGGGCGGCTGCGCAGTGGAGGCGCCGCGTTCCTTTGGGGGAAACTGAGGCCCGGCCCGCGGTCTCTCCGCCTGTGGCTGTGGCCCCCGCCTGCCGCGTGGTTTTCCTGCCGAAAACCATCCCCGGGGCCGCCGGTCCCCCCGCGGGGCTGGGAGTCTGGGTCAGGGGGTTCCCGCCCTTTGCGCCCCTTCCCCGCCCGGCGCTTTCCGCCCACAGAGCCCGGATGGCTCTCGGCCTGGGGGTCTGCTCCCCGCCTTCCTAGGCCCCCCCATTAATAAGGGGTCTGAGTGCCCGGGGAGCACAGTGTCCATGGGGAGGGGCTCAGGGGGAAGAACGCGGTGTCCCCAGAAGAGGTGACCTGCCCGCAGGGAGGGCTTTGTGGGGGCGGTGACTGCGGGGGGCGGGGACCCGGGCTGGGGGGTCAGGAGGGGGAGGGAGAGAGACAGACACGTGGGAGGAGGAAGGGCGGTGAGGGGTCCACAGAGGGCCCATAGGGGTGTGGGAGGACTGGACGGCGATGGTGGGAGTGAGGGGGGAACTCGGGAAAGCAGCCTGAGGAGGAGGGAAGTGGGGAAATAGGGGGAGGGGAGCCCAGAGAGAGGAGGGGAGCTGAGAGGGAGAGGGTCCTGGTGAGCAGAAGTGGGGGCCGCACAGGAGGAGGCAGGTCAGACGGAGACACTGGTTCAGAGGAGAAGAGTTGGGGAGCGAGTGCAGGGACGGAAAGGGGGGCTTAGGGAGGAGGGAGCAGAGGGGAGCAGCGCGGAGTCCCCAGCTGTGGGGAGCAGGACAGACTGTAACGGGCAGCAGCGGGGACACGGGCGTGGGGAGGGACAGACGCGGACGTGTGTGGAGATGGAGCGATCAGAGACCAGGGGAAAGAGCACCGGAAGGGAAATAGGTTTCAGGAGGTTCATGGTCCAGGTGTAGGGACAGACAGAGAAAAGGGGGGAAAGAGCAGGGGAGGGGGGGACACAGGAAAGGACCACAGAGGAGAGAAAGGGAACAGGGAGACAGAGACAGATCCATGGACAGAAATACATGGTAATGGGAGGAGGGGAATCCTGATCTGGGTGAGGGGTGAACTGATGGGATGTTTATGATTAAGTTGTGATGTATCAGTTTGTGCCACACATAAATAAATATATGTAGATATAAATTTTAAAGTATATTTTTATTGATTTCAGATTCACAGGGTGAGGGATGGAGAAATAGAAACATCAATGACAAGAGACAATCATTGATCAGCTGCTTCCTGCAGGCTCCTCCCTGGGAATCAAACCTGTAACCTGGCCATATGCCCTGACTAGGAATGTAACCATGACCTCCTGCTTCACAGGTCCAATTGCAACCAGTGAGCATGCCCCCTTAAGCATGGCTTTATATAGTTAATTTAACAGGTGAATTTTTTTTTGTTATGCAGATTAAATCACACTTCTAAATCTCCAGTATATAAGACTTTGGAATCTATACTAATAAAAGGGTAATATGCTAATTATAACAGACATCTTCCAGAAGACCATCTGGACTCTTTCCGGACAAAATCACTGTGGCAGGGGCTGAGGCATAGGCGGTTAGGGGCGACCAGGCTGGCAGGGGAGGGACGTTAGCGGTGTCCAGACTGGCAGGGGAGGGCAGTTAGGGGTGACCAGGCCGTCTGGGGAGGGCAGTTAGAGGAGTGACCAGACTTGCAGAGGAGGGCAGTTAGGGGTGACCAGGCCGTCTGGGGAGGGCAGTTAGAGGAGTGACCAGACCGGCAGGGGAGGGCAGTTAGGGGGGTTCAGGCTGGCAGGGGAGGACAGTTAGAGGGATCCAGCCGACGGGAGGGCAGTTAGGAGTGACCAGACCGGCAGGGGAGGGCAGTTAGGGGGGTTCAGGCTGGCAGGGGAGGACAGTTAGAGGGATCCGGCCGACGGGAGGGCAGTTAGGAGTGACCAGACCGGCAGGGGAGGGCAGTTAGGGGCAACCAGGTGAGCAGGGGAGGGCAGTTTAGGGGCGACTATCCTAGCAGGGGAGGGCATTAAGGGGTAATCAGGTCAGCAGGGGAGGTTAGAGGGGACAAGGCCCACAGGAGAGGGCAGTTAGGGGGATCAGGCTGGAAGGGGAGGGCAGTTAGGGGAACAGGCTGTCAGGGGAGGACATTTAGGGGGATTAGGCCAGCAAGGGAGGGCAGTTAGGGGGATCAGGCCAGCAGGAGAGGGAAGTTATAGGGGATCAGGCTGGCAGGGGAGGGCAATTGGGGGGATCAAGCTGACAGGGGAGGGCAGTTAGGGGGATCAGGCCAGCAGGGGAAGGCAGTTAGGGGGATCAGGCCAGGAGGGGTGGGCAGTTAGTGGGATCAGGCAGGTAAGCAAAGTGGTTAGGGCAAACAGGCAGGTGTGCTGTTAGTAGCCAGAGGTCCCAGAATGTGAGAGGGATGACTGCCTGTTTAGGCTCGATCCTTGTGGGATATTCCCTGTGGGGTCCTGGATTGGAGAGGGTACAGGTGGGGTTTAACACCCCCCCCATTCCCGTACACAAATTTTATGCACCGGGCCTCTAGTTTTATAATAATTTGCTTCCAATTGCGACCCTTATTCACTCAGAGGGGAGAGACTTGTCTGTTGTTTATGCGCCCCTTATTTCCTGGGATGGCAATGAGGAGGTGACCTGAATCTGTCACCACCTGATACCTTTTCAAGGAATATTAGACGCCTTACCTTTGTTGCTGTGTTTTGTGGGGTTTGTGTGCGTGCGTGTGCTTCCATGGATTTACTTTTTCTATGTCTGACACTTAATTTATCATTTAAAAATGTCCTGAGATAAATCCTCTGGGGCTTCTCAGATTCCCTGAGGAGCTTTAAGAAATGCCCGCAGGGGCACTTTCCCCCATGGAGGTGGACAGCTGCTCTGGGTGGGGCATCATTGGTTACTGAGGGGCCCCAGGTGATTGGACGGTGAGGACAGGATTAGCAGGATGCCTTTGTGAGAGTGGGGAGTAGGCTTTGTTCAGGGGAGGTAAGGGGGGGCTCTGTTTGGTTTGGGGGGTCAGGACAGCAGCTCATGTTCTCATTTCTGTAGGAGTTTGTGGATGTCTTTGGGAGGAGAGACACAGGAAGACATACACTCAACAACTCCCAGTGTGGTCTCCATGTGGGAGCTCATTGTTCCTGACTCTCCTGTGACCACGGACAGGAGGGGTGGCCTTTTCTGCATTTTCAGGTCCTTCTGACGGTGGGTGTGAGGTGAGCTGATGAGACGCTGTGCTGACGTCTTTGAAGGCACATTCTGTGACTCCTCAGCATAGTGTCACCTGAGGAAACAACCCAGACCCCATCAGGACCAGGACCACATGGCTGCTTCTCAGGTGAAAGATGTGTCCTGGGTCACAGGCTGTGTTTGCCTTTCCTCTGACATCTGGTGATTTATTTCTCTATTTCTGATGTTCTTGCCTTTGCAAGTTGTTTTTCTTTCCTTTTTTCATTACTTTTTTTTCATCATATTCATTGTCAAGATTTTCTATATTTCTCTATTGTTTTTCTTTTTTTTTTTCCCTTTTTTTCTCCCTCTTTTTAAAAATTTCTTTTACTGATTTCACAATGGAAAGGAGAAGGAGACAGAGACAGAAACATCAGTCAGGAAAGAGAATCATTGATCAGCTGCTTCCTGCATACCCCCCACTGGGGATCCATTCTGAAACCTGCAGTGTGCCCTGACCAGGAACCCAACCCTGCCCTCCTGGTTCATAGGTCAGCCATCTACCTCTCAGCCACACTGGCCGGGGTATAATTCTCTCCTTTGTCCCAGAGCATCCTCTGCATTCATTTCATGCAGCCTCCTCAGGTTAGGAAGCATTCCTACCTGTAATTAGTGACTTTTAACTACACAAAACATCCCTTTTGTTGCCCTGACCGGTTTGGCTCAGTGGATAGAGTGTCGGACTGTGGACTGAAGGGTCCCAGGTTCGATTCCAGTCAAGGGCATGTACCTTGGTTGCAGGCACATACCCAGTAGGGAGTGTGCAGGAGGCAGCTGATCGATGTTTCTCTCTCATTGATGTTTCTAACTCTCTATCCCTCCCCCTTCCTCTCTATAAAAAAGCAATAAAATATATTAAAATAAATATATATATATTTAAAAAGAAAACATCCCTTTTGCGAGAAATCAAACTTGTAGGGCAGCCATTTCTAACATCCCTACTGGGATGGGTCAGAGGCTCAGGTATCAGTGAAGAACACAAGTGTAGGTGTTAGGTTCAAGTAGCTGCAGCATCAGCTCTAGGTCACGGGTAAAAAGATGCACTTGTGCCCTAGCTGGTTTGGCTCAGTGGATAGAGCGTTGTACTTCGGACTGGAACGTCCCTAGTTCCATTGTGGTCAAGGGCACATGATCGGGTTGCAGAGTCGATCCCCAGTAGGGGGCGTGCAGGAGGCAGCCAATCAATGATCCTCTCATCATTGATGTTTCTATCTGTCCCATTTCCTTCCTCTTTGAAACCGATAAAAAATAAATATATATAAAAAAAGATGATGCACATCTTACTGCTTAGAATAGCTTAGAAAGTTCTGAAAAGAAGGGTGACTAGAAGAAACTTGCTCACGTGATTAGTACAAAAAACTTGGTATTGAAATGTACCAGTAGCTTATAGAACATGAGAGGTACACGTGGATTGATACTTGTAAAAATTAGTATTTATTTGTGATCATTTTCACATAATTATTTCCTTATTGATGTATCTTTGCCAGGAATGTCAGCAGTGGTGACCTGGCCTTTCCTGTGCCTCAGTCACCTGATGCCCTTGTCCCGTCCACGGGATGTTCACGTGGCAGAGGTGCTCCCCTCTCTGTAGAGTTGATGGCCTCCCTTTCTCTGTACGAAAGGGTTAGTAGGGCTTTGTTGAGAGATGTGCAAAGGCCGTCACATGGCACCAGGAAACGCCCTGCTTCTTACTTTCTATTTGCTTTGGAAAATAGACACCTTGCTTTTCTTTCCTACAGATCATTGGCTTTTCTCATAGGCCTTTAACCAATCAGGCCGTGTTCCTGTAATATTCCTTATATTCTATACTCATGTCACGGACATAATGTACATGATCACTTTTTGGATATTCTGGAATGTTTACAAGAATCATATGAACATATCTTCAATTCAGTTAAATTTCTTTAATTGTAGCTTTCCACTAATGATATACAGAAATTTTTCAACAAATGAGTGCCTAAGAAACAATAGGTCTAATTTGTTTTCTATTATGATGTGAATTCCTCACCTTATTTTGTTTATAATACTCAAAGGGTATTATTCACAAATAAATTCATGAAATTTATGAAATCACAAAATAATCTTGATTTCATTGACATGACAATTCTGTTTTCTATCTCTTTTATATTGTACACTAGAGGCCCGATGCACAAAATTCTTGCACCGGGGGTGATGGGGATGCGGGTTGTTTCTCAGCCCGGCATGCACCCTCTCACATTCCTGGAGCCCCAGGATCAAATCGCCCCAAAGAGGTAGGCCCTGCCCACCCAGCTAGGACTCCACGACGGCTCCCCCTCCCTACAGAGGGAAGCCCCCCCCCCCCCCACCTGCCTTAGCCAGCTGGTCGGTGGTCTGGGCCTTCCACTTAAGCTTTCAGGCAACCTTGGTGCCCCGCAGTTGATCAATTGCCCCGTCGGCCAGTGGCCTGTTCCTCCCACAAGGGCGATCATGGGACGATAGCCGGGCCCCTGACCAATCACATCGCACCCGCCTTGGCTCACCTGGCCCTAGTGTGTGTCATATTGTGGTTGTCTGGAGTCCACATGTTCCTTCTCTTCCTTTGTTCTTTCGGTCAATTTGCATATTACCCTTTTATTATTGTAGATCTCATAGGTGTGTCTGTCTCTACATACAATATTAACATTATTTGAGGTATTTTTTTCTTCCTTGCTTAACCTGTCTTTATTCTTCTCAGTTACAGAATCTGCTGTGAATATTCATGAGGTTTCTTTATTTTTTTTAATTGTAGGGATGACAGAGGAGAGGGAGAAGCAGCACTGAGTCACCAGCTGTGGGAAACAGGACAGACAGACTGCAACAGGGACAGCAGAGGGGACCTGAAGTTGTAAGAGAAAGACCCAGGTGTGTACGTAGATGGGAGCAATCAGAGGCCAGGAGAAAGAACAACTGAAGGTGAAATTGGTTTCAGGACTGTCATGGTGCAGGTGTAGGGACAGAAATAGAGAAAAGGGAAAAAAGAGCAGGGGAGAGAGAGGCAGAACATAGGAAAAGTCCAGTCAGCCTGGTTTAGTGCAGTGGTTCTCAACCTTCCTCATGCCATGACCCTTTAATACAGTTCCTCATGTTGTGGTGACCCCAACCATAAAATTATTTTCGTTGCTACTTCATCTGTAATTTTGCTACTGTTATGAATCGTAATGTAAATATCTGTGTTTTCCGATGGTCTTAGGTGACCCCTGTGAAAGGGTCGTTCAACCCCCAAAGGGGTCGCGACCCACAGGTTGGGAATCGCTGGTTTAGTGGTTGAAGGTGGACCTATGAACCAGAAGGTAACTGTTCGATTCCTGGTCTGGTTTTTTACTTAGTCCCCACTGGGGGGCTTGCAGGAGGCAGTCTCTCTCATCATTGATGTGTCTATCTCTCCTCTCCCTTCCTGCCTGAAATCAATAAAATATATATTAAAACATAAACAAAAAATACAGGAAAAGACAACATTGGAGAGAAAGGGAACAGGGAGACAGAGACAGACCCATAGACAGAAATACATGGCAGTGGGAGGAGGGAGCCCTGATCTGGGTGAGGGGTGAGCTGATGGGTGTGGATGGTTACGTTGTGATACATCAGCTTGTGGCTTTATATGTTGAATTTAACAAGTGAATTGTTTAAACAGATTTGAATAAGAATTACAGATATCAAATTTATAAAGCTTATGAATGTTTTATAATTATTTGACCCATTTGCAACCTCAATCACACAGAGGGAGAGACTGGTATGTTCCTGATGGGCCCCTTGTTATGTCCTGGGAATGCAAGAAGAAGGTGACCTGGGACAAGATATGACTGAGTCTGATGTTTTATGAAGGAATATTAAAAGCACTGGATCTTTTTTTACATGATATTTAATTCATGTAAGTAGTCGGTAACTTCTGAAATTATCGTTGGTAACATTTTACAAGCACCTCTTATCATTCTTTTGTTAATATAAGGCAGTCTCTCCCTTTTTAAAGCTTTAAACCTATAAATCATTACATTAACAGAAACAACCTCGTTGTTTTTTTTTGTTTGTTTGTTTTTTTATTGACTTCAGAGAGGAAGGAAGAGGTAGAGAGAGATAGAAACATCCATGATGAGAGAGAATCATGGATCAGCTGCCTTCAACAAGTCCCTCCCTAGATATCGAGCCCACAACCTGGGAATGTGCCCTTGACAGGAATGGAACCTGGGACCTTTCAGTTCGCAGGCCGACGCTCTATGCACTGAGCCAATGCTCTATCCACTGAGCCGAGCCGCCTAGGGCTTGTTTTTGGTTTTAAATATATTGTGTGTAGTTCAGATTCTGAGCCCTGCATCTTTCTACTGTTTATCATATGTGGAAACTTCCATTGGGACTTAATAATATGAGGTGATCTCAGCGTGCACTTGGTAAGGATGTCAATGGTCTTCACAGTCGGGAGCTAGTTGTGTGATTCGGTCTAATGTTCGGCACCTCTTTGCTTCCCTTCATGTGATTTGTTGAATTGGTGTCCATGAGCCACAAAGGAGCTGTTCCCCTAAGTCCCTCCTGTCCATTCTCTCAAAATATTGAAGGATGGACTGGATTGACCTGGAAACTGGTTCCCAGAGCCCATCTATTCATGGTGAAGTCATTTGATGAGCATATTTCAATAGCTAACTTTCCCCAAAGGCTTTACCATGAAGGTCTGTTCTCTGTAATTCCCTGGAACAAGAGGAAGGATATATGCCTAGCAAACTTGCAGGTGCACAAGTTCCTGATTCAACCCCTCCCACTACTCAGAGGTCTCAGGTGAGCTGGGTCTGATGTCTGTGCCCAGCGCTACTGAAAACATTTCTGAGGGAGCCTCACAGGCCCCAGGAGGGAACTAGTTAAAGATGCCGTGACATGGCCCCAGGACAGGCTTTTTTCAGGGGAGGTAATGGTGTTGTGTTGGGTTTGGGCACACAGTCGAGCAGCCCATGTTCTCACTGCTATAGGAGTTTGTGGAAGTCTTTGGAAGGACAGACACATGAAGACAGAATAAAACCCCTCCCAGTGTGGTCTCCATGTGGGAGCTCCTTGTTCCTGACTCTCCTGTGACCACGGACAGGAGGGGTTTTCTTTTCCTCATTTCCAGGTCCTTCTGACTGAGTGTGAGGTGAGCTAATTGAGACGCTGTGCTGACGTCTTTGAAGGCACATTCTGTGACTCCTCAACATAGTGTCACCTGAGGAAACAACCCAGACCCCATCAGGACCAGGACCACATGGCTGCTTCTCAGGTAAAAGATGTGTCCTGGGTCAGAGGCTATTTTTGCTTTTTCTTGAACATCTGTTGATATATTTTGCTTTCCCTTCCCACACCTGTGTCCCCTCTACTGCCCCTGTTACAGAATGTACTCTTACCCACAGCTGGCTGACTCAGTGCTGCTTCTCCCTCTGCTCCATCACCCCTCAATCCCCCTTTCTGTGCCTGCACTTGCTCCCTCAGTTCTCCTCTAAACCAATCTATTTTAAGTGCCTCCCCCTTTTTGTCCCACTTCGGTTCACCTCTTCCTCTCTCCCTCTCAGCTCCCCTTCATCTCTCTGGGCTCCTTCCTCTCCTCCATATTTCTCTACTTCTGTTTTTCTTGCCTTTTCAGGTTGTTTTCGTTTCCGTTTTTCTTATGATTTTCAACATCAGCAGTTTATATATTTCACTCTGTTTTTTTTGTTGTTGTTTTTAAATATATTTCTTTATTGACTTCAGAGCAGAAGGGAGAAGGAGAGAGAGATAGAAATATCAATGATGAGAGAGAATCATTGATCAGCTGCCTCCTGCACGTCCCATTTTGGAGATTGAGCCCGCAACCCAGGCATATTCCCTTGGCTGGAATCGAACCTGGGACCCTTCAGTCCACAGGCTGACGCTCTATCCAGTGAGTCAAGCTGGCTAGGGCATCCCTCTCTGTTTTTTAAGATATGTTTTTATTGACTTCAGAATGGAAAGAAGAAGGAGAGAGAGATGTGGAAACATCAGTGAGCAGAGAGAATCATTGATCAGCTGCCTCTTGCACACCCCCCACGGGGGATGGAGTCTGAAACCTGGAGTGTGCCCTGACCAGGAATGGGAACCTGCCTTCCTGGTTCATAGGTGAACGCTCTACCTCTGAGCCACACTGGCCAGGCTATACTTTTCTCCTTTGTCCCAGAACCTTCTCTGCCTTCATTTTATGCAGCCTCCCCAAGGTCAGGAAGCATTCCCACCTTTAATTACTTTCAACTTCTCAGAACATCCCTTTTGTGACAAATCCACCTGGGAATGTCGTCATGTCTAACATCCCTATTGGGATGGGGTCAGAAGCTCTTGTGTCTTGAAGAAGGGAAATGTAGGTTTTAGGTTTAAGTGGCTGCAGCAGAAGCTCTTGATCAGGGATAAGAAAATGCACATTTTACAGCTTAGGATAGCTCAGAAAGTTCTGAAAGAAGAGTAAATAATAAACAGAAGAGACTTGCTCACTAGATTAGTACAAACTAGTTGCTAGGTAAATATTCTGTTAGTTTACAGAACATGAGAGGTACATGTGGATTGACACTTGCAAAAATTAATGTTTATTTGTGATCATTTCCACATAATTTTTTCTTTATTGCGGTATTTTTGGCAGGAATGTGACAGTAGAGGTGACCTGACCTCCCGTGTCTCTCAGTCACTTTATGCCCATTGTCTCAGTCGACCTAATATGCACGTGGCAGAGGTGCTCTCCTAACTGCAGAGTTAATAGTCTCCCTTTCTCAGTAACACTGGGGATTAAGCCCACAACCTGGTCATGTGCCCAGATCGGGAATCGAACTGGACCTATGAACCAGGAGGGCAGGTTTCCATTCCTGGTCAGGACACACTCCAGGTTTCAGTGTCTTCTTGGTGCATGGGTTAGCGCTCAACCACTGAGTGACACCAGCTGTACCAGGCAGAATAGTCTTATTTTAATATTATTCATAGTAAATTTCCAAATAGGTTGTACTTCCAATGTGTCCTATTCCATGAGAACTGAATTCCATTAACCTTTTTAGTTCAAAGTTCTGTATAAATGTTTTCGTGTTTTCTTTTTCTGTGTATTCAGAAGTATGGCACATAATGTGGAAACTTTGGCATCACAGGTAAAAAGTGATACATGTGATACATGTGAAAACACAGGCCCCATTTGAGAACCTGGATCAGAATCTGTGTCTTTACAGAAGTTCATTTTGTTGTGGTCTGCTTGACACTCGGGAAGAACTCCATATACTTCCAAGCCAGCATAACATTTCCAGCTGAAAATACACCACTGACCCTAAATGATGCAAACACAGCATGCATAAATCTATATGCCTGTGTTCATACCTTTATTTTATTTTTAAATGTATTTTTATTGATTTTAGAGAATAAGTGAGAGAGAGAAAGATCAATGATGAGAGAGAATCATTGTTCGGGTTCCTCCTGCACGCCTCCTACTGGGGATCCAGCCCATAACCCAGGCATGTGCCCTTGACTGGAATTGAATGTGTGACTTAAGTGCGCAGTCTGACACTATCCACTAAACCAAACTAGCTAGGGCTTTGCCTTAACTTTAAAGTTTATTTTCCTGTAAAGGTAAATCTGTACCTTGGATTTGTGGACATATGTCATCCTCATTTGTCAGTGTTCGAAATCACATCAAGGAAGGTTACTGGGGCAAAGTGATCTTATTGGGTGATTCAGGATACTCCCCTATGTCCAATCCTCTTCTGACACTGTTTCCATGTTGGGTGACATTGTGAACTCCTCTGGTGACCTCTTGGTAAATGTGTTTTTTCTTTCAGGGACCGTTGTCCTTCGGGGATGTGGCCGTTGATTTCTCTCAGGAGGAATGGGAATGCCTGGACTCAGCTCAGCGGAACTTGTACCTGGATGTGATGTTGGAGAACTGCAGCAACCTGGCCTCCCTGGGTGAGGATGACTTCCTTCGCGAGTTCCTACTCCACCTGCAGGGTTTTGTTTCCTTTATTATTTTAACATCTCTAGGAGCTTCTGCTTTCTGTGTTAGATTCTTGCTCTCAAGGAACAAATTAGGCCCTAGCTGGTTTGGCTCAGTGGAGAGAACACAGGTTTGCAGACTGAAACGTCCCATGTTTGATTCTGGTCAAAGGCCAATGTCAGGGTTGCTGGCTCGCTCCTTAGTGGGGGCGTGCAGTAGATATCCTATCAATGATTCTCATTGATGTTTCTCTTTCTTTCCCTCTCCCTTTCTCTCTGAAACCAATAAAAATCCTACATAATAAAATGGTAATATGTAAATTACCATCACTCCGCTACGCCCACGATTGGGCCAGCAGGAGGCGCAGGGGGCGGGACTCAGGGTGGCCGGGGTAGCTGATTGGGCCAGCAGGACGCTGAGCTCGTGGCGCCACTGGCGCCGGGAGCTCAGCGTCTGTGCCATGGCTGCCGGAGGCTTTCGGAAGGCCTGGGGCACCGGCGGGGGACCTGGCCGGCTGTCTGCTCCGGCGCAAGGCCTTTCGAAAGCCTCCGCAGCACCGGAGGCTTTCGGAAGGCCTGGGGCACCCGCGGACAGCCGACCAGGTCCCCCGTGATCAAAGGCCAAAGCGGGGGACCTGGCCGGCTGTCTGCTCCGGCGCAAGGCCTTTCGAAAGCCTCCAGGTGCATGATTAAATCATGCACTGGGCCTCTAGTAAATAAATAAATAAATAAATAAATAAATAAATAAATAAATAAATTTATATATGTATTTTTAAAAGGAACAAATTGGAGGTCATTGGGATATAAAAGAAAGGCTTTATGATGTATGTGAATCAAGAACTTACCCTGGCCTGTGCCCTCTCACAGTATGGTATGGAACCCCTCGCTCCTTACCGCCTGCCTGCTCGCTGCTCCTTACCAGTCTGCTCACTGCTCTTTAGCGCTGCTGCGGAGGCGGGAGAGGCCCCCACCACTGCTGCTGCTCTTACCAGCTGTGAACTCAGCATCTGGTTGAACAACGCTCCCCCTATGTAAGTGCACAGAACCAGGGAGCAGCTCCTGCATTGAGCATCTACCCCCAGACGGTCAGTGCACATCATAGTGACCAGTCATTCTGGTCATTCCAGTCACTTAGGCTTTTATATAGATAGGTGTTTCAATCTTTTATCCATTATTTTTTAATATTTGTATTCTAGAGGCCCAGTGCATAAAACTCGTGCACAGGTGCGATCCCTCAGCCCAGTCTGCACCCTCTCCAATCCAGGATCCCTTGGGGGATGTCCAACTGCTGGTTGGATCAGTCCTAACCTGGCAGTCAGACATCCTTCTCACAATCCTGGATTGCTGGCTCCTAATCGCTCACCTGCCTGCCTTGTCGCCCCTAACTGCCCCCTGCTGCCGGCCAGGTCTCCCCCAACTGCCTCATCCCTGCTAGCCTGGTCCCTCCTATCCACCCCCCTGCTGCTGACCTGGTCACCCCTTACTGCCCCCCCCTGCCAGCCTGGATGCCCCCAATTGCCCCCCTCTGCTGGCCTGGTTGCTCCTAAGTACCCCCAAAACCCCCCACTGGCCTGGTAGCCTCTTACTGCCTCCCTTGCCGGCCTGGTCACTTCCAACTGCCCCCCTCTGCCGGCCTAGTCGCCCCTAACTCCCCCCCAACACTGGCCTGATTGCCCCCAACTGCCACCCCTGCTCGCTGGCCTGGTTGCCCCTCACGGACCCCTTGCCGGCATGGTCGCCCACACAGCCTGCTATTTAGTCGTTTGGTTGTCCCTGACTAACCCCCCTGCTGGCCTGGTTGCCCCACACAGCCTGCTTGTTCAGTCATTTGTTCATCCCTCACTAACCCCCCAGCTGGCCTGGTCTTAGGCAGCCATTTTGTGAGGACGTGATGGTCAATTTGCATATCATCTCTTTATTATATAGGAAGTTACACAGGAGAAATCAAAGTGATAGGGTGTTTTTTAAAAATATATTTTATTGATTTTTTACAGAGAGGAAGGGAGAGGGGGAGAGAGTTAGAAACATCAATGAAAGAGAAACATCCATCAGCTGCCTCCTGCACACACCCTACTGGTGATGTTTCCGCAACCAAGGTACATACCCTTGACCAGAATGGAATCTGGGACCCTTCAGTCTGTTGGCCGACGCTCTATCCACTGAGCCAAACCATTTAGGGCTGATAGGGTTTTTTTTAATAGAACACCAGAAATTTATTCCTGTATATTTTTCCACATACGAGGCATCTTTATGTGTTCATATGTTAGTGATCTGCAGAATATTTAAATTACCTCCAGAAGTGTATTTCTTTTTTATTTTTTAAAATAAATCTTTATTGTTTAGATTATTACAATTGTTCCTCTTTTCCCCCCTCCATAGCTCCCCTCCACCCAGTTCCCACCCCACCCTCTGCCCTTACCCCCCCCCCCCCCACTGTCCTCATCCATAGGTGTACGGTTTTTGTCCAGTCTCTTCCTGCACCCCCCACAACCTTATCCCCCCGAGAATTGTCAAATCACCCCCTTTCTATGCCCCTGATTCTATTATAGTCACCAATTTATTCTGTTCATCAGATTTTTTATTCACTTGATTTTTATAAGTACCACGCGCTAACTGATTGCGCAACTAGAGCTCTATTCACTTGATTTTTAGATTCACTTGTTGATAGATATATATTTGTTGTTCACAGTTTTTATCTTTACCTTTTTCTTCTTTTTCCTCTTCTTAAAGAATACCTTTCAGCGTTTCATATAATACTGGTTTGGCGGTGATGAACTCCTTTAGCTTTTTCTTATCTGGGAAGCTCTTTATCTGACCTTCAATTCTGAATGATAGCTTTGCTGGGTAGAGTAATCTTGGTTGTAGGTTCTTGCTATTCATCACTTTGAATATTTCTTGCCACTCCCTTCTGGACTGCATAGTTTCTGTTGAGACATCAGCTGACAATCATATGGGTGCTCCCTTGTAGGTAACTAACTGTTTTTCTCTTGCTGCTTTTAATATTCTCTCTTTGTCTTTTGCCCTTGGCATTTTAATTATGATGTGTCTTGGTGTGGTCCTCTTTGGATTCCTTTTGTTTGGGATTGTTTGTGTTTCCTGGACTTTGTAAGTCTATTTCTTTCACCAGGTGGGTGAAGTTTTCTGTCATTATTTCTTCAAATAGGTTTTCAATATCTTTCTTCTTCTGGCATCCCCATAATTCGGATGTTGGTACACTTGAAGTTGTCCCACAGGCTCCTTACACATCTTCATATTTTTGGATTCTTGTTTCTTTTTTCTTATCCGGTTGGGTGTTTTTTGCTTCTTTGTATTTCACATCTTTGACTTGATTCTTGTGATCCTCTAGTCTGCTGTTGAATTTCTGTATATTATTTTTTTATTTCCGTCAGTATATGCTTAATTTCCAGTTGGTCCTTTTTCATATCCTCTAGGGTCTCACTAAATTTATCAACCTTTTCTAGAAAATTCTTTTTTTAAAAAATATATTTTATTTTATTAATTAATTTACTTTTTCTATATATTTTATTGATTTTTTACAGAGAGGAAGGTAGAGAGATAGAGAGTTAGAAACATCGATGAGAGAGAAACATCGATCAGCCGCCTCCTGCACACTCCCTACTGGGGATGTGCCTGCAACCAAGGTACATGCCCTTCACCGGAATCGAACCTGGGACCCTTCAGTCCACAGGCTGACGCTCTATCCACTGAGCCCAACCGGTTTTGGCTCTAGAAAATTCTTGAAAACCTTATACCCATGGTTTTGAATTTGCTTTCCTCCATTTCTTTCATCGGTGACCTGTTTCTTTGTCTCCGCATTTTGGCTGCTTCCCTGTGTCGATAGAATGGTTTTGTGTGCTAGGTGTCCTATATGGCCCAGTGGCTCAGCCTCCCCAGTTATCTGAGGTGGACACTCTTGGTGCACCCCTTTGTGTGCTGTGTGCACAGTCTTGTTGTAGTTAAGCCTTGATTGTTGTTGGTATTACTGGGAGGAATTGACCTACAGGCCATTTGGCTGTGAAGATCAGCTGTGTCTAGGATGAGAGAACTGTGCTGGCGACACCCTCATGGGGCAAGACTTGCTTCAGTGGGGCTTTGGTGCTCACTGAGTCTGTCCCTTGAGTGTGTCCCTTATGGATCTGAGGAGTTGAATTCTGGAAGGTCCTACTCTGACCCCTGGGTACACTGGCTCTTGGATCTCCAAGGAGGTGCTAATTTAGCCTCTGCCTGAGGCCACCCAGCAGGAGCTATGGAGAAATCTGCAGATTCCTCTTCTTTGTTTGGGGTTTGGAGGTGCCCAGATGAGGCCCAGCTGTGAAGCAGTGCAAGCTGCTGTGGGGCCTTGGGTCTTCTTTTGGATGTTCTGGGGCTCTCTGACCCAGCTGCAGTTTGTTAGGTAATTTTAGATTGCAAAGGGCCAGGCCATTCATATGCAAAAGCCTCTAAGCACAGCTTGGGTGGGGTAGGGTCTCAGGGCGGAGCAAACAGCTATGGCTGATACTCAGCTCTGCCTTAAGAGGCCCCTGGGTCTCAGTGTCCCTTGGTAATTGCTGCAAGCACCTCTGAGAGAAAGCCACCCTTGAGTTCCGCCCGATGCCAGACTTTCCAGTCCCCGCCCCCCCCCCCCCCCCCCCATGAGTCTGGGTCCCCAGTGTCTCGCTGGGGACTGGAGTTCAGTGCAGTTGGGAGCTTGAGTCTCCCTCCCGATTGAAAAAGATAGCTGTGTCCTCAGTTGCCAGCTCCTTTTGTGCGCGCCTTCGTACTTCTGCACTTTACTTCCGCAGCTCCTCTGTGTCTCAGTGTGCTTTTCTCTTTCCTTCTAGTTGTAGAATTTCCACTCAGCCAGCCTTCTGTGGTGCTGGATGATGTCCATTTTGTCTTTTAATTGTAGTTTTGAAGTGGTTATGCGAGGAAGAAATTTCAGGTGTTTACCTATGCCACCATTTTGGTTTCTCCCAGAAGTCTATTTCTTATGGAGTTTTTATAGGGCTGGTCTAATAATGAGAAGGTCTAATCATGAGAAAGTTTTAGAGCTGGGAAAGTTTTTTCCTCGCCATTGATTATCATCTGTTCTGTCAATATTCTTGTTGGATGGTTTTTGTTCATTTATTAGTTCCATGTTTTATCTTGTGTCCTTTCCCCTCAATAGTTTTCTGCTTAGAAATCCCCTAATGATATTAGAGGAGCTGTCTTTTCCATGAGGAATTATTTTTTACTAGAGGCATAGTGCATGGAACTTCATGCACTGGAGGGGGGTCCCTCAGCCCGGCCTGCCCCCTCACATAGTCTGGGAGCACTCAGGGGTGGGAGGCCACCTTGTGATCAGGGGAAGGTGACACCGCATCACACCTCTGCTGCTGCCTGTCCAATGTCCCACATGGTTGTTCAGAATTCAGGTTCAGGATTGGGGTTCGGGCACTGGAGGATGCCGTGCGCAAATGAAAGAGACTAGAGACAATAATAATTTGGAAATTGGGGGCCAGCCAGAAGCCCAAGGAAGGACTCCGCTTTGCTCTGGCCTTGCCATCCCTTTTATTCAGATTTGGGATACACCCACAACCTTTAGGCAGGCAATTCCAGTAACAGGTACCATTGTCTCCATTAAACAGTGGGTGCATAGTTCTGACCTTTGCCAGAGCTCAAGGTCTCCAGCCTCCAGGTTCCTAGTCCACACCCCTCTGCTAGTGAAGACAGTGGGTGGTTTCCCACAGCTGCCACTGCTGGCAGCACAAGTCTCGGCCAACCCGGGTTACCTGAGCCTCAAGTGGCGCGGGGCGGCTTGGCAGCCGTCATCCAAGGCTTACCTGAGCCTAGGGTTGGCCCTGGGCGGCTGGGGGTCTGAGTGGACTGGGGGACTCCAGCGGAAGGCATGTGTAGAGGCCCGGCCTGACTGCCATCTTTGAGTGCGTGGCATTCAATTACCATATTCCTTCCTCATTGGCTGTGGGTGGCTCCATCTTTGAGGGCGGGCCAGTCAATTAGCATATTCCCTCCTTATTGGCTGTGAGTGCTGCCATCTTTGGGACAGCATGAGGGTCAATTAGCATATTCCCTCTTTATTAGATAGGATATGTTTTTAGGTAGTATTCTAGGACCCATGATATTTTCATTGTTTTTATCTGTTGTCATGTTTATATTTATTCTACTTAGATTTCAGTGAGCTGCTTACATGTGTATGTCTCTTTCTCCAATTGTCAGGATCTTAAATGATTAATTTTTTATATAAGCTACCTCCTCCTTTTCAGTATTCTGTCTCTATGGGGTTACCTTGGTGGTCTATTTGTTATTATCTTAGAAGTTCCTTAAATTCTCTTCACATTTCCTCATGTCTCTTTGGTTCTCTGGATCAAAATATTAGTAAATAAAAATATTAATGATTTATGTACAAATTCTTTGATTATTTAATTACTATTTTTTAAATGTATCTTTATTGACTTCAGAGAGGAAAGAGAGGGGGAGAGAGATAGCAATATCAGTGAAGAGAGAGAATCATTGATTGACTGCCTTTCTGTACGTTGGGGAATCGAGCCTTTAACCCACGCCTTTGCTCTTATGTGGAACCAAACTGTGATGTCCTAGTTCATAGATTGAAGCTCTACCACTGAGCCACCACTGGCAGGCAACTTCTTTGATGTTTTGAGTTGATCACATCTTTCATTCATGATTCCACTCTATTTTTTAATTTGAGTATTATGTATTTCAATTTCCCCCTTTGGTGGGATGTTTGTAAAATATTTTCTCATTGTATTTTTATTGTGATTATATAATATTTTCATGATATTTTGTATTTTTCTTTCTTTACAGCATTAAGATATTTATTTTCCATTATTTTTGAGATAATTAATATATTTTTATTAATGTAGTGTCAGTTTGAATGTATTTATTTTGTTTTCCTGATGGTACACTTTTTCTGTTTTGTTTTTAAGACTTGATATCTTTTGTTCAGATTCCTGAATTGTAAAGTAGCATGCTTTTGAACATGCTTTCTATAGGAAGAAACAAATAATAACCATCTGTGGAACAAATTCTACTTTTGGTCAACACTGTTTTCAGGATCTCTATTCTTGATTCGGTTGTCTGTTTAATTTCCCAGTTGGAAATGTTCTCTGTTTCCTTCTCAGACACACGGTATCTTTTCAGGCTTCATATACACTGAGTGTCCAGTTTATTTTGATCTCTGAATGCATAATAACCTGGCCATTCAGTGTATATCTTATATAATAAAAGGCTAATATGCAAATTGTTCCCTCGACCAGGAGTTATATATACTGAGTGGCCAGATTATTATGCGTTCAGAGATCATAATAATCTGTCCACTCAGTGTATATCTTCAGTACCGTAGTATTTGTGGTGCTCAAACAATTACTTATTTGTAGTAGCCACTATTGGGCACTCACCTTGTACTGTCATTCTGTTCATACTCTGTGTCATGCACAACAGACACTTGTTGTTCAAGATGCTTCAAAACAGGGAGATCATTGAACATGCACTTCCCTCATATCTCTCTCTCTCTCTCTCTCTCTCTCTCTCTTTCTCTCTCTCTACCCCCCCCCCCCCCCCAAGAACCTGGGAGGTGGGAGTGTTTTGCTAATATTGCCATTGTTTGCTAATGTGTTTGAGCAGGTTTCATTGGCAAATGTAAGCAACTCTTTGTCCCTCTTTGATGTGAGTTTTCCTCATTGTACCTATCTTGAGCTTTCCTTGAATCCTTTATTGGGTCTTAAGAGTACCTAAAACTGTCATTTGGCCTATAGTTACTGGTAACTTCAAAGTGTACTCACCTGATTGTCAAAACTGAAAATTTGTTGTTCTTTAGGTATGTCATCTGAAGATGACCAGGCCTTTATTCCAAAGCCCGGAATACAAGATTTATTCTCTGAAATAATACTGGTAAGATACAAATGTATACTTAGTGAAAGCCTTGTAATTTGAGGAAGAATGTGATGACAAGTGAGAGAATTAATATAAACAGAACTAATCTGGAATAGTTATCATAATAAAATTGTTGTTACCCATACAGGTCATGTGTATTATGCATTTGGGAAACCTCCCATATTAAAGTCAGTTCCATTGGCAGATCAGTGTGTTTCTTCAGGTGAAAGTCGAAATCAACATTTTACTGTTATGCATTCTTGGAAAGGAAATCTGGAAAACTAGGAATTAGTCTGTAGTGTAAATAATCCTTTGAATTGTTTAAACTATAGGGTGGGATTATACTTTCATCCAATCATTTCTAGAATGTACAGATTTATAATGTACCTATAAAATGTAAATATACCCAATTTCGAAATCATATTATTACATACACACACACACACACTCTATTGATTTTTTAAAGAGAGGAAGATAGAGGGATAGAGAGTTAGAAACATCGATGAGAGAGAAACATTGTTCAGCTGCCTCCCGCATACTCCCTACTGGGGATGTGCCCGCAACAAGGTACATGCCCTTAACTGGAATTGAACCTGGGACACCCTAGTTTGCAGGCCAATTCTCTATCCACTAAACCAAACTAGCCAGGGCTTATTATTACTTTTAAATATATTTTTATTAAATTCATAGAGATAGTGAGAGGGAGAGAGAGAAACATCAATGATAAAAGGGAATCATTGACTAGGTACTTCCTGCATGCCCCCCATGAGGATTAAACTGGCAACCTGGGCATGTGCCCTTGACTGGAATTGAACCCGGGTCCCTTTAGTCCTCTATCGACTGAGCCAATCAGACTAGGTATTTTATTATTATTATGTTTTAAAAATATTTTTTATTGATTTTAGATAGGAAGGTAGAGGAAGAGAGAAAGGCAAACATCAATGTTGAGAGACAACCATTTCTTGGCTGCCTCCTCCATTCCTCTTACTGGGACCGATTCCAAACCCAGGGCTTGTGCCCTGACCCGAAATGGAACCATGACCATTTTGCTCATACTTCCAAGCTCAACCAATGAGCCATGCTTGCTGGGCAATTTGGCAATCTTTTAAACAGGGATTCATTCTTCTTCCTCTGACAATTAATGGTTTGTATTTATTTTCTGTCTATAATTTTAATAAATTAGTAAATCTTTTTTCTATACAACCCTCTTGGTTTAATGAGTATCACAAAATGGTTCTTATGGAACAAGTGTACATGTTTAATGAAATTATAACTGTCACTAAAGGCCTTTCTATCTCCCATTATCACTAGAGTACGTATAATGGAGAGAGCAGTTATCAATGGATTGAACATGGGAAAAACTTTAAGCAAGAGTCATTTCTTAATCATCAGTGGAGAAGGGAGCTTGCAGAGGACCATTATAAAAGTGGACAAGTCATTGACCAAATATTCAATCACAATACACGTCAGGTTATTCTTATTGTGGAGACGACACACAAAGGAAGTCAATGTGTCCAGTCTTTTCAGCAGTCTTCAAATTACACAAAACAAGAGAATATTCATTCTGGGGAGGAGGCTGACAAATGGATTCCTTGTGGTAGACTCTCTAGTCAAATATTCAGTCTAAATAAAATGACAAAAATCCATAATGGAGAAAAACCTTATCAATGTAAAGTTTTTGGTAAAACATCTAATTGGCCTTCAGGTTGTACTCTAAAGCAGGAAATTCATATTGGAGAGAAGCCTTACAAATGTAAAGCATGTGGCAAAACCTTTAAATGCCATTCATCTCTTATTGTACATGAGGGAAGAATTCATACTATTGCAAAATTTTACAAACTTGGAGAAAATAAAACAGGCTATAGTCAGTCCTCAAGACATACTCAGCATCATAGAAATCATATGGGAGAAAAGTCTTACAAATGTTCAGAATGTGACAAAGCCTTTAGCCGGTGCTCAACCCTTAGTATTCATCTGAGAATTCACACTGGAGAAAAACCTTATGACTGTAGAGATTGTGGCAAATCCTATGGCAGCTCCTCAGACCTTACTAAGCATCAGAGAGTTCATACTGGAGAGAAGCCTTTTAAATGTAGAGAATGTGGCAAAGCCTTTAGATGGTCCTCACACCTTAATACGCATCAGAGAATTCATACTGGAGAGAAGCCTTTTAAATGTAGAGAATGTGGCAAAGCCTTTAGATGGTCTTCACACCTTACTAGGCATCAGAGAGTTCATACTGGAGAGAAGCCTTATAAATGTAGAGAATGTGGTAAAGAGTTTAGATGGTCCTCAGAACTTACCCCACATAAAAGAGTTCATACTGGAGAGAAGCCGTATAAATGTGGAGAATGTGGCAAAGCCTTTACAAGGTCCTCACACCTTACTACGCATCAGAGAGTTCATACTGGAGAGAAGCCTTATAAATGTGGAGAATGTGGCAAAGCCTATAGATGGTACTCACACCTTACTACACATCAGAGCATTCATACTGGAGAGAAACCTAATAAATGTAGGGAATGTGGAAAAGCCTTTATATGGTCCTCAGAACTTACTCTGCATAAGAGAATTCATACTGGAGAGAAGCCTTTTAAATGTAGAGTATGTGGCAAAGCCTTTAGAAGATCCTCAGAACGTACTAAGCATCAGAGAGTTCATACTGGAGAGAAGCCTTATAAATGTGGAGAATGTGGCAAAGCCTATAGATGGTCCTCACACCTCACTACCCATCAGAGAGTTCATACTAGAGAGAAGCCTTATAAATGTGGAGAATATGGCAAAGTCTAGATGGTCCTCAGTACTTACTCCACATAAAAGTTCATATTGGAGAAAAGCCTTGTAAATGTAGAGTATGTTGAAAGCCTTTAGAAGGTCCTCAGCACTTACTGCATTTCAGAGTTCACACTGGAGCGACGTCTCATAACATAAATGTAGAGAATGTGGCAAAACCTTCAGTGTAGAATCATTCCTAAATTATCATAAGAGTTTACACTGGAGAGAAGCCTTATACATGTAGAAAATGTGGCAAAGCCTTTATACATTTCTCACACTTATCAGAGAATTTACACAGGTGAGAAGCCTTATAAATGTCGAGAATGTGGCAAATCCATTGGCAGATGTTCAAAATTTACTGCATAGCAGAGAGATACTGGAGAGGAGCCTTTTAAATGTAGAAAGTGTGACAAAACTTTTATCTACTGTTCCTTGCCGTAATAACATAGATTTCATAGTTGGGAGAAGTCTTAGAGATGTGAGGAGTTTCATAAGTTCTTGACCAGCAGTGAGAATTTACTGACCATCACAGAATTCTCTCTGCAAAAAAGCCTAATGAATGTGAAAAATGTAAAAAAAGCATTGAAAAGTCATTCAGGTATTATTGTATTCGAGAGACTTCCTAACAGACAGAACTTACAAATGTAGAGAATAGGCTGGAGCCTTTACCCACAGCTCAAAATTTACTGAACATCAGAGATTTTATACTGTAGGAAACTACACTGTGGAAAATGTGAGAAAACAATGGCTGGCATGACTTGGTGATTTACCTTTGACCACCAACCACAACTTCAGGGTGCAATTCCTGGTCAGGGCACAGGCCCTGGTTGTGGACTCAATCTCCAATGTGGGGCAGGCAGGAGCTAGCTGATCCATGGTTCACTCTTATCATTGATCTTTATATCACACACTCTCCTTTCCTGTCTGACATCAATAAAAACATAATTTGAAAGAAACAAAAATAGTGAGGAAACCTTTCGTCAGTGTGTTTTCCTTCCTGTACATCAGAGAGTTTATACTGGAGAGAAACCTTGCAAATGTAACAAGTGAGATTAATCTTTTTCTTGTCAATGGAGTCTTATTTAACATCAGATAATTCATTGTGAAGGAAAGCCTTACAAATGTGAAGAATGAGGCACAATTTTTAATTAGCCTTGTTTTGCTTAACACATGATAACTTGTACTGGAGGGAACATCTATAAATATACTGTGTGTGACTTCGATAAGCAGTGGGGTTGCCTGCACTGTGAACCTCCGTGGAAGAGCGTGAACCCATGAACCAGGAAGTCAGCGTTCATTTCCCGATCAAGGCTCATGACCTGTTTGTGTGCTAGATATCCAGTAGTGTTCACGCAAGAGGCAGCTGATTGATGATTCTCTGTTATCATTGCTGTTTCTCTCTCCCACTCGCTTCTCTCAAATCCTATACCAGTGATGTTGTAGTACAATGTAGATGTTTCAAATCCAAGATGCAGAATTGCCATGCACTCTGCATTGGAGAGAGCACACCTCTCCTAGTGGAACTCAGAAAATTAAGTTTATTTCTTTTACTTCCTATTTCATATCCTCTGTGTTATGGTGTTGTGTTTTTTTCTCTCATTTTTCTACTCAGCTGATACTCTTCTGCAGCACTTTAACAATGGCATCTAAACCTCTTCCTCTCCCACATGAGCCATCTGGCCCCTGTAGCTTCTGTTCCGCAATTTAGAATTGACTAATGCAATAACTGACTTCAGAATTTGGCAATATCTTGCTTTATATTCATGAAGTAGGTAGATGACCATTCATTCATGTTTTCATGATAGATTGTAGATTTTGAATATGAATGTTAATTTTTGGATTATAATAAATTGGCTTCTGTGTGCTTTATAACTGGAATGATTTTTCTTGTCCTAATTTTCATTGTTTTCCATAAGCATTTCTCAGTGTTACCTCATTACCTTCTTTCTTGGGATGGACTCAGTCCGTGTTAAACAAATTATATTGTCAATTACTTAAATGTTGCTGGATATTGGTCATTCTTCCAAGAGGAATCCCAAGACCATGGCAGATTTGCGGTTAAAATTTTTTATTTTTCATAAGAAGTTATTTTATATATTGACAGCATGACCACAGTTATGTTCATAGGCATTAGTTGTCCCCGCAGTGTTTTCCAAGCCGTCAGTGTAAGTTCCAGGGACAGCAGGTAAGCAGGGATTGAAATGAAAGCCCCACATTCATTCCTTCTCCAGTGGACTGTTGTAAATGTGTACAAGCTGGTAAATACCAGTTCCTTTGCATGGGCCAACCCAAAGAATCACAATGATTAATGAAACTAGATATTGGATACTCTCCTACTCTACTTCCTGACATTCCCATGGAGCATTCATACGTGTAAGAATCTCATGATATTTTGTGACTAGGTCTCTATCTGGACCAGGGGCTTTATGGTTTTGTTCTGTTCGGGACAAACTATTGGATCCGTATCATTCATAGGAATTTGATGTCACCTAGACAATAATTCCATTTTCTGGTACTGTAGTGAGGAATATTGAGGAGGTGTATTGATGTAAAAGATACAAAAGATTTGTTTTTCACATGGTCATTAGGAAAATAGATGAAGCAGACATTGTTTCTAGGTTTAGAGGGCCTTCTGTCTTCATTTTGTCTAGAATGCATTTTCCGCTTTGGGGTAAAAAGCTCTAAGTCAGAGATTTTAACAATTTTTATCTCATGACGCAAATGGAGTAATTATTGAAATTCAGAGGTCTACCAAAATATGTATTTTGTCAATCTGTCAAAAAAATGTCTGACTTTGACTCATGCACACCACACAGCTATTACTATGCTGGCCTTTGTCACATTTTAGTCGACAATCTATGGGTAATGTATTCTATGCTATTGACTAAATAGCCAGGTGTTGCTTGTTCTAAAAATTCTTGCAGCACACCAGTTTGCCTGTGTGACACTCTGAATGATAATCTCTGCTGTAAACTTATCCAATCCGTCTTGTCTAATGAGTTATTTAAGACCAATTTTTCTGTATTGACTTTTTTTTTCCTGGCAGGTCTATCCATTGATGTCAACGGGAAGCTAAAGTTTGCTAGCACTGTATTAATTACTTTACAAAATGCCAATAACTACATACCTATCAATAATCACTTACAATATAAATGGGTTAACTGCTTCAACCAGAAAACAGGTATCTGAATGGATATGAGAATGATACCCATACTTATGCTGTCTACATGAGACCCATTTCAGATAAAAGACACCACATGAAAGTAAAGGGTTAGAAAAAAAGTTATTTCATGTCCACCTTTAGTCCCCCAAAAATCTACTCTGCAGAGAATTTTACTCTAGTGCAGTGGTTGGCAAAACGGCTCGTGAGCCACATGCGGCTCTTAGGCCCCTTGAGTTTTTAGCAAAGGCCAGCTTAGGAGTACTCTAATTAAGTTAATAACAATGTACCTACCTATATAGTTTAAGTTTAATTAATTTGGCTCTCAAAAGAAATTTCAATCGTATTGTTGATATTTGGCTCTGTTGACTAATGAGTTTGCCGACCACTGCTGTAGTGAAAGCTCTCATCCTGGACAGTGTGCATATAATAGGCATGAGGATAATTGTGCTCAGAGTTAGCTGACCCATGTGGACCTGCCGCCATTTAGTGAAGTCAGCACGTAAACAGTTTTTCATTGCCCAGAAATTTGTTTTGGAAGGAAAAGTAGTAGACATTCTACATTATTATCAATGGCCCATTAATGAGATTATAGGAACTACTAAATAACATTCATTTGACAATGTACTCCCAGAACACACAGACTTCAAAGATCACAACTTACTATCAATATATTTATCCGTTGAAAAATATATTAAAATTTTTCTCTCCCACAGTGTTGGAAGGTACCTTATGTTATCAGGTGCCTAACATGAATGGACATCTGTGTCTGACACTTCCCTCATCTACAATAGAAATCAGACTTCAAAAATGAACAGCCTACACATCATAAATAGCCACCTGAAGACACTGGTGCAGCCTGTCAAATGAATATTACAGCTAATATTAGTAATTAATAATAATAATAGGCTTCTGTTAAGCCTACATATATGTATCACAGCTATTAATATTGCTGATGGTGTAATACATGCCCTTAAACTATAAGAAAATATAATACTAAACACAATATATAATAAGTAAAACAAAACCTGAATCATAATATAAATTTAATCTCTTGTGCCTTACCAGTGTGGCTCAGTTATTGAGCATAGACCTAGGAACTGGAAGGTCGGGTTCCATTCCACATTGGTGCACATGCCAGGGTTGCAGGCTCCATCCCCAGGGAGGGGCATGCAGGCGACAGCTGACCCAGGATTCTGGGTCATCATTCATGTTCCTCTCTCGTCCCTCCTCTTTCCTATCTGAAATCAATAAAAATCTATTTTAAAAAATTGCTTGGTATACTTAATAGAGGCCCATAAGACTTGACTGCCTTCCATTTACATTATTTTCACGTTAGAAAATAAAAATCTGGCCTTGACTGCCATCCAAGGTTACAGTCTTTCTCCAACCCCAATGATCCATTATTTATTAAGACAAAGACTAAGACTGAGCCTTCCTAGAAATGAGCCTTCCCAGTACCAGGGCACCTCATTATCCTACAAAATGTTTGCTCCTCGATACTTCCTTTGGATTGATTTATGTGCCAAAGGTAATGTGTGCATGAAAAGGGGACACATGCTAACTTAACAAGCTCACCGAAGTCCTGCATGTCAGCCTTTCAAAGTCAGAGACCTAAAGTAACCAGAAAGGATGGTCTGAAATGAAAATTAAGAGCAGTTGTAGCAGGTAGTCAGGTCCTAGGCAAGAATCTTCCATAACAAGAGGGAATCCTTATCTAAGCCTGTCTATTGTACTTTTCAGCCAGGATAACATTCCTTTGGAATATCAGGGTAACTCCCCCTTTTCCAGAACCCTCAGGACACAACCAGTGCACCAGGGGGAAACCATAAACCCTCATTGTTATGCTAATTGTTCAGTTAAGTAAGTTGTGTACACTTACATAAAAGACATGTTTCTACCACCAATGGATTTCATATAATCCCCTTGCATCTTTTTAATTATAATAATAAAAGCATAAAATGCAAGTCGACTGAATGACTGAACAGCAGAATGACCGCCTGGACAACCTTCTGGATTTCCCACCATGGTATGACACCAACTGGTGCCAGGCCATCCAAGCGGATGAGATGAGATTCATCGGGGGTCAGGTGTCGCTCCGTTCTATAATCGCCCTGCAGATGGAGGCCCAGACCACCTGCCGGCCACGAGATCAATCAATTGGGGAGCTCCACGATCACCACAAAGAGGGAGCCCCAGGCCACCAAAGGGGGCGAGGGGGGGCAATCCATCACGGAGTTACAGCTAGGTGGGCAGGGCCTACATTTTGGGGTCATTAATGGTGGAGCCCTGTGATAGCCCCAAAGAGGGAGGACCAGGCTACCAGGCAGCACCACTGTGGTGGGTGGGCGGGACCTACCTCTTTGGGGTCATTGGTCATGGGGCTCCCGGACTGTGTGCACGATTTTCATGCACTGTGCCTCTAGTAATGTATAAAATAAAATGCACAACTGCTGTTCTCTGGAACATTATCTCAATTTGTTGACATTTTGCTTCCTGGCACTTGTGGATCGTTTGGCTCAAATAAACCGCCAAAAATTCTTTATAGTTTGAATGTTTCTTACGTTGACAGGAAGATGTTAAGATATAAAGAATTAAAAATAAAAGACATAAGGAATCGTGCAATGTATTTAACTGAGAGTTAAACATCAGTCAATAAACATCTAAGAGAAACCTTAAAGGTATAATGTGTGTGGGAAAGACCTTATCCAAAATTGCATCCTTGAAGGGTCCCCATACTATGATTTTGGAAAGAAATGTTACAAATGACAGCAGTGATGATTGTCAGGAGGAAAACGGAAGGCCTTTCTTTTTCTTTGCAGTAACCTTCCATTCGCTATGAAAAGCACCTGGTAATTACCCGCAAAGATGGCTGACTTCCTTAATTCCAGCTGCTTTTCTCTTTAATGGTAAGACAGAGGGGCTGAGAGAATCGGCTGCCCTTCCCCCTCTCCCATCCTCACTGAGGTTTTAATGACTCGAGATATTGGAGGCAGAAAGTTTCCGGTTTCAAACCCAATCTGCCCCACTTTTGAATTCTTTGTAGCTTCGCTGTAAGAATGTTAAAGGCCTGTGAAGATCCTGGGAAAGACACCTCCTGGGACATGTGCAGCTGAAGGGCAGGCCAGCCAGTAGCTCTAAGCGCAGCCTCTGGGATCTGGAAAACTTATGTGTGAATTCCTCTGATTCCCTCCTGTTTGGTCCCACCTTAAGGAGCCAGCCCCAGAGGATGAGACTTCAGGAAATTGCATTGCATTCTCTCACCCCGGGCTGAGACCAGAGAGTTGGTGTCAGGCCTGAGGGGGTGACTAGGTTTCCTTTAGGGTAGAAGTATGCCATACAGGGTCAGGATGCGGGTGCAGCATTGGTCCAGAGGAGGGGAGGCAGGATTTGGTCAAGGGAGTCCAGGGAGGAGACTTCACCAGTGGGTCAGGGGGAGCGCAGTTCTTACGTTGCCTCTGGGGGCGTCAGCCCAGAGCTCCAAAATGTGAAAGAGCTGTGGAAACAGAGTCTAGTCTGCCCCCTTGGTCCTGTTGCTCCCTCCTTCCCTCCATCCCTGCACAGGCCTGGCCCCGGGGCTCGCCCCACCCCCTACTCTCCAGCAGAGGCTCTCAGCTCAGGCGCTGGCCCCGCCCACCCCGCGGGGAGGCGCATGCGCAGTTCCTGGCAGACGCGGAAGCGGCTGTGGAGGGGAAGGTGGCGGTTCCCTGAGGAGGTGTCTGTGCTTTAAAGCCGCTGCTCTCCGCCCCCTCCCCGCAGGGAAGGCTGAGGGCGCTGCGGGCGCTGAAGTCCGTGGTGAGGTCCCCGCCCCGGAGCCCCTCACAGCGGTGAGTCCGGTCCCGGGCGGCTGCGCAGTGGAGGCGCCGCGTTCCTTTGGGGGAAACTGAGGCCCGGCCCGCGGTCTCTCCGCCTGTGGCTGTGACCCCCGCCTGCCGCGTGGTTTTCCTGCTGAAAACCATCCCCGGGGCCGCCGGTCCCCCCGCGGGGCTGGGAGTCTGGGTCAGGGGGTTCCGCCCTTTGCGCCCCTCCCCCGCCCGGCGCTTTCCGCCCACAGAGCCCGGATGGCTCCCGGCCTGGGGGTCTGCACCCCGCCTTCCTAGGCCCCCCCATTAATAAGGGGTCTGAGTGCCCGGGGAGCACAGTGTCCATGGGGAGGGGCTCAGGGGAAGAACGCGGTGTCCCCAGAAGAGGTGACCTGCCCGCAGGGAGGGCTTTGTGGGGGCGGTGACTGCGGGGGGCGGGGACCCGGGCTGGGGGGTCAGGAGGGGGAGGGAGAGAGACAGACACGTGGGAGGAGGAAGGGCGGTGAGGGGTCCACAGAGGGGCCCATAGGGGTGTGGGAGGACTGGACGGCGATGGTGGGAGTGAGGGGGGAACTCGGGAAAGCAGCCTGAGGAGGAGGGAAGTGGGGAAATAGGGGGAGGGGAGCCCAGAGAGAGGAGGGGAGCTGAGAGGGAGAGGGTCCTGGTGAGCAGAAGTGGGGGCCGCACAGGAGGAGGCAGGTCAGACGGAGACACTGGTTCAGAGGAGAAGAGTTGGGGAGCGAGTGCAGGGACGGAAAGGGGGGCTTAGGGAGGAGGGAGCAGAGGGGAGCAGCGCGGAGTCCCCAGCTGTGGGGAGCAGGACAGACTGTAACGGGCAGCAGCGGGGACACGGCGTGGGGAGGGACAGACGCGGACGTGTGTGGAGATGGAGCCATCAGAGACCAGGAGAAAGAGCACCGGAAGGGAAATAGGTTTCAGGAGGTTCATGGTCCAGGTGTAGGGACAGACAGAGAAAAGGGGAGAATGATTGAGGGACAGGGGAGTGAAATAAAGGAAAGGACCACAGTGGAGAAGGAGACAGTGAGACAGAAACAGATCTATAACTATAAACATAAATACAGTGTAGTGGGAAGGAGGGGAACCTTAATTTGAATGAGAGGTGACTTGATGGCATGTGGATGATTAAGTTGTGATATATGGGCTTGTGTGTTTATATGGTTAACAACTGATTTATTTAAACAGATTTGACTGAGAATTATAAATCTCCAGTTTATAAGGTTTGCCAAATGTATACTTATTTGCTTCCATTTGCAAACCTTATTCATACAGGGAGAGACTGGTATGTTCCTGATGGGCCCCTTGTCTTCTGCTGGGATGGCAAGAAGGAGGTGACCCTGGGATAAGAAATGACTAAGTCTGCCCCCACAGGATGCTTTATCAAGGAATATTAGAAGCATTAATCTTTTTTTCTCCCCAATGTATTTGCATTTTCTATTTCTGACATTTCCTTCATGTAAATAGTTGTTAAATGCTGAAATAAGCATTGGTGACTTCTCACAAGCAGCCCTTATTCTTTTCTTAATATAATGTAGTCTCCACCTTTTTACATCTTTAAAGCTAGATATCATTACATTAAAAAAAATAACCACCCTAATTGTTTTGTGGGTTTTGGTTTTTTCTTTGTTTTTCTTCTTGCACCGTCCAGAGGTACTGGAATACCACCTTGATGTGTGGAGTAGACGGAACAAGCTCCTGTTCCATATCCCTACTCCAAAAATACAGCCTATCTCATAAAAGAGTAATATGCAAATTGACCATCACTCCCACACAGGATGGCTGCCCCCATGTGGACACAAGATGGCTGCCACAAGATGGCCAGCAAGGGAGGCAGTTGTGGGTGATCAGGCCAGCAGGGGAGGGCAGTTGGGAGGGACCAGGCCTGCAAGGGAGGGCAGTTGGGGGCGATCAAGCCTGCAGGGGAGGGCAGTTAGGGGTGACCAGGGCGGCAGAGGAGGGAAGTTGGGGGTTACCGGGCCTGCAGGGAAGGGCAGTTGCGGGGGGGGGACCAGGCCTGCAGGGGAGGGTAGTTGGGGGGGGACCAGGCCTGCAGGGGAGGGTAGTTGGGGGGGGGACCAGGCCTGCAGGGGAGGGCAGTTAGGGGTGATCAGGCTGGCAGGGGAGGGCAGTTGGGGCAATCAGGCTGCAGGGGAGCAGTTAGGCATCAATCAGGCTGGCAGAGGAGTGGTTAGGGGGTGATTAGGCTGGCAGGCAGAAGCGGTAAGGTGCAATCAGGAAGATGGTAGGCAGGCGAGCAGTTGGGATCCAGCAGTGCTGGATTGTGAGAGGGATGTCCGACTGCCCGTTTAGGCCCGATCCAATAGGATCGGGCCTTAACGGGCAGTGGGACATCCCTCGAGGGGTCCCAGGTTGGAGAGGGTGCAGGCTGGGCTGAGGGACGCCCCCCTCCTGTGCACGAATTTCGTGCACTGGGCCTCTAGTTTCATATAATGTCCTTGGATAGAGGACGTAACACATATTAAACTGATAAGAACAGATACTACACTTGATCTTAGCCAAAAGGTTGAGCAGCACTGTTTTCGGTTTTAAATATATTGTGTGTAGTTCACATTCTGACTCCTGTATCCTTTCTACTGTTTATCATATCTCGAAACATTCCTTGGCACTTAGTAATGTGAGCGTATCTCAGCGTGCACCTGGTAAGGATGTCAATGATCTTACCAGTCAGAGTCTAGTTCTGTGAGCGGCTGCTTCCTTCCCTTTATGTGATCTGTTGATTTAGTGACTGTGAGCCACAAAGGAGCTGCTCCCCTCAAGTCTCTCTTTTCCATTCTCAGAAAATGTTGAAGGGTGGACTGGATTGACCTGAAACTTGGTTCCCACAGAGGCCATCTATTCATGGTGAATTCACTTGATCAGCATATTAGAATACCTAACGTTTCCCAAAGATTTTATCATGAAGATCTATTCTCTGTAATTTCCTGGGAAAAGAGGAAGTAAATCTACCTAGGACACCTGCACTGCTAAAACCTCTTGCTTCAAGCCATCTGTGGGAACCATGCCAGTGATATCAGAGAGTCAAGGGTAATTAGAGTGTGAAGGACTCATCTATAATACATGAGACAGCCAAAGACACTCTGAGCAAGGGAATCTTAACCTTTTGCACTCAGATGTTGAGTGTGACTCGACACGGTTAGCATCGGTAGCAGGAATCGAGAAAAAGCAAGCGAGTGCAAAGGATTAATCAGGGTGATCAAGGACTATACACAGATACAAGGCCACTGCAATCTACACTGTGCCCTTCTGTAACCCAAAGGATTGATGTCACTGTTGGCAGGAAGCCTGTTTTGTCTAAGTAGTAGTACAGTATATTAGTAAGGCTAGAGACCTCAGATGAAGCGGAGAGCTGGTACTGCTATGATGTGAGGCTAAGAGCTTATGGAGAGCTCAGATATAGCTACCATGTGAAGCCAGCCTGCTAAGGAGGCTGGGGAGATGCAGGGAGTTCAGGTGCCACTGCCCTGTGAGACCGTGAGTACAGAGGCAGCGTGGGGCTGCTCAGATGATAGATGTAGGCACAGAGGACACTGCTGCTTCTTGAGGCTGTGGGTACCGAGGCTACTGCTACTTTGTGGGAAAGATGTATTTATCAGCCGGTGTGCGGCTGCCTGTATAGGACTGTTGTGAAGAGCTGTTTTGTCTGATGGCTCATTGTTAGCGGTGCCTACAGGGCCACTAGCTTCTGTAATAAAGACTCTCTTATATACCCACCACTTCTCATGGCTTCTCCTTCTACTGTCTGGTGTTCAAGAAGGTCCAGCCCCTGGCAGACAAGCTGGAACCCCACAGTTGGTGTAGTGGAGCTGAGATAAGTTCCCAACAGTTGGTGCAGTGAGCAGGGTTCAAGGTGGAACTTGCTCTCACAATTAGCACTATGGGCAGGATTTAGGAGTCAGCACTCCCAGAGAAATGGATCCTACTCTGTCTGACACATGGCACAGCGAGCAGAATTCGGAAGAATATATGGACTCAGAGCAGTTGTGCTGTGACTGTGACATCATCACACTACCCAGAGGTCTCAGGTGTGCTGGGACTGATGTCTGTTACCCAGCGCTACTGAAATCAGCTCTGGGTGGGCAATGCAGGCCTCAGGAGGGGACTGGTTAAAAATGGCATAGGATGGACCTCAGTGCAGGCTTTTTGGGGGGAAGTAAGGGGTGCTGTGTTGCGTTTGGTGTTTCAGGAAATGAGCACATGCTCTCAGTGCTGTAGGAGTTTGTGGAAGTCTTTGGACGCACAGACACATGACGACAGAATAAAACACCTCACATGTAGGAGCTCATTCTTCCTGGCTCCTGGGATAAATGACAGGATGGGGTGGCCTTTTCTTCATTTCCAGGTTCTTCTGACTGGGGGTGTGATGTGAGCTGATTAACAGGCTGTGCAGACGCCTTTGAAGGTACATTCTGTGACTCCTCAACATATTGTCACCTGAGAAAACATCCCAGGACCAGGATCAGTAGCCGGGACCAGATGGCTGCTTCTCAGGTAAAAGACGTGTCCTGATCAGAGGCTATATTTGCTTTTCCACTAATAACTATGGATTTAGTTCTCTACTTTTGATGTTTTGCCTTGCTAAGTTGTTTATTTCTTTCCTATTTTCTTGTGATAGTCAATATCAGCAGTTGGTATATTTCTCTCTCTCATTCTTGAGGTATATTTTTATTGATTGCAAAACGGAAGAGAGAGAGAGAGATAGTAACATGAATGATGAGAGAGAATCATTGATTGACTGCATTCTTCATGCCCCACACTGGGATCAGTTTGGCAACCTGGGCATGTGTCCTGACCAATGACCTCTTGATTATTAATGGCTCAGTGCTCAACCACTGAGGCAAACCTGCTGGACCAGGAGGGGGGATCTTGTTCTAAGATTACCCATAGTAATTTTTCAAACAGGATTGTGGCTCCTATATGTCCTTTTCCATAATAACTGTAGCCGAAACTGGTTTGGGCCAGTAGTTAGAGCGTTGGCCTGCGGACTGAAGGGTCCCAGGTTCAATTCCAGTCAAGGGCATGTATCTTGGTTATGGGCACATCCCCTGTGGGGGGTGTGCAGGAGGCAGCTGATTGATGTTTCTCTCTCATCAATGTTTCTAGCTCTCTATCCCTCCCCCTTCTTCTTTGTAAAAAATCAATAAAATATATATATATTTTTTTAAATATATTTTATTGATCTTTTTTTACAGAGAGGAAGAGAGAGGGACAGAGAGTTAGAAACATCGATGAGAGAGAAACATCGATCAGCTGCCTCCTGCACACCCCCTACTGGGGATGTGCCCGTAACCAAGGTACATGCCCTTGACCGGAATCGAACCTGGGACCCTTCAGTCCACAGGCCAACGCTCTATCCACTGAGCCAAACCGGTTTTGGCCAATAAAATATATTTTTTAAAAATCTTCATAATAACTGTAAATTCCATTAACAAACCCCTTGAGATCAAAGTTATATATGAATTTTTCCTGTGTGTTCATTTTCTGTGTATTCAGACATATGGCACGTGATCCGATAACACTGGTATCACAAGTAACAAGTGAGCTTGTAACACAAGTGGACACAGAGGCCCCGTCTCAGGACACGGATCAGCATCTGTGTTTTCAGAAAAGTGCAGTCGTTTTCTGTGTTACACTTGAAGTGCTTATATTTCGGACTCATCTTGACATTTCCCGCTGAGAAATATACACCACTGACCCTTAATGACGCAAACACTGCACTTGCCTGTGTCCATGCACTAATTTTAAAGTTTATTTTCCTGAAAAGCAAAATCTGTACCATGGATTGTTGGATATGTGTCATCTTCATTTGTCAGTGTTCAAAAAGACATCAGAGAATGTTACTGCGGCAAAGTGATCTTATTGGATGATTCAAGATACATCGTAGGTCCAAACCTCTTCTCCTAACACTGTTTCCATATTGGGTGACATTGTGAGCTCTTCTGGTGACCTCTAGGTAAATGTGTCTTTTCTTTCAGGGACTTCTGATGTTCAGAGATGTGGCCATAGATTTTACTCAGGAGGAATGGGAATGCCTGGACCCAGCTCAGCGGAAATTGTACATGGATGTGATGTTGGAGAACTACAGCAACCTGGTCTCTGTGGGTGAGGATGACTTCTTTCCTAAATTCTTCAGGGGTTTTGTTCCTTTTATTATTTTATTTTATTTTATTTTTTTAATATATTTTATTGATTTTTTTACAGAGAGGAAGAGAGAGGGATAGAGAGTTAGAAACATCGATGAGAGAGAAACATTGATCAGCTGCCTCTTGCACACCCCCTACTGGGGATGTGCCCGCAACCAAGGTACATGCCCTTGACCGGAATCGAACCCGGGACCCTTGAGTCCACAGGCTGACGCTCTATCCACTGAGCCAAACTGGCTTCGGCTATTATTTTATTTTTAAAAATATTTTATTGATTTTTTTTTACAAAGAGGAAGGGAGAGTGATAGAGAGTTAGAAACATCAATGAGAGAGTAACATCTATCAGCTGCCTCCTGCACACCCCCTACTAGGGTGTGCCCACAACCAAGGTACATGCCTTTGACTGGAATCAAACCTGGGACCCTTCAGTCGGCAGGTGACGCTCTATCCACTGAGCCAAACCGGTTAGGGCCCTTTTATTATTTTGACAAAGGTCCGGTGCACGAATTCGTGCACCAGTGGGGTTCTGCGGCCAGGCCTACGTGATTGGCCCAATACTAACTCTCCAACATCCCCGGAGAGGTCCCAGATTGTAAGAGGGCATAGGCCTGCCGAGGGAATCCAGTATGGCCAGGGAAAGACGGAGGTTGACTAGCTGGGGAGGGACTGCGGGAGTGCTCCAGGGTGTGTCTACCCCTCTTTCACAGTCCCTGTCGGCAACAAGGTAACCTACCAGTCGGAGCGTCTCTCCCCTGGTGGTCAGTGCATGTCATAGCGAGCAGTTGAGCTGACTTAGCATATCATTAGCATAGTACGATTTGATTGGTTGAACAGCTGACTGGTCAACCAGACACTTAGCATATTAGGCTTTTATTGTATAGGATATCTTTAGGTTGCTTCTGCTTTCTAGGGTAGATTCTTACGCTCTGTGTTGTGTATCTAATCTCTCAAAACTTCCATCTTAAAAAAACTCTTATGTATTAAACCACAACTGAAGAAAAATGAAAAACAAAAAAATAGAAAAAAAGGAAGGCTTGCTTTAAAAGGAAGGCTCGCTTGTAACTACCTGTTTTGTTTGTTTTTGTTTTTTTAAATATATATATATATAACGTGGACTACATTACATTACTCACCTGAGAGAAATCCTGTAGTATCTGTCTCATAATGACTTGTTTGCTTCAGTGAAAAAGTGTCATCAGTGTTTCTCTTTGTGGTATCAGGTGATAATATCTCTTTTTATTTTTTAGCAGGATAGTATTGCATTACATGTACATGGTAAACTTTATTTGTTCATTCAACTATCCATGGACATTTGAGTTGCTTCCATCTAATGCAAGCTCTTGTGAATAACATTGTAATGGACACAAATGTGTAAATGTCTCTTGCAGATCCTCTGTAAATATTTTTCAATATATACTTAGAAGTAGGATAGCAGCCAGCAGTATTTTATACTTTAAGCATAGAAATTATGCACCTTCTACATGAAGTAAACTGTTAATTATTTCACTTCTCTTTATGCTGTTATTCATGTAATTACGCACTTAATTTGCTATTTTGTATTTCTGATATGATACAGGAATACAGCTAATTTGAGGGTTAGCTTTATATACCATGTTTTGAGAAACTCATTGGATTTATATATATTTTTAGAAATGTATAGTCTGATTTGCAATACATAATTCTGTCACGTATTAACAGAGGTCCTTTTATTATTTTCTAAGATCAACTTATTTTCTTTTTTGTAACAATGGGAGCTACTTAAAAGATTTTAAGGCTATAACAATATACTTTTTAAAAAAAATACGTTTTTATTGATTTTTAGAAAGAGAGGAAGGGAGAGGAATAGAGAAATAGAAGCATTGATGAGAGAGAAACATCATCAATCGTCTGCCTCATGCACGACCCCTACTGGGGATCAAGCCTGCAACCCAGGCATGTACCTTGACTAGGAATCGAACCAGTGACCTCTTGGTTCCTGGGTTGATGCTCAACCACTGAACAACACCGGCCAGGTTATAACAATATACTTTAATATGTTAAGCACTCAGACTGTTTTGTCTTCCGGATGGAAAGTATAGTGTCAGTCACTGGTGACTGACATGGCGCTTAATGTGTTAAAACTCTTTGTCAGTTTCATACAAAAGTGTGCTACTTGCCCTCTCTTCCTCTGTACCCACTTAAGTTATTCCTGTCACATTATCTTTTACATTGTGTATCTTCTAGCTAAGATTTAAGTTTTTATTTCTTTTATTTTTTTTTTAAGAAAAATATTTTTCAAGAAGTTATTTTTTCATATGCTTTTAGGATTGTATTCTGGAATTCATGATATTTTCATTGTTTGTTTGTTTTTTACCTGTTCTCATGTTTATATTCTATTCTACTTAGAATTCGGTCAACACTGTTTTAAGGATCTGTATTCTTGGTTCAGTTGTCTGTTTAATTTCCCAGTTGGAAATGTTGTCTGTTTCTTTCTCAGGCCCACGGTATCTTTTCAGGCTTGATATACATCTTCAGTATTACAGTCTTTGTGGTGCTCGAACAATTTCTCATTGTTTCTTAATAGCAGCCGCTACAGGGCACTCACTGTGTACTGCCATTCTGTTCGCATTTTGTGTCATGTACAACAGATACTTGTTATTGAAGAGGCTTCAAAACAGGTAGATCATTCAACACGCACTTCCCTCATCTCTCTCTGTCTCCAGTGAAGAAACTGGGAGTTGGGAGTGTTCTGATAATATTACCATTGTGTTCTAGGGGGTTTGAGCCGGTATCATTGGCAAATGTAAGCAACTCTTTGTCCCACTTTTATGGGATTTTTCCTCATGGTAACTATCTTGAGCTTTCTTTGAATTCTTCACTTGAATTTGGAGTACTCAAAAATATCGTTTGCCCTATACTTGCTGGTAATTTCAAAGTGCACTCATCTGATTGCCAAATTAAAAATTTGTTTTCTTTCAGCTATGTCATCTGAAGATAACCAGGCCTTTTTGCTAAAGCCTGGAATTCAAGATTTATTCTCTGAAATTATACTGGTAAGATATAAAAGGTGTGGTTTTGATAATGTACACTTAATGAAAGCCTTGGAATTTGAGGAAGAATGTGCTGAGAAGAGGGGATGTTAATATAAACCAAACTAACCTGGAATGATTATTCATAATACAATTCTTGTTAACTAAAGAGGTCAAGTGTACTATACATAAAGTCGTTTCCCACTTTAAAGTCATTTACATTGGCAGATCAGTGTGTTTCTGCACATGATGGTTGAAAACAACCTTTTACTGTTATGTATCCTTAGAAAGGAAATCTGGAAAACAAGGAGCTAACAGTCTGTGGTTATATAATGATTAGAATTGTTTAAAATGTAGGGTGGGCCCTGACCATTTTTGGTTCAATGGATAGAGCGTTGACCTGCAGACTCAAGGGTCCCAGGTTCGATTCCAGTCAAGGGCATGTAAGTTGGTTGCAGGCACATACCCAGTGGGGAGTGTGCAGGAGGCAGCTGATCGGTGTTTCTCTCTCATTGATGTTTCGAACTCTCTATCCCTCTCCCTTCCTCTCTGTAAAATATCAATAAAATATATTTTAAAAATAAAATGTAGGTTGGAATTAAACTTTCAGGCATTTATTTATAAAATTTAGATATTTATAATGTTCCTATAAAATTAAAATCTCAATTTGGCAATCTGATGATTTTTAAAAATATGTATTTTTATTGATTTCAGAGAGGAAGGTAGAGGGAGAGAGAGAAACATCAATAATGATAGACAATTATTGAATGTCTGCCTCCTGCATGCCCCCTATTGGGACCTAGTCTGAACCCTGGCATGTGCCCTAATAGGGAATCGAACCATGATCTCCTGATTCGTACATCAATGCTCAACCACTGAGCCCCCGCTGGCTGAGCAGTTTAGCAATCTTTTAAATAAGGATTCATTATTCTTCCTCAAACAGTTTTCTTTTATGTTTTGTCTATAATTTCAATAAATTGGGAACGCTTTTTTACACAACTTTCGTAGTTTAATGAGAATCACAAAATGGTTCTTGATGCAAGTGTACATGTTTCTTGAACTTATAGCTGTCATTAAAGGCCTTTCTATCTCCCATCACCAGGAGAATAAATATAATGGAGACACAAGTTGTCATTGGAACGAACATTGGAAAAACTTTAAGCAAGGGTCATATCTTAATAAGCAAGAGACAATTGAGCTTGCAGAGGACCATTTTAAAAGTGGAAAAGTCTTTGACCAAATGTCCAATCACCATATAGGTCAGGTCTTGCATATTGTGGAGAAGACACACAAAGGAGATAGATATGTCAAATCATTTCTGGATTCTTCAAATTACACTAAGGAGAATATTCATGCCGGGGAACAGGCTTACGCAGGTAATCCATGTGGTAGAATCTTCAGTCAAATATTCAGTCCAAATAGACTGCAAAAAATCCATAGTGAAGAAAAATATTATAAATATAAAAATTCTAATAAAACATCCAGTTGGCCTTCAGGTTGTACTCAACATGAAAGAATTCAGACTGTAGAGAAGCCTTACAAATGTAAAGCATGTGGCAAAGTCTTTAAATGTCATTTAACTCTTACTGTACATGAGGGAAGAATTCATAATAGGGCAAAACTTTATAAATTCAGGGAAAATGGAAGAGGCTTTAGTCAGTTGTCAAATCATACTGAACATCATAGAAATCATAGGGAGGAAAAGTCTTATAAATGTTCAGAATGTGGCAAAGCCTTTAGCCGACCCTCAAAACTTATTCTTCATCAGAGAATTCACACCGGAGAGAAACCTTACAAATGTAGAGAATGTAGCAAATACTTTAGCCAGCCCTCCTCCCTTAATCGTCATCAGATTATTCATACTGGAGAGAAGCCTTACAAATGTACAGAATGTGGCAAAGCATTCAGCGATTGCTCATCCCTTACTAATCATCAGAGAATTCATACTGGAGAGAAGCCTTATAAATGTAGAGAATGTGACAAAGACTTTAGCCGACACTCAACCCTTATTCATCATCAGAGAATTCATACTGGAGAAAAACCTTACAAATGTAAAGAATGTGGTAAAGACTTTAGACAGCCCTCAAGTCTTATTATTCATCAGAGAATTCACACTGGAGAGAAACCTTATAAATGTAGAGAATGTGGCAAAGCTTTCAGTGATTCCTCATCCCTTACTATTCATCAGAGAATTCATTCCGGAGAGAAGCCTTATAAATGCTTAGAATGTGGCAAAGCCTTTAGCCGGCCCTCAACCCTTATTCTTCATCAGATAATTCACACTGGAGAGAAACCTTACAAATGTAGAGAATGTGGCAAAGCCTTTAGTCATTACTCCTCCCTTAATCGTCATAAGAATATTCATACTGGAGAGAAGCCTTATAAATGTACTGAATGTGGTAAAGCGTTCAGTGAGTCCGCAACCCTTAATCGACATCAGAGAGTTCATACAGGAGAGAAGCCATATAAATGTAGAGAATGTGAGAAAGCCTTTTGCCGACCTTCAACCCTTATTCTTCATCAGAGAATTCACACTGGAGAGGAACCTTATAAATATAGAGAAAGTGGCAAAATCTTTGGCAGGTCCTCAAACCTTACTGCACATCAGAGAATTTACACTGGAGAGAAGCCTCATAAATGTAGAGAATGTGGAAAAGCATTCATCAGCCATAGATATCTTACTACACATAACCGTATTCATACTGGAGAGAAACCATACAAATGTGGAGAATGTGGCAAAACTTTCAGCCAGTCCTCCCACCTTAGTAATCATCAGAGAGTTCATACTGGTGAGAAGCCTTTTAAATGTAGTGAATGTGGCAAAGACTTTAGGCAGTCCTCATCCCTTATTTGTCATCAGAGAGTTCACACTGGAGAAAAGCCTTATAAATGTAGAGAATGTGGCAAAGCCTTTAGCCAGTCCTCATCCCTTACTTGTCATCAGAGAATTCACACTGGAGAGAAGCCTTATAAATGTACAGAATGTGGCAAAGCCTTCCGTGTTCTATCATTCCTTACTTATCACCAGAGAGTTCACACTGGAGAGAAACCTTATAAATGTACAGAATGTGGCAAAGCCTTTAGCCAGTCCTCATCCCTTACATGTCATCAGAAAGTTCATACTGGAGAGAAGCCATATGAATGTAGAGAATGTGGCAAAGCCTTTAGCCAGTCCTCATCCCTTATTAATCATGAGAGAGTTCACACTTGAGAGAAACCATATACCAGGTAAGTATAGAGAATGTGTCAAATCCTTTGGCAGCTCCTCAGGCCTTACTAAGCATCAGAGAGTTTATTCTGGAGAGAAGACTTGTAAATGTAAAAAATATAACAGCCTTTCATCAGTGTTCCCGCCTTACTGCACAACAGAGTTCATACTCGAGAGAAGACTTACAGATGTGAGGAGTGTCATAAGTCCTTTACCAACTATGAGAACTTACTGAACATCACAGATTTCATACTGGCAGGAAGTCTTATGAATGTGAAAAAATGTAGAAAATCCTTTAACTGTATCTGAGAAACTTCATACTAAAGAGAGTCCTTACAAATGTAGAGTGTGTGCAAGAGTCATACACACAGCTCAAGAATGTGACAAAGCTTACTCAGTATGCAAACCTTACCCGACATCAGAATTCATACTGGAGAGAAACAATACAAATGTAAACACTGTCTTGAAGTCTTTAATCATTTGCAGCTTATTCCTCACATTGGAATTCATTGTAGTGGGAAACCTTAAAATTGAACGTGGGAAATTCTATAGTTGGTCCTACAACCTCAGACAATGTTAGGGATTGTAATTGGGTAGAAATTCTACATTCATGATATAGGAGAGAGGACTTTTGTTCAAAATATAGTTTACAAAAGTCCAAAGAATTTATGCCTTAAAGTGACTTTAAAGTAAAACCTTGACGCAAGTATGTAATTGATTACAAATTTTAAAGCATCACTGAATTCACACTAGATAGATAGCCAAAATGCCTTTTAGGTATTGTTCTAAATCAGAATGTTTATTACACAGTGTACTCCAAACTTTAAATGTAGTTAGGTAATATTTGTATACTTAACCCTTTGCACTCGCTTTTTTCTCGATTCCTTTATTCTACTCGGGATTTAATTTTTTAAATACCCCAGATTTTACAAAGCGCGGCAGTAGAATAAAAAACTGGAGTTTCTTTTCATACAAACTTATTTATTTGGACTTTTTTATATTTCAAATTAATGATACATTTAAAGAGTAATTTTAATCTCGACATCCGAGTGCAAAAGGTTAAATATATCAAGAGAATTGTTTCCATATGTACAATTTCTTACAGTGTTACCTATTTTATGTTGAAATCATTTGAGGTATTTCTAGAAGGAAATATTATATGATTCTGTTCCCATATCACTTGATGCTGCTATGTGTTATTCCTGCTGTATGAGTGAAACCATGGGGTTGTTTCTGCCTTAAAGATCTGTGAGCTGTTGTATGTTATATGGACTTCACTTATGCACATTTTTCCATGGAATGTTGGATACATTGTAAGGTGCACATTTTTTTCTATTAGAGAATTACACTATTGAATGAAACTTTAAAATAGTTCTTGAGTTTTATAAAGGATATCATCAAAGTTACTTCCTATTCTGTGCCAGTTTGTTCTGATGAAAACTGTGAGTGCATGTCCATTTGTGGTTTTGATGTTTAGGTGAATGGAAGTACACTCAGGACAGTGCTGTATGTGTAATAGGTTTTCCATAATTAAGAGGAATATTGCAATACCTGTGAAATTGTTGTACCCAGGACGCAGAATCGGCAGGAACTCTGCATTTGGAGAGAGGATACCTTTGCCAGGCTGAACGCAGAAAAATTAATTCTATTTTTTTCATTTCCTATTTCTTGTTCCTCTCTGTTTTTTCACTTTGTCTTCTAGGCTACCATTCTTTTTGCACTGCTATGGCCACAGCATTTAAAGCTCTTCCTGTCCCACATCAGCCCCTCAAGCCCATGTAGCTTCTACTCAGTTTTTTGGAGTTTTAATAAAGCAATGACTGACAGTAGAATTTGGGGAATATTTTGCTTTATTTCATGAAGTAGGTAGCCCACCACTCGTGTTGTCATGCGGACACCTATAGTTGTCTTTTTTATACTTTTTAATATGAATATGAATTTTTGGAATTCCACAAATTGGCATCTGTGTACTTTTAATTAGAATGATTTTTCTTCGTTTTCATTAGAAACCTTAAGAATTTCTCAGTGTTACCCTAACTGGTTTGGCTCAGTGGATAGAGCGTCGGCCTGCGGACTTAGGGGTCCCAGGTTCGATTCTGGTCAAGGGCATGTACCTTGGTTGTAGGCACATCCCCAGTAGGGGGTGTGCAGGAGAAAGCTGATTGATGTTTCTCTCTCATTGATGTTTCTAACTCTCCCTCTCCCTTCCTCTCCGTAAAAAATCAATAAAATATATTTTTTAAAAAAGAATTTCTCAGTGTTACATCAATAACTTGTTTATTGGGGTGGGATTAGCCCATGTTAAACAAGTTTTATTATCACTTTTCTGAATGTAGCCCAATATTGGTCATTCTTTCTAGAGCAGTGGTTCTCAACCTTTCTAATGCTATGATCCTTTAATACAGTTCCTCATGCTGTAGTGACCTCCAACCATAAAATTATTTTCGTTGCTACTTCATAACTGTAATTTTGCTATTGTTACTAATCGTAATGTAAATATCTGTGTTTTCTGATGGTTTTAGGCTCTACAGCAGCGGTTCTCAACCTGTGGGTCGCGGCCCACAGGTTGAGAACCACTGGCAGGGTCATCTAAGACTATCGGGAAACACAGATATTTACATTACGATTCGTAACAGTAGCAAAATTACAGTTATGAAGTAGTAACGAAAATAATTTTGTGGTTGAGGGTCACCATAACATGAGGAACTATATTAAAGGGTCGCAGCATTAGAAAGGTTGAGAACCACTGTGGGAACCCCAGAGATCATGGCAGCTTTGCAGTTGAAACCTTTTATTTTGGATGCAAAGTTATTTTGTATACCTGACCAGAGGTATGTCCTTTGGCATTAGCTGTCCCTGGAGTGTTTACCAAGCCATGACTGTAAGTTCCAGGGACAGCAAGATAGCACATATTGAAATGAAAGCCCCACATTTATTACTTCTCCAGTATCCAGTGCTGTATTTGTACAAAATGGTAAACATCAGTTCCTATGCATGTGCCCACCCAGAGGACTGACAAATTCATTACAGAAACAAGATGTTCAATATTCTTTTACTCTACTTTCTGACATACCCATGGAACACTCTTATGTATATCTTGATTTTTTAAAATATATTTTATTGATTTTTTACAGAGAGGGAGAGAGAGTTAGAAACATCAATGAGAGAGAAACATCAATCAGCTGCCTCCTGCACACCCCCCACTGGGGATGTGCCCACAAACAAGGTACATGCCCTTAACCTGAATCGAACCTGGGACCCTTGAGTCTGCAGGCCAATGCTCTATCCACTGAGCCAAACTGGTTGGAGTTATATCTTGATATTTTGTGAGTAGGACTCATCTGGACCAGGGGCTTTGTAAATTTGTTCTGTTAAAGGACATACTATGGGATCCAGATCATTCAAATAATTCAATCACATGTAGACAATAGTTGCGTTTTCTGATACTGTAGTGAGGAATGTTGAGGAGATATATTGATACAAAATACACATATGGTCTTTTTATTTTTTTTCACATGGCCATTAGAAAAATAGATGAAGCAGACACTGTCCCTTGGGTTAGAGGGCATTCTGTCTTCATTTTTTTCCAGAATGTATATTCTGCTTTGCGGTGAAAAGTTCTAAATCAGAGATTTCAATTTTTTTTTCTCGTGGCAGACATGAACTAATTACTGAAATTCAGTGCTACACTGAAATATATATTTTGCCAATCTTACAAAAAAATCTGTTTTTGATTCATGCGTACCACACATCTATTACCATGTTAGCTCTTGTCACTTATTTTATTCGACAGTCTACTGGTTATGTACTTTGTTCTATTGACTAAACACCCAGGGGTGGCTTGTTCTAAAAAGTCTTGCAGCACACCAGTTTGCCTGTGTTACACTCCAGTTGATAATCACAGCTGTAAACATATAAAATTCATCTTTTCTACTGTGTCATTTAAGACCACTTTTTCCTTATTGATTTGTCTGGGATACCTATCCATTGATGTGAATGGGAAGTAAAACTTCCCTACAATGACTGTACTAGTTAATTTTAAAAATGCCAATAACTATATACCTATCAGTATTCATTCGCAATATAAATAGGTTAGCTGCTTCAACCAGAAGCCACAGGGTAGCTCAATGTAAAAGGAAAGAAGACCTTTACATATGCTGTCTACATGACACCCACTTCAGATGAAAAACACAGAATGAAAGTAAAGGGTTGGAAAAAAGTTATTTCATCTTTACCTTTGGGCCCCAAAGAAACTCCTCTGCAGAGAAGGTTGCTATAATGAGAGCTCTAATCCTGGACGGTGTACATGTAATAGGTATGGGATAACCGTGCTCAGAGTTAGCTGACCCCTGTGGGAGCACTGACTTTGAGTGAAGGCAGCACATACAGGGTGTTTCAATGCCCAGAAAGTTGGAAGGAGCTGGAGCAGGTCAGAGCAGGCCTGCTGGGAACCTCAGTAGAAAAGATGCCTCTCTTTTATGTGATTTAATTGATGGCTTTACAGTCTCTTTCTGAAATTTGGAAATCCAATAAAGGGGGGGAAAAAATCTACCCTTGGTGGATAAAAAGTGATTTCATGGAAATGAAAATTTTAAAATGCTGGGGAGGCAATACTAATGTCAGAAAAAAATATACACTTTGAAAGAGAGGTCATAATAATAGATACTTCCTAATGATAAAGGGATCAACTTATCAATAGGATAAAAACCCTTTAAACACTTATGGATGCAAAGTAGGGGGACCTGAGTAAATAACGCAAATACTGGTGGACGTGAAGGCAGAGATTGATCTTTTCCCCCTCGGATCTTTGTATTTTGGTTGTTGATTTGTAGGACTTGGGAAAATAGGGATACTAAATGCTTCAAGATGTGTGACTTGAAATCACTTTTTCCCTTCTGATAGACTATTTTCCCTGATGTGCTACTGTCTGAATGCATAGATTATACTTTTTTTAAAAAAAAATATATTTTATTGATTTTTTACAGAGAGGAAGGGAGAGGGATAGAGAGCTAGAAACATCGATGAGAGAGAAACATCGACCAGCTGCCTCCTGCACACCCCCCACCGGGGCTGTGCCCGCAACCCATGTACATCCCCTTGACCGGAATCGAACCCGGGACCTTTCAGTCCGCAGACCGACGCTCTATCCACTGAGCCAAACCGGTTTCGGCAGATTATACATTTTGATGATGAGTAATTTATTTAACCTTTCTCTGTTTTTGTGTTGGTGTCATATCTCAAACTTTTGTAAAATCCCAAGTTATGAAGATTTAACCCTATGCTTTTATCTCAAACTTCTTACATTTAGCTCACATATGGCTTCTATGTCTTGGATAAATTATAACCATTTTTATTGCAGTCACCTGCTCAATGACAGTCCCTATCTCAGTGGTCGGCAAACTCAGTCAACAGAGCCAAATATCAATAGTACGATTGAAATTTCTTTTGAGAGCCAAAGTTTTTAAACTTAAACTATATAGGTAGCTACATTGTTATAACTTAATTAGGGTACTCCCAAGCTGGCCTTTGCTAAAAACTCAAGGGGCCAAAGAGCCGCATGTGGCTTGGGAGCCACAGTTTGCTGTCCACAGCAGCTGATCAGCAAGTTTTTTTGTGAGAAGGACAGGCAGAGAATAATAAATGGTTACTGTTCAAAAATCACATTCATGATACATTTTAACACTAATTATGTCATTTAAACCCCTCTTTTAGCCTTATTTCTATCTCTGAACTTTCCATTTTGTTACCAGTTAGTAATACTTTTGAGTCAGAAACACACTAATTCTATACTGTAACCTCAGATGCATTAACAAAATCAGGCAAAGGTGTTTCTTCTATCAGTCTTGTGTGTTTTTCCATAGGTTCCTGCACATTTGTGCACATTAATACATCGCTTCATATGTAGTCTCTTATTTCCTGGTTTGTATAGAGCTGCCAGAGCATCCATCCTGATGGGGCCCCTAACCAGTCCTTACTGACCAAGCTAACTGGTAGTCCAGAGCCTACTGGCAGGCTCTAGTCCATGTGTGAATAGACACCCCTTCTCAGAGTGATCACCTCACCAAAGCCTGTGGCTGAGTTTCATGTTACTGTTTCATGCAGAGACGTGTGGTAAGGATGTTCATTTCCTTATGTGACTATAAAAGGAAACAGGAAATCTAGCTTTCAAGTTTTTAGTGGCATCATTTAAACCCAAAATAATTGTCAACTTGAAATAACCTAATATTCATTATTCTGTTTCCTGTGGAAATTCTGGAGATTGTACTGGTGGATTTTGCCTCAACCTGATCGCATCTGTATTGTCCACAGACATTTCTGAAAGCTTGTTTCCAATACAGGGCCTCCTGGTTTTCTGAGAAATAATATGAGTTTTTAAAATTTTAAAGTATTTTTATCCTAATATTTTAATAAGATTTATCATTTTCTTTTTAATTTTTAAAAAATATTTTATTCATTGCAGAGAGGAAGGGGGAGAGAGAGAGAGACATAGAAACATCAATGGTGAGAGAGAATCATGGATCCCCTGCCTCCTGCATATCTCACACTGGGATGGAGCCCTCAACCGGGGCATGTGCCCTGACCAGGAAGGGAACCTCGACTTCTGGTTTGAGCAGTCACGCTGAGCCACGCCATCTGGCATGTTTTATTATTTTCAGTAATTAAATGCTTATGCTGAGATAGATTGAAAGTTTGGAAAATACATTTCTGTTGGACAAAATAATAAAGAAGTAACAAGCTCCCAGGACTCAGCTTACTCCCACTCATGTCTACTCACTACGCAGAGAATGGCCTGCTGTTTGTCTACAGATGGAATCTTTTTCAATGAAAAATACTTCGTATTAGATGTTCACTAACACATACTGTTTAAAAATTATTGTGGGTATAAAGGGAGATGTAATTATTTGATATTGGTCAATGGTTTTATTTCTTTTTAGGTTTACATTACAGAGAATGTGCCACTATACAAAATGTTGCACAATTAATTATTCTTTTCTTGTTTATTTTTGACCCCTGGATGTGCCCCAATCTGGGCTCGAACCCGTAATCCTAGCACGTTGTGATGATGTTCCAACCAGTAGAGTTACGCCTTGGCCAGGATAAAATTAATGAATCTTTGTGTTGTGAATCCTCATCTGAGGCTATTTTTCCATTGATTTTTAAAATATATATATATATTTTATTGATTTTTTACAGAGAGGAAGGGAGCGGGATAGAGGGTTAGAAACATCGATGAGAGAGAAATATCGATCAGCCGCCTCCTGCACACTCCTCACTGGGTATGTGTCTGCAACCAAGGTACATGCCCCTGACCGGAATCGAACCTGGGACCCTTGAGTCCTCAGGCTGACGCTCTATCCAATGAGCCAAAATGGCTAGTGCTCCATTGATTTTTTTAAAGAATATATTTTATTGATTTTTTTACAGAGAGAAAGGGAGAAGGAAGGGATAGAGAATTAGAAACATTGATGACAGCCGAAACCGGTTTGGCTCAGTGGATAGAGCGTCGGCCTGCGGACTGAAGGGTCCCGGGTTTGATTCCGGTCAAGGGCATGTGCCTTGGTTGCGGGCACATCCCCAGTGGGGAGTGTGCAGGAGGCGGCTGGTCGATGTTTCTCATTGATGTTTCTAGCTATCTCTCTCCCTTCCTCTCTGTAAAAAATCAATAAAATATATTTTTTAAAAAAGAAACATTGATGAGAGAGAAACATCGATTCAGCTGCTTTCTGCACACTCCCTACTGGGGATGTGCCCTTGACCGAATCAAACCTGGGAGCCTTCATTCTGCATGCCGATATTCTATCCCCTGAGCCAAACCTGTCAGGGGGGATCCATTGATAGAGTGAAAGGAACGGGAACAGAGAGAAATGTCTTTGTGGGAGAGACACATAGATTGGAACCTCCTGCACGGGCCAGGGATGCACCCTGCAAGGAAGATACATCCCCTTTACTGGAATCAAAGCCAGGACTCTTAGTGCATGTATCCTCTGGGACACACAGCCTAGGGTCAGAATTAATGATTTTTGAGGTAAAAATATGTCCCAGTGTCTTCAGTGTATATATTTGGCAGGTTTGTTATCCATACATGACAGATCCCTCAGAAATAGAAAAGAAAACAAGAAATGGATTCAGGAGTCAGGGGCCAGCCAAATAGGTTATAATCCTATATATGCTAAGTGTCCAACCGTTCGTTTGGTCACTATGACATGCACTGACCAGGCACGAGGGGCGGGGCAGATGCTCTGACCGGTAGGTTAGCTTGGTGCTTGGGTCCAGCTGATCGGGACATTGCACGATGGGGCGGACACTCCTTTTAGCACTGCCACTGTCCCTCCCGGGCCCCGATTGTGCACCAGTGGGGTCCCTCGGTCTGGCCTGCATCCTCTCACGATTCGGGACCCCTCAGGGCGTGTAAGAGTCGGTTTCAGCCTGACCCCCATATTTTTAAAAATGTAGTTTCTCTTTCTTTAAAATCCTTATCCAATGATATTATTTCCATTGATCTTAGAATAGGAGGGATGAATAGGAGGGATAGTGGGTAAAGAGAGAGAAACATTGACATGAGAGAGATACATCAATTGGTTACCTCTCATGTACACAGGGCAGGCTGGAGACCAAACCTTCCACCCAGGTACCAGACCTGATTGGGAATCAAATCTATGACCTTCTGGTTGTAGGGACAACACTCTAACCACTGAGCCACACGTGCTGAGCTGTAGATTCTCTTCGAAGGCACATATAATAAATTTGAACTTACATTTTATGAGATATGACTGGCATACACATATCACGATGTAAGGACGTTTATCTCAAAGGTACTTCACACCCTGTCCCCTTTGGCTCATTTGTCTGCGTGTAGTGCCCTCCACCAACAGGTTGCAGGTATGATTCCTGGGCCTGCAAATGCTGGATTGGGGGTGTGATTCCAGAGTCCCTGAGGGTGCTTTTTGGAAGCAACCAATGGATGATTTTCTTGCACATGGATGTTTCTCTACATCTCTGCCTTCCTCTCTAAATTCAGTTTTTTTTAAAAAAAAAAACTTTAAAAATATCTTCAAAGCAAGGTATTTCCCAGTTCCCTGCGGCCTTAGACAGCTGCCCTGCCAGCTGGAGGCACCTGCGTGTATGAGCCTCAGTGAAAGCAGCAGAGAAGGGCTCAGCCACCCCGGAATTACTTGCAATGATGAATTTTGGTTGATCTAAGCCACTAAACTTTGGGATGTTTTGTTCCACAACAAAGACTAGTTGTAAGAGAAAGTTCCTGAGATTGAGGTGCTCAGTAATAAAAACCTAACGCATGTGACATGGCCTTGGGACTAGCTGGTGCATAGAGGCTGGAAGGAGACTGTTAGTGGACGCTGCAAGCAAAGGAAATAGGGTGGAAGTCTGGAAGAACGGGAAAATTTGTTTTTGTTTTTTTTTGGAAATTGCTGTAAGCCAATTCTAGCATGTCAGCAGGGCTGAACCATCTGGAGATGGCTGAGGGCGTTTCCCCAATCCTGAAAGGGGTGCATGAGTGATTGCTTGCTACTAGACAGCTGAGGGCATCTTAATCTACATGTTATTGCCTCCTGCTGGCCAAATACCTGAACAGCTGTAGGCAAATTATCCAATCCAACATTGGATTCTGTGTTGGCTTTTGAAGTGTATATCTACTTTGCCTTAGGACAATTTTTGTTAATAAAAAGCAAGGGGTCCTGAGACAAAGAGAACTTGGTTTCTTCAGCCAAGCTCCTCTGACTCCTCAAAATGCCTTCCAAAATTATATTTCATCTCTGGACTATTATATAATTTATTCACAGCACTTCTCCGGATTCCTGAACCCTTCTAGATGCTGGATCCAGATCACCAGCTTTAGGAAATCATGTTTTGATCTAGGGAAAAAGATGACAAACCTTTTGCCCATAGCACATGAAGCAGAAGAACCACCTGGGCAACCCAGAGACTCATAAGAAATATCGAATATTGTTGCATTAAGAGAATCCGTTTTGGGTGGTTTAACATAACAGATAATTAACTTGAGATGCTGTTAAAAACTGATATTTTGATATCAAAATGGATATTTTGAAGCCCTAACCCCCAATATGTCTGTTTTTGGAGATAGGGAGTTTAGGGAGGTCATTAAGATAATATAAGGTCACAAGAGTGGGGTCTTAATCTGATAGAAGTGGAGTCCTTATAAAAGGAGGTAGAACAACCTGTCTGTACATATTCTTAAAGTTTGATTTGGATATGTCTGTTTCTGAGTTAAGTCAGAAATGTTTATTTTTGATGTGTTTAATTTTGGAATAGGTGTTACATGAAATGGTAACAAGTGTGTAGTGAAAAAAACAGTATTTAAGGAAATTTAATTCAAGTGTTGGACACAACATTTGTCCAAGTAATGCAGTTTATAACAATGTTCTTTAAAAGGTTTATTTTTAAGCAATGCTGTTGTCCTAAATGATCACATCTTAGTCATCCAAGTCTCATATTCCAGGTCGTGTCCCTCTGAAAGACTCTGGAAATCAGCCATGTTGAGTCTTGGTCTCCCTGGGGAATGAGGAAGGGAGCAGGAAAGGCTGCTGGTGTGAGTATGAAATTGCCCATCTACCCAGGGAGAGTTGTGGTTTCACCTTCTAGTTCTTCATCCTCACACAGACCACTGCAACTCTTTGTTTAATGAAAGTGCTTACATGAATTCCAATTGCAGTCATGTTCCTGGGTTAAGCCCCTCCCCACCTCCTGCCCCTCACTGAGATCCCAGTTCCCACAGAGTTGCATCAGCCTCACTATTAAAATCTGCCTGCATAGCCTGGGTGGAAGGTGGGGACAAATTAGCTCCTGACATAATCCTTTTCTTTCTTTCTTTTTTTAAAATATATTTTATTGATTTTTTACAGAGAGGAAGGGAGAAGGACAGAGAGTTAGAAAAATTGATGAGAGAGAAACATCGATCAGCTGCCTCCTGCACACACCCCACTGGGGATATACCTGCAACCAAGGTACATGCCCCCAACCAGAATCAAACCTGGGACCCCTCAGTCCGCAGGCCGACGCTCTATCCACTGAGCCAAACCGGTCAGGGCCATAATCCTTTTCAACTGTTATTTTACAACACACGTGGAAATCTTTCTGAGTGCTTTCATAATATATATTTGATTCTAAATGTTTGAGTCACTGACTTCCAAACTTCACCATTGGGAATGGAGAGGAATGGTGACAAGCAGACATCACTGCCGGAGGGTGTTTCTTTTCCTTTAAATTTTAATGAGCAAATAAACAGAAAAGTCTGAATGTTGTAGATCACTTTTTAAAAATATATTTTTTCATTGATTTCATAGAGGACGAGAGAGGGAGAGAGATAGAAACATCAATGATGAGAGAGAACCATTGATCGGCTGCTTTCTACACTCCACCCCCACCCCCACTGGGGACCGAGACCACAACACAGGCATGTCCCCTGACCAGTAATCAAACCCAGGACTCTTTAGTCCACAGGTCCATACTTCATCCACCGAGCCAAACCGGCCAGGATGGTAGATCACTTTAAACATCATTTCTGGAGGTTGCATTTCCCCCTGTGGATTGTATCCTCTGCCACAGAGAAGGCTCCTGTTTGATGCAGGTGAGGCTCCATCAGGGTTTCTGTCAGGGCATTCTCCTCCGTTCCATTGGTGTGTGGATCTGTGTTAATCCAGGATCACACCCACTTGGTTACTTGCTTTGTAAAATGTTTTTCATTGTAAGAAAGTGAATTTTCCAACTTTCCTACATTTGAAGAATTTCGACTCTCCTGAATCTCCTTTGCTTAAATTACAGCCAAAACTGTCTTGGAATTTCGATAAGTAATCTATTGTGTAGACACTTGGACATATTAAGGAATGTCTTTCAGTTTATTTGTATCTGCTTTCTTTAGCATTGTTGTGTCATTTTCAGTGTGTAAGTCTTTCACCATCTTTGTAGAATGGATTGTCTTTATGTGTTCATCAGTTTATTATATATGCTGTGTTATCTGGCTTCGGGTGGCAATACTAAGAGGTGATATTTTATTGGCCTAAAGCAATTAAATACTTAGATAAGTTAAACACAATCCTCTGCTCTGACATACTTTAAATTACAGGTTTCTAAACAAGTAATATCTTTAAAGTAAATATTTATAAAACTCGAATAAATACCTATATTCATGAGAATACTGGAAAATAATAAAAATAAACAAAAATGGTGATGGGAATAAGTAAACTGACAATAGTTATTCTTCTGATAACTCTTTTAAATATTGTTGATTTTAAAATTGTACTGCTTCCCAATTATAAGGAATACTAACAGGAGACATTCTACATTAATATCAATGTCCCATTAACTAGGTTATAGGGACTACTAAAGTAAAAAAAAAAATTAATTTAAAAATGCATTCCCAGAACACAAAGACCACAACTTACAACTAGAAAATTTTATGCTTTGAAAAATACATAAATTAAAATCTCTTTTCCACTGTGTTGGATGGAACCTTATCTCATCAGGTGCCTAACCATGAATGGACATCTGGGTCTGTCTCTGACACCCCATCCACCGGCTTCCCTAACTCAAGCTGCCTCTCCATTCAGATGGGGGGACAGGGAGGGGCTGAGAGAGCAGGCTGCCCTTCCCCTCCCCCTCCTCACTGAGGGTTTAAGGATCCAGGCAAGTCAGAGGCAGAAAATTTCTGGTTTCAAACCCAGTCTGCCCGCCTTTTGAATTCTCTGTAACTTCCCTGTGAGAATGTGTTACCGGCTGTGAAGATCCTGGAAAGACACCTCCTGGGACATGTGCAGCTGAAGGGCAGGCCCGCCAGTAGCTCTCAGCACCGCCTCTGGGATCTGGAAACTTCTGTGTGAATTCCAGATGCCTCCTCCCCTCTTTATGCTTTGCCACAGCTGCCATTTACTCGCTAGCACCCCAATAAAAGAACAGCCCCTCCATCTGGGGAGCCTTGTGCCATCAGAGGGCACCTGGCCCTTTCCTCCCTTTAAAGAAGTAAAATACCCGCCCTCTCTGCTCCTGTCTCTTCTCTCCCTGGTGAATCCTGTCACAGCCGCGTCACCAGCCAAACCCCAACAATGACGGGGGAACTCCCCCAGGAGGGGCTGTCCCTGTGGGAGGAGGTGAGGGAACCGGGGCTGCCCCCTCGCTCCTGCCCCGCCCTCCCGCCCTCTGTCCCCGCACAGGCCCCGCCCCCACCGCGGAGTCGCTCAGCTCAGGCGCTGGCCCCGCCCATCCCGCAGGGAGGCGCATGCGCAGTTCCTGGCAGACGCGGAAGCGGCTGTGGGGGGGAAGGTGGCGGTTCCCTGAGGAGGTGTCTGTGCTTTAAAGCCGCTGCTCTCCGTCCCCCTCCCCGCAGGGAAGGCTGAGGGCGCTGCGGGCGCTGAAGTCCGTGGTGAGGTCCCCGCCCCGGAGCCTCTCACAGCGGTGAGTCCGGTCCCGGGCGGCTGCGCAGTGGAGGCGCCGCGTTCCTTTGGGGGAAACTGAGGCCCGGCCCGCGGTCTCTCCGCCTGTGGCTGTGGGCCCCGCCTGCCGCGTGGTTTTCCTGCCGAAAACCATCCCCGGGGCCGCCGGTCCCCCCGCGGGGCTGGGAGTCTGGGTCAGGGGGTTCCCGCCCTTTGCGCCCCTCCCCCGCCCGGCGCTTTCCGCCCAAAGACCCCGGATGGCTCCCGCCCTGGGGGGCTGCACCCCGCCTTCCTAGGGTCCCCCATTAATAAGGGGTCTGAGTGCCCGGGGAGCACAGTGTCCATGGGGAGGGGCTCAGGGGGAAGAACGCGGTGTCCCCAGAAGAGGTGACCTGCCCGCAGGGAGGGCTTTGTGGGGGCGGTGACTGCGGGGGGCGGGGACCCGGGCTGGGGGGTCAGGAGGGGGAGAGAGAGAGACAGACACGTGGGAGGAGGAAGGGCGGTGAGGGGTCCACAGAGAGGGCCCATAGGGGTGTGGGAGGACTGGACGGCGATGGTGGGAGTGAGGGGGGAACTCGGGAAAGCAGCCTGAGGAGGAGGGAAGTGGGGAAATAGGGGGAGGGGAGCCCAGAGAGAGGAGGGGAGCCGAGAGGGAGAGGGTCCTGGTGAGCAGAAGTGGGGGCCGCACAGGAGGAGGCAGGTCAGACGGAGACACTGGTTCAGAGGAGAAGAGTTGGGGAGCGAGTGCAGGGACGGAAAGGGGGGCTTAGGGAGGCGGGAGCAGAGGGGGAGCAGCGCGGAGTCCCCAGCTGTGGGGAGCAGCACAGACTGTACCGGGCAGCAGCGGGGACACGGGCGTGGGGAGGGACAGACGCGGACGTGTGTGGAGATGGAGCGATCAGAGACCAGGAGAAAGAGCACCGGAAGGGAAATAGGTTTCAGGAGGTTCATGGTCCAGGTGTAGGGACAGACAGAGAAAAGGGGAGAAAGAGCAGGGGAGGGGGGGACACAGGAAAGGACCACAGAGGAGAGAAAGGGAACAGGGAGACAGAGACAGATCCATGGACAGAAATACATGGCAGTGGGAGGAGGGGACCCTGATCTGGGCGAGTGGTGAGCTGATGGGGTGTGGATGGTTAAGTTTGATATATCTATAGGATTATGTCTTTACATGGTTAATTTAACAACTTAATTATTGAAACAGATTTGAATGAGAATTACAAATCTCCAGTTCATAAGGCTTGCAAATTGTATAATTATTTGCTTCCATTTGCAACCTTCATTCACACACAGGGAGAGATTGGTATGTTCCTAATAGGCCCCTTGTCATTTCAGGAGATGGCAAGAAGGAGGTGGTGACTTGGGACAAGAGATGACTGAATCTGCCCCCACGTGATGCTTTATCAAGAAATATTAGAAGCATCAATCATTTTTTTAGATCCATGAATTTGACTTTTCTATCTCTGATACTTAATTCATGTAAATGGTCATTAACTTCTGAAATCAGCATTGGTGACACCTCACACTCACCTCTTATCATTCTTTTCTTAGTATAATGTGGTCTCCACCTTTTTAAAGCTTTAAACCTGGAAATCATTACATTAAAAAGAAACAACCCTAATTGTTTTTGGTTTTTAAATATATTGTATCTAGTTCAGATTCTGAGCTCTGCATCCTCCTACTGTCTATCACACCTGGGGACAGCCATTGGCACTAAGTACTATGAGGGGATCTCAGTGTGCACTTGTTAAGGATGTCAATGGTTTTTTAAACATATATTTTTATTGACTTCAGAGAGAGGAATGGGGAGGGAGAGAGAGATTGAAACCTTAATGATGAGAGAGAATCACTGATTACCTGCCTCCTGCATGCCTCCTACCTGGAATCAAGCCTAAAACCCATGCATGTGCCCTTGACCAGAATTGAACCTGAGACCCTTCACTCTGCTGGCCTACACTCTCTCCATTGAGTGAGATGGGATAGGGCAGGATGTCAATGATCTCAACCATCCAAAGCTAGGTGTGTGAGTTGGTCCAATGTTCAGCACCTCTTCCCTTCATGTGATCTGTTGATTTAGTGTCTGTGAGCCACAAAGGAGCTGTTCCCCTAAGTCCCTCTTGTTCATTCTCTGAAAATACTGAAGGATGAACTGGATTGAACTGGAACTTAGTTTCCACAGGGCCCCTCTATTCATGGTGAGGTCATTTGATGAGCATATTTCAATACGTAATTTTAACCAAAGGCTTTAGCATAAAGATCTATTCTCTCTGATTTCCTGGGAAAGGAGGAAGCAACTGCCTGGGAAACCTGCAGGTGTACAATTTCCTGCTTCACCCCCTCCCACTACCCAGAGGTCTCAGGTGGGCTGGGTCTGATGTCTGTGCCCAGGGCTACTGAAAACAGCTCTGGGAGACCCATGCAGGCCCCAGGAGGGAACTGGTTAAAGATGCCCTGTCATGGGCCCCAGGGCAGACATATTAAGAGGAGCTAAGGGGTATTCTGTTGGGTTTGGGGACACAGCCGAGAGTACATGTTCTCACTGCTGTAGGAGTTTGTGGAAGTCTTTGGAAGGACAGACACATGAAGACAGAATAAAACCCCTCACAGTGTGGTCTCCATGTGGGAGCTCATTGTTCCTGACTCTCTCCTGTGACCACGGACAGGAGGGGGTGGTCTTTCCCCATTTCCAGATTCATCTGACTGTGAGTGTGAGGCGAGCTGATGAACAGGCTGTGTGGTCACCTTTGAAGGCACATTCTGTGACTCCTCAACATATTGTCACCTGAGGAAACAACCCCGACCCCGACAGGACCAGAACTAAATGGCTGCTTCTCAGGTAAAAGATGTGTCCCCTCTGCTGCCCTTGTTACAGTCTGTCCTGCTCCCCACAGCTGGCTGACTCAGTGCTGCTTCTCCCTCTGCTCCCTCATCCCTAAATCCCCCTTTCTGTCCCTCCACTCGCTCCCCCCAATTCTGCTCTGAACCAGTGTATCTGAAGTGCCTGCCCCTTTGTTGCCTCCACTTGGGTTCAGCAGGACCCCTCTTCCTCTCAGCTCCCCTTCATGTCTCTGGGCTCCTTCCTCTCCTCCATATTTCTCTACTTCTGATGTTCTTGCCTTTCTAGGTTGTTTTCCTATCCTTATTTTTTTTTCTTACGATTGTCAGTGAAAGCAGTATCTATATTTCCCTGTCTCTATGCCTAAACCAGGGGTCCTCAAACTTTTTAAACAGGGGGCCAGTTCACTGTCCCTCAGACCGTTGGCGGGCCAGACTATAGTTTAAAAAAAAAACTATGAACAAATTTCTATGCACACTGCACATATCTTATTTTGAAGTAAAAAAACAAAATGGCAAAAACACCCGCATGTGGCCCGCGGGCTGTAGTTTGAGGACGCCTGGCCTAAATGGTTAACATGAGTTCAGCTATTTTTTTTTAAGTACATTTTTATGGATTTCAGACAGGAAGAGAGAGGTAGAGAGAGATAGAAACATGAGTGATGAAACATTGATCGGCTGTCTCCTGCACACCCCACGCTGGCATTGAGCCCACAACCTGGTCGTGTGCCCAGACCGGGAATCGAATCTGACCTCTTGGTTCATGGGGCAGCACTCAATCACTGGGACACACCAGCTGGACCAGCAGAATAATCTTATTCTAAGATTACTCATGGTAAATTTTCCACCAGGATTATGGTTCATATGAGTCCTGTTCTATGAGAACTGTAAATTCCATTAACGACCCTTTTAGTTCAAAGTTCCATATGAATGTTTTCCTTTTTCTGTGTATTCAGAAGTATGGCACCTGATGCGGAAACATTGACATAAGAAGTAAAAAGTGAGCTTGTTACACATGTGGAAACACAGGCCCCATCTGAGAACCGGGATCAGAGTCTGTGACTTTAAGAAGTTCATTTGGTCGTGGTTTGCTTTACACTTGAGAAGAAGTTGATAATACTTGCAACCCAGCATCACATTTACAGCTGAGAAATATACACCACTGACCCTGAACAATGCAAACAAGCACTGAGAGAATCATTGATCGGCTGCCTCCTATACACCCCCTATTGGGGATGGAGCATGCAACCCAGGCATGTGCCCTTGACAGGAACTGAACCTGCAACTCTTCAGTGTGCAGGCCTACACTCTATCCACTGAGCCAAACCAGCTAGGGCTATGCTTTAATTTTAAAGTTTATTTTCTTGTAAAGGAAAATCTGTACTGTGGGTTTGTGTACATGTGTCATCTTCATGTGTCAGTGTCAGAAAACACATCAGAGAATGTGACTGGGACAAAGTGATCTTATTGGATAATTCAGGGTACTCCCCTAGGCCCAAACCTCTTCTCCTAACACTGTTTCCATGTTGGGTGACATTGTGAACTCCTCTGGTGACCTCTTGGTAACTGTGTCTTTTCTTTCAGGGACCGTTGACTTTCAGGGATGTGGCCATAGATTTCTCTCAGGAGGAGTGGGAATGCCTGGACCCAGCTCAGCGGAACTTGTACCTGGATGTGATGTTGGAGAACTATAGCAACCTGGTCTCCGTGGGTGAGGTTGACTTCCTTCCCGAGTTCCTACTCCACCCCCACGATTTTATTTCCTTTATTATTATGACATCTCTAAGGGGCTTCTGCTTTCTATGGTACATTTTTGTTCTCGAGGAACAAATTTGGGCCCTATCTGGTTTGGCTCAGTGGATAGAGCATCGGCCTGCGGACTCAAGGGTCCCAGGTTCGATTCCGGTAAGGAGCATGTACCTTGGTTGCAGGCACATCCCTATTGGGATTTGTGCAGAAGGCAGCTGATTGATGTTTCTCTCTCATTGATGTTTCTAACTCTCTATCCCTCTCCCTTCCTCTCTGTAAAAAAAAAATCAATAAAATATATATTTTAAAAAAAAATGAATTGGGGATTCTTTGGTGTAGAAAAGAAAGGCTTTGTGATGTGAATTAGGAGCTCAATGTTTGTACACTTTACATGTTGTCTACACTAATTAAGGTACTAACAGAAAATAAAATTTCGAAAATCATTTTGAAAAATATTTTAATATTCTGCCATGTCTTCTGGCCAGAGGACAAATTGGATTTGAAATAGGATAGCTTCTGTCAAAATTCACACTGTATTTCTTTTATTTTTTAAGATTTTGTTGAATTCAGGAAGGGAGATTTGGAGAGAGAGAGAAACTTCAGCTGGGCATTAATTGATTTATTTGTATGTGCCCTGCCCAGAGATGAAACCTACAACTTTATTATATCGGTACAATCCTCTAAGCAACTGGGCTACCTGTGCAGGCAGATTGGATTCTTTCACTAGTTCTATGTATCTAGGTTTCTATCATGTTTTGTCATGGCTTGATGTATTATTTCTTAATAGTAATAGTGAATAAGACTTCATTGTATGTACTTCATTGTATTTATCCATTCACTTGTTGACGAACCTCGGCATTGCTTCCAATTTTTAAAATTATGAATAAATAGCTCCCTTGTAGGTTTTTGTGTAGATAAAAGGCTTAACTCTTTGGTTTAAGAGTAAGGAGCCCAATTTCTGATTCCATGGCAAGTGTATATTTAGTTTTACAAAAACCTCCAGACCGTCTCCCCAAGGGGCTGTAGCCCTTGGCATTTTCAGCAGCAGTGATTGGAGTTCCAGTTGCTCCACATCACAAAGGCATTTGGTGGGGTCAGTGTTCTGGATTCTGACCTGTTCAATGATGGTTAAGTGTTGCTTGCTTGTGCTCTTTATTCCTTCTCATTGTTCTAATGTGCATTTCCTTAGTGACATTAAGATGTGCAGAATCTCGTCACACTGATTTTCTATGTGTATGTATTTTGTAGTGCTGTGCGTTAAGGTGTTTGGCCCTTTTCATGTTGGTTCTTTTGTCCATGTTGAGTTTGAAGGCTTCTTTCTGTGTTTTGCATAATTGTCCTGTACATGTTGACTTTTTAAAAAAATTTTTATTAATGTTTTACAGAGAGATAGGGAGACGGATAGTTAGAAACATCAATGAGAGAGAAACATGGATCAGCTGGCTCTTGCACACCCCCTACTGGGGATGTGCCCAAAACCAAGGTACATGCCCTTGACCGGAATCTAACCTGGGACCTTTTCGTCCACAGGCCAATGCTCTATCCACTGAGCCAAACCGGATAGGGCAACTTTTTTTTATTAATATATATATTTATTGATGTCATAGAGAAAGGGAGTGGGGGAATAGAAACATCAATGATCAGAGAGAATCACTGATCAGCTGCTTCCTGCACACCCCCTATTTGGGATCGAGCACGCAACTTGGTATTGTGCCCTGACCAGAAATCCAACTGTGACTTCCTGGTTCATAGGTGGATGATCAAATGCTGAGCCATGCCAGCTGGGCCTCTTGACTTTTACAAATATATTTTCTCATCCTGTGGCTTCTTGTTTTTTTGTCTGCTGAGAATGCCATATTTATTGTTCTTCTTTTTTCTTTAATGTTTGAGTTTATACATTGGGAGTTTCCATTTTAATATAATGGATTGAAATACAAACTTGGTTATGTATTTGCCTTTCAAAAATGTGAAATGTATGATATTAATGTAGTTTTATATTTAATAACATGGAAGTTATATTTGCAGCTATTGTGTAATTTCTGGAATAAACACATAGTGAGTCATATCTTTTTTATTTATTTTTTAAAAATATATATATTTTACTGACTTTTTTACAGAGAGGAAAGGAGAGAGATAGAGTTAGAAACATCGATGAGAGAGAAACATCGATCAGCTGCCTCCTGCACACCCCCTACTGGGGATGTGCCTGCAACCAAGGTACATGCCCTTGACCGGAATCGAACCTGGGACCTTTCAGTCCGCAGGCTGACACTCTATCCACTGAGCCAAACCGGTTTCGGCGTGAGTTGTAACTTGAAGGAGATGAGGTGAGATATAAATTTTGTCTCCTTAGCCCTAACTGGTTTGGCTTAGTGGATAGAGCGTCAGCCTGTGGACTGAAAGGTCCCAGGTTCGATTCCAGTCAAGGGCATGTACCTCGGTTGCGGGCACATCCCCAGTAGGAGGCGTGCAAGAGGCAGCTGATTGATGTTTCTCTCTCATTGATGTTTCGAGCTCTCTATTCCTCTCCCTTCCTCTCTGTAAAATATCAATAAAATATATTTAAAAAATAAATAAAAATAAATAAATTTTGTCTTCTTACATATAAAATCAAATGAAGTCTTTTAATTTATTTTAAACTAGGGGCCTGGTGCACAAATTCATGCAAGGGTGTGGTCCCTCGGCCTGGCTGGCCATCGCTGTATTGCCCAGTCCCAATCAGGGCCAACTGGCTCTGGGGAGGAATTATGAGAGGTTTGCCGGCTGTGGAAGGATGGCTGTGGAAGCACACTAAATGCGTTCAGCTTCTGCTCCCTGGTGGTCAGTGTGCATCATAGCGACCGGTCGAGCTGTCGACCCGTCATAACAGTCACTTAGGCTTTTATATATATAGATGGAACAGCATCATTATAAAAATAGTCCTTTTTTTTCCAGTCCGATATCTTCACTATTTGCAATAGTGCTGTAGTGGATATATGTGTGGGTATATCTTTGTGAATTTGTGTTCTCTATATAAATCCCCAGAAATGGAATTGCGGTGTTACCTGGTACTTGTTTATAAATATTGGAAAATCCTCCATTCGTGTATTGTTAGTGGCTGTACCAATGTGTTTATAATCCTGCTGACAGTGCATGAATGTTCTCATTTCTCCACTTCATTTGTGATACTTTTCGTTTTTTTAGTTATGGATTATGGCTACCCTGTTAGGTGTTTGGTGGTATTTCATGGTGGTGTCCATTTGCATTTCTCTGATAATGAATGAGTTGGACATAATTTAATATGTCTATTGAGCATCTTTATGTCCTGTTTGGGAAATGTCTATTCAGGTCCTCTGCCCATTTTTCAATCCTATTGACTTTTGGTGTAAAGTTGTTAGAGTTCTTTATATATTTTGGCTCTTTAGCTTTTGTGGCTGTAACATTGCTGGACTTTTGTTCTTGTTATTTTGTGGTTTCTTTTGGTATGCCAAACTTACTCTTATGTAGTCTCATTTCTTTATTTTTTGGCTTCTTTGTTAGGCCTAGGAAGATATATCCAAACCAGTATTTATACTTTTATTTTTTAATTTTTAAAAATATATTTTATTGATTTTTTACAGAGAAGAAGGGAGAGGGATAGAGAGTTAGAAACATTGATGAGAGAGAAACATCAATCAGCTGCCTTCTGCACACTCCCTACTGGGGATGTGCCCGCAACCAAGGTACATGCCCTTGACCGGAATCGAAACTGGGACCCTTCAGTCTGCAGGCCGACGCTCTATCCACTGAGCCAAACCGGTTAGGGTCAAACCAGTATTTTTAAGAGTGATGGTAAAGTTCATTGACTTGGCTTTCTTCTAGTGTTTTCAGGTCTTTTATTTTAGTTGTTAATCCATGCAGAGTTCATTTTGGTTCATGGCCTATGAACGGGGTCTAGTTTTATTTTTTTTGCATGTATTAGTTCCATTTTTGTCACACTCGTTGGTGAGGAATCTGTCTTTACCTATTGTGTGTTCTTTTTTAAAAAAATATATACTTTATTGATTTTTTACGGAGAGGAAGGGAGAGGGATAGAGAGTTAGAAACATGGATGAGAGAGAAACATCAATTCAGCTGCCTGCTGCATGCTCCCTATTGAGGATGTGCCCATAACCAAGGTACATACGGGGGCATGGCCTGAGGTCCCCCATCACGCCCCACTGGGCATGGGGCACGCCCTCAGGTCCCCCAGCCTGGTGCCGGGGTGGGGGCCACGGCCTCAGATCCCCTGACCCGTTGCCAGGGCCGGGGGCATGGCCTGAGGTCCCCTGTCAAGCCCGCCAGGCGGGGGAAGCGGCCTGAGGTCCCCCGGCCTGGCACCAGGGAGGGGCGTGGCCTGAGGTCCCCTGTCAACTCCCACGGGGGTAGGGTGGCACAGCCTCAGGTCCCTGCTGATTGCTCGTTAAGGCTCCTTACAGGAACTCAGCCTCTGCTGTGGGCGCCACCATCTTTGTGGCGAGATGATGGTCGATTTGCATATTCCCTCTTTATTATATAGGATTTTATTTCAGAAAGGAAGGGAAAGGGGGAAATAGTTAGAAATATCAATAATGAGAGAGAATCATTGATAGTGCCTCCTACATATTCCCTACTTAGGATCAAGGCCTGTGTTCTTGAGAGGAATGGAATCCAGTACCTTTCCTTTCACAGGCCTGCGCTCTATCCACTGAACTAAACAGGCTAGGGCCGTATTAATTTTTTTGATAACAGAAGCTTTGAAGTATGTTTTAAAATCAGGAAGCCTAAAGCCTTTAATTTCATACATTCTTTTCACGATTGACTTGGTTACATGGAGTCCTGTGATATTGACATTAATTTTAGAAAGAGCTTTTCTGTTTCCCCCAAAAGTGTCACTGGGACTTTGATAGGGATTGCTTTGAAGGTTTAGGTCACTTTGGGTACTAATGACAGCTGATACTGTTAGCATTTCACAGTAGGATCATGGAATGTGTTTTTCAACTTACTGATTTCTTCTTTAATTATAGCCAGCAATGTGTATATGTTTGTGTATATATAAATATATATATGTTTTATTTTCTTAATTCTCATCAGATTATATTTTTCCCATTTTGTTTTAGAGAGAGTGGGAAGGAGAAAGGGGGTGGATTGAAAGAGAGAGAGAGAAATATCGATGGTGAGAGAGACACATTGTTTGGCTTTCTCACACGTCCCAAATGGGGTTGGGATCCAACCTGCAACCATTTGGTGGGTGGCCCCATGCTGTAACCACTGAGCTCACTGAGGAGGGCAGCCAGCAGTATTTTATGCTTGACAGCATACAAATCATGCACCTTCTTAGGAAGTAAACTGTTAATATTTCATTTTCAATTATGCTGTTATTCATGTAAGCGCATACTTAATTTGTTATTTTGTATTAACTTCTTTAATGTACTGGAATACAGCTAACTTTGTTGGTTAATTTTATATACTATGTTAGGAGAAATTAATTATATGCATCTATATAACTAGAGGCCCGGTGCACAAAATTCATGCATGGGAGGGGTCCCTCAGCCTGGCCTGCACCCTCTCCAATCCAGGGCCCCTCTTGCAATCTGGGACTGCTGGCTCCTAGCCACTCACCTGCCTGCCTGCCTGATCGCCCCTAACCACTCTGCCTGCCTGCCTGATGCCCTAACCTCTCTGCCTGCCTGATCACCCCTAACCGCCTGTGCCTGCCTGTCTGATCACCCCTAAGCAAGTCTGTCTGCCGGCCTGATCACTCCTAACTGCCTGACCGCCCCTAACTGCCCTCCCCTGCCAGTCTGGTTGCTCCTAAGTGCCCTCCACTGCTGGCCTGATCACCCCTAACGGCCTCTACCTCAGCCCCCACCACCCTGTCTTTGTCCGGAAGAACATCCGGATGTATGTCTGAAAGATGTCCGGTCTAATTAGCATATTATCCTTTTATTAGTATAGACTAGTGGCCCGGTGCATGAAATTCGTGCACGAGGGGTGTGTGTGTGTGTGTTCCTCAGCCCGGTCTGCACCCTCTCCAATCTGGGACCCCTCCAAGGATGTCCTACTGCCGGTTTACAGGGATCGGGCCTAAACAGGCTGTCGGACATTCCTCTCACAATACGGGACTGTTGGCTCCTAACGGCTCACCTGCCGCCTGCCTGCCTGTCTGATTGTCCCTAACCAATCTGCCTGCCGGCCTGCTTGCCCCCAACTGCCCCCCGCCGCCAGCCTGCTCGCCCCCAAATGCCCCCCTGCCAGCCTGTTCACCCCTAACTGTCCCCTGTGCCAGCCTGCTCACCCCCAATTGTCCCCCCACTGGCCTGCTTGCCCCCACTTGACCTCCCCACTGGCCTGGTCGCCCCCAAATGCCCCCCTGCTGGCATGCTCACTCCAAACTGCCCCCCCCCCCACTGTCCTGATCACCTCCAATTGATCCCCACTGACAGCCTACTCGCTCCCAACTGGCCCCCCTGCTGGTCTCCTTACCCCCAACGGCCCCGCCCCCCACCAGCCTGATTACCCATAACTGCGGTCCCATCCTGGCCTGATCACCCACAACTGCCCTCCCCTCTTGGCCCCTAACCGCTTCTACCTCGGCCCCACCACAATGGCTTTGTCCAGAAGAATGTCGGAAGGTCTCCTGGAAGGTCTCCCAGTCTAATTAGCATATTACCCTTTTATTAGTATAGATCAGGCGTCCTCAAACTACGGCCCGCGGGCCACATGCAGGTGTTTTTGCCGTTTTGTTTTTTTAACTTCAAAATAAGATATGTGCAGTGTGCATAGGAATTTGTTCATAGTTTTTTTTAAACTATAGTCCGGCCCTCCAACGGTCTGAGGGACAGTGAACTGGCCCCCTGTTTAAAAAGTTTGAGGACCCCTGGGATAGATTGATGCCCAGTGCACGGGTGGGGGCCGGCTGGTTTGCCCTGCAGGGTGTCCCGGATCAGGGTGGGGGTTCCCTTGGGGCATGGGGCGGCCTGGGCGAGGGGCCTGTGGTGGTTTGCAGGCCGGCCACGCCCCCATGGGTTGAGGGTCCCCACTGAGGGGGCATGGCCAGCCTGGGTGAGGGGCTGCTGGCTGTTTGCAGGCTGACCCACGCCCCCTGGTGACACAAGCTCCCAGCCTTTCCTTTTTTCTTTCTTTTTTTTTCAGCGCCTCCTTGAGCGGAGGCCAAGGCTGGCTGGCAGCAGGTATCTGGGATTTATTTATCTTCTATAATTGAAACTTTGTAGCCAGGGCTGGCCAGGGCAGGCAGGAAGCTTGGCTTCATCCATTGCCGGAGGCAACCCAAGCCTCCTGCTTGCTCCAGCTCCGTGGCCGCCACCATATTTGTTGGGTTAATTTGCTTACTCGCTCTGATTGGCTCTTGGGCATAGTGTCAATTTGTATGATTCTCTTTCATTAGATAGGATTAGAAATGTAGTCTGTGATTTGCAATGTAGAATTCTGCCACCTGTTAATGTGATCATTTTAATGATTTTCTCTCTTTGTTGTGACCATGGGAACTACTTAAAATATCTTATTTTCTAATGTTCCATAGGAGAAATCAAAGTGATATGTGTGTTTTTTAGAGCACCACAAATTTTTATATTCTCTATATTTTTCTACATACAAGGAATCTTCATATGTTCATATTTTAGTGCTGTGTAGATTTTATAAATTACCTCCAGAAGTATATTTCTTAAGGATTATTTATAAGGCACGTCTAATTATGAGAAGATCTGATAATGAGAAAGTTTTGGAGCTGGAAAAGTTTTGTCCTCTCCATTCTTGATAATCTGTTTTGTCAGTATTCTTGTTGGATGGTTTTTGTTCATTTATCAGTTCCGTGTTTTATTTCATGCCCTTTTTTTACCCCCAATATTATTCGACTTAGAAACCCCCTAATGATCTTAGAGGAGCTGTTTTTTCCAAGGTCAGTTATATTCTTATATGTTTTTAAGGTAGTATTCTGGAATTCATGATATTCTCATTTTTTTTTAATCTGTTCTCACATTTATATTCATTCTACTTAGACTTCATTGAGCTGATTGCATTTGTATATCTCTTTCATCAATTGTCAGGATCTTAAAAGATTAATTTTTTATATAAGCTACCTTCTCCTTTTCACTATCCTGTCCTTATGGGATCCTCTTGGAGGTTGATTTGTTAGTATCTTAGGAATTCCTTAAATTGTCTTCATATTTCCACATTTGTTGGCTTAATCAAAATTTTAATGAAATAATATTTTAATGATTTATGTACAAATTCTTTGATTATTTAATTTTATTTTTAAAATGTCGTTATTGATTTCAGAGAGGAAAGGAGAGGGATAGAGAGATAGAAGACAGAGAGTCAATGAAGAGAGAGAATCATCAATTGGCTGCCTCTTGCATGATCGGGGATTGAGCCTGCAACACAGGCGTATGCCCTGTCATGGAACCAAACCATGACCATCTAATTCATAGATGGAAGCTCAACCACTGAGCCATTGCTGCCAGACAAATTTTTGATCTTTTAAGTTGAACATATCTTTCACTAATGATTCTACTGTATTTTTTAATTCTGGTATTAGTTTTCAATTGTCCCTTTAATATGATGTTTATAAAATACAAAATACTTTCTCATTCTATTTTTACTTTGGTTATGTAATATTTTGGTGATATTATTTAGTTGTCTTTTTGTTTTCTTTTGCGCTTTAAGGTATTTAGTTCAATTCTTTTTCAGGTAATTAATATATTTCTATTAATGTAGTGCCAGTTTGATTACATTTATTTTGTTTTCCTGATGGTACACTTTTTTGAATGACATATTTTTGTTGAGATTCCAGAATTGTAAAGTAGTGGGCTTTTGAACATGCTTTCTACAGGAGGAAACAAATAATAACCATCTGTGGAAGAAATTCTTTCAGGATCTGTATTCTTGTCTAGGTTCTTTGTTTAATTTCCCAGTTGAAATGTTCTCTGTTTCTTTCTCAGACCCACGGTGTCTTTTCAGGCTTCATATATTATATCTTCAGTACCGCAGTCTTAGTGGTGCTCAAATAATTTCTCATTGTTTCTTAGTAGCAGCCGCTACAGGGCACTCACTGTGTATCGCCATTCTGTTCTACTCTGTGTCATGCACAACAGACACTTGTTATTCAAGATGCTTCAAAACAGGGAGATCATTTAACACGCACTTCCCTCATCTCTCTCTTCAGCAAAGAAACTGGGAATTGGTAGTGTTTTTGTAATATTGCCATTGTGTTCCAAGGGGTTTGAGCAGGTACCGTTGGTAAATGTAAGCAACGCTTTGTTCCTCTTTCATGTTAGTTTTCTTCATTGTACCTGTCTTGAGCTTTGTTTGAATTCTGCACTTGCTCTTGGAGTACTCCAAAATGTCATTTGGTCAATTCTTGCTGGTGAGTTCAAAGTACACTCTCACCTGATTGTCAAAACCTAAATATTTGTTTTCTTTCAGCTCTACTACCTAAAGGTAACCATGCCTTTATGCCAAAGCCTGGAATACAAGATTTATTCCCTGAAATAATACTGGTAAGATATAAATGGTGTCGCTTTGACAATGTACACTTAATGAAAACCTTAGAATTTGAGGAGTGTGAGGAGAACGGAGGATATTAATATAAACAGAACTAATCTGAAATAGACTGATATAATAAAAGCGTAATCTGCGAAGTGTCCGACCAATCGGTTGACCATTTGGTTGACCCTTCAACCAGTCACTCTGACACGCACTAACCACCAGGGGCAGATGCTCTGACCAGTACATTAGGTTGCTACTGGGGTTCGGCCGATTGGGACTGGGTGAGAGGGCCGGACACGCCCTGGAGAAACACACTGATCTATCAATGGTACCTCCCTGGCTGCGGTCCTTCCCTGGCTGGCTGGCCCCCATCCATCCCAATCGGGACTGGGCTATTGCCCTCCAGGCCGAGGGACCCCACCCGTGTACAATATCATGCACCAAGACTCTAGTTATCATAATGAAATTCTTCTTACCTAAAGAGGTCATGTGTATTAATGCATTTGAGAAAAAATTTTAATTTGTAATTTAAATTCAGTTACATTGGGAGATCTGTGTGTTTATGCACATGAGGGTTGAAAACAACTTTTTACTGTTATGCATTCTTGGAAAGAAAATCTGGATAAACTAGGAATTCACATAGTCTGTAGAGTAAATAATCATTTGAATTGTTTAAAATGTAGGGTGGGATTAAATTTTCATTCAATCATTTCTAAAATGTATAGATCTATAAAATATGTATAAAATTAAAATGTGCTCAATTTGGCAATCTTTTATTTTTTTTATTAAAAAGATATTTTTATTGATTTCAGAGAGTAAGGGAGATAAAGGGGGAGAGGAAAACATCAATGATGAGAGAGAATCTTTCCTTGGCTGCCTTCTGCATGCCTCCCATGGGGGACCGATCACAAAATCAGGGCATGTGCCCTCATTGGAAATGGAACCATGACCTTCTTGTTGAGACGTTGAAGTTCAACCACTGAGACATCCTGGCTGGGCAATTTGGCAATCTTTGAAACAAGGATTCATCCTGACAATGTTTTGTGCTTAATTTTATCTATAATTTTAATATATTAGGAAAGCTTTTTTTATACAACTATCTTGATTTAATGAGTATCACAAAATGGTACTTACAGAACAAGTGTACATGTTTAATGAAATTATAACTGTGACTAAAGGCCTTTCTATCTTCCATTATCATCAGAGTACACATAATGGAGATAGCAGTTATCAATGGATTCAACATTGGAAAAAGTTTAAGCAAGAGTCACATCTTAATCATCGGACAAGTGAGCTTGCAGAGGAGCATTATACAAGTGGAAGAGTCTTTGACCAAATGTTCAATCACAATATACGTCAGGTTATGCCTATTGTGGAGAAGACACACAAAGAGAGTAAATGTGACCAATCTTTTCAGCAGTCTTCAAATTACACCAAACAAGAGAATATTCATCCTGGGGAGGAGGCTGACAAATGGAATTCATGTGGGAACGTCTTCAGTCAAATATTCAATCTAAATAAAAAAAAAATCCACAATGGAGAAAAACCTTATCAATGTAAAGATTCTGGTAAAACATCTATTTGGCCTTCAGGTTGTACTCTAAATCAGAGAATTCATCCTGGAGAGAAGCCTTACAAATGTAAAGCATGTGGCAAAGCCTTTAAATGTCATTCATCTCTTATTGTACACAAGGGAAGAATTCATACTATTGCAGAACCTTTCAAACTCAGGGAAAATGGAAAAGGCTTTAGTCAGTCCTCAAGATATACTCAACATCATAGAAATCATAGGGAAGAAATAACTTATAAATGTTCAGAATGTGGGAAAGCCTTTAGCTGGCCCTCAAACCTTATTATGCATCAGAGAGTTCATACTGGAGAGAAGCCTTATAAATGTAGCAAATATGGCAAAGCCTTTATCGATTCCTTTTACCTTGATCATCAGAAGGTTCATACTGGAGAGAAGCCTTATCAATGTAGAGAATGTGGCAACGCCTTTAGCCGGTCCTCACACCTTACCTATCATCAGAGAGTTCATTCTGGAGAGAAGCCTTATAAATGTAAAGTATGTGGCAAAGCCTTTAGGTGGCGCTCAAATCTTATTACGCATCATAGAGTTCATACAGGAGAGAAACCTTATAAATGTAGAGCATGTGGCAAAGTCTTTAGCCAGTCCTACTCCCTTAATCGTCATCAGAAAGTTCACACTGGAGAGAAGCCTTATAAATGTAGAGAATGTGGCAAAGCCTTTAGATATTCCTCTTCCCTTAATCTACATCAAAGAGTTCATACTGGAGAGAAGCCTTATAAATGTAGAGAATGTGGCAAAGCCTTCAGTGAGTTCTCAAAACTTACTCGCCATCAGAAAATTCATACTGCAGGTAAGGTTTATAAATGTATAGCATGTGGCAAAGCCTTTAGCCGGTTCTCACACCTTACTTATCATCAGAGAGTTCATTGTGGAGAGAAGCCATATAAATGTAAAGTATGTGGCAAAGCCTTTAGCCGGTTCTCACACCTTACTTATCATCAGAGAGTTCATTCTGGAGAGAAGCCATATAAATGTAAAGTATGTGGCAAAAACTTTAGCTACTCCTCATATCTTAATCGTCATCAGCGTATTCACACTGGAGAGAAGCCTTATAAATGTAGAGAATGTGGCAAAGCCTTTAGCCAGTACACATCCCTTACTAATCATCAGAAAGTTCACACTGGAGAGAAACCTTATAAATGTAGAGAATGTGGCAAAGCCTTTAGCCACTTATCAACCCTTACTAATCATCAGAAAGTTCATACTGGAGAGAAACCTTATAAATGTAGAGAATGTGGGAAAGCCTTTAGCAGGTCCTCAAATCTTACTGCACATCAGAGAATTCATACAGGAGAAAAGCCTTATAAATGTAGAGAATGTGGCAAATCCTTTGTCAACTCCTCAGGCCTTACTAGGCATCAGAGAGTTCACACTTGAGAGAAGCCTTATAAATGTAGATAATATAACAGCCTTTCATCAGTGTTCCTGCCTTACTGTACAGCCGAGTTCATACTTGAGAGAAGAGTTACAGATGTGAGGAGTGTCTTAAGTCCTTTACTAGCTGTGAGAATTTACTGAACATCACAGAATGGATATTGGCAAGAAGCCTTACAAATGTGAAAAACGTAGAAAAGCCTTTAAAAGGCATTCATGTCTTGCTGTACCTGAGACGTCATACTAAAGAGAGTCCTTACAAATGTAGAGTTTAGGCTGGAGCCTTTATACACAGTTCACAATTTACTGAACATCAAGAGACTTTATAGTGGAGGAAAGCTTTACACAGTAGAAAATGTGAGAAAGCCTTTAACCTGAGGTCTAACCTACTCAACATTTTAGGAATCATTCTAAAGAGAAACAGCAATAACAAAGTTTTCATCTAAGGATTAAAGCTTCAAAGCTTGAAGCTACATTGAGAATGATAAAATAAGGTCTTACACATTATCAGGCATATGTCATAGTGCATATCCTCATTTATGTCTCATACAACATCTGATCATTATTACTGGATCGGGTTCCAGCAGATAGAAAGAACGTGACAAAGCTTCTCAGTATGCAAACCTTACCTGACATCAGACTTCATACTGGGGAGAAATTACAAAAGCAAACATTGCCCTCAAGTCTTTAATCAGCATCTGTAGCTTATTGCTCACATTGGAATTTTTTTAAATTTTTAAAAGATATATTGATTTTTTTACAGACAGGAAGGGAGAGGGATAGACAGAAACATCAATGAGAGAGAAACATCGATCAGCTGCCTCCTACTGGGGATGTGCCCGCAACCCAGGTACATACCCTTGACCGGAATCGAACCTGGGACCATTCAGTCCACAGGCCGACGCTCTATCCACTGACCCAAACCAGTTAGGGCTGGAATTTATTCTAGAGCAGGTTTTCAACCTGTGGGTTGCGACCCCTTTGGGGGTCAAATGACCCTTTCACGGGGGTCGGCTAAGACCATCGGAAAATACAGATATTAACATTACGATTCATAACAGTAGCAAAATTACAGTTATGAAGTAGCAACGAAAATAATTTTATGGTTGGGGATCACCACAACATGAGGAACTGTAATAAAGGGTCACGGCATTAGGAAGGTTGAGAACCACTGTTCTAGAGGGAAACCTTAAAACTGAAGAATGTGGGAAATTGTAATTGGACTTAATCCCCAGTCTTATCAGGGATTGTAACTGGGTAGACATTCATGATATAGAAGGAAGGACTTTAGTTTAAAATATACAGTTTATAAAACTCCCAAGGAATTTATGCCTTAAGTGACTTTAAAGATGTAAAAACTTTATCCAAGTATGTAATTGATTATGAATTTTAAAGTATCAATGAATTCAGACTAGATAAGTAGCCAAAATGCATTTCAGGTATTGCTCTACATCAGGTTTATTACACAGCGTACTCCAAACTTTAAATGTAGTTAGGTAATGTTTGTACACTTGAATATATGAAAAGAATTGATGTTTCCATATGTATAATAATTTAGAATGTTATCTCATTTCTATTGAAATCATTTGAATTCTTTTGAGAAGGAAATATTAATGTGATTCTATTCCCATATCACTTGATGGTGCTGTTTTATTCCTGGTGTATGTGTGAAATCATGGGGTTGATTTTTTCTGCCTTAAAGATCTGTGAGCTGTTGTATGTTACATGAACTTCACTTGTGTACACTTTCCCATGGAATATTGGGTACATTGTAAGGCGCACTATTTTCTTCTATTAGAGAATAATCCTATTGAATAAATCTTTTTAAATAGTTCTTGAGTTTTGTAGATGTCATCAAAGTTACTTCCTTTTCTGTGCCAATGTGTTCAACTGAAAACTTCGAGGGCATTCAATTTGTGATTATCACATTTAGGTGACCGGAATTACACTCAGGACAGTGTTGTCTGTGTAATAGGTTTTCATTAATTAAGAGGAGTATTGCAATACCAGTGACATTGTTATACCCAGGACGCAGAATTGGCATGAACTCTGCATGTGGAGAGAGGACACCTTTCCCAGGCTGCACTGCTGGCTGAACTCAGAAAAATTCTATTCTTTTCATTTTCCATTTCCTGTTCCACTCTGATTTTTCAGTCTCCTAGGCTGCCATTCCTTTTGCAGTGCTATGACCACAGCATGTGAAGCTTCCTGTCCCACATCAGCCTTTCAAGCCCCTGTAACTTCCACTCAGTAGTTTCGAATTTATAAAGCAATGACTGACATCAGAATTTGGCGAATATTTTGCTTAATTTCCATGAAATAGGTAGCCCACCATGTCGGTTTTCATGCTGACACCTATACTTTTTAATATGAATATGAATTTTTGGAATACCACAAATTGGCATCTGTGTACTTAGTAATTGGAATGATTTTTCTTGTCCTAGTTTTCATTGGAAAGCTTAATAATTTCTCATTGTTATCCCGTTAACTTCTTTTTTTAAAAAATATATTTTATTGATTTTTTACAGAGAGGAAGAGAGAGAGACAGAGAGCTAGAAACATCGATGAGAGAGAAACATCGATCAGCTGCCTCCTGCACACCCCCCCACTGGGGATGTGCCCACAACCAAGGCACATGCCCTTGACCGGAATCGAACCCGGGACCCTTGAGTCCGCAGGCCGACGCTCTATCCACTGAGCTAAACTGGTCTCGGCCCGTTAACTTCTTTATTGGGATGGAATTAACCCTTGTTAAACAGGTTGTATTCTCACTTTTTAATATATTTTTACTGATTTTATAGAAGAAGGGAGAGGGAGAGAGAAATATCAATGATGAGAGAGAATTTAATCTCAATTTCTTGAATTTAGCCTCATGTTGGTCATTGTTTCTAGAGGAACCCCAGAGACCATAACAGCTTTGCAGTTAAAACCTTTTATAATTTTGGATGCAAAGGTATTTTGTATATTCACAGCCTGGCCAGAGGTATGTTCATTGGCATTAGCTGTCCCCGCACTGTTTTCCAAGCCATCACTGTAAGTTCCAGGGACAGCAGGATAGCAGAGATTGAAATGAAAGCCCCACATTTATTCTCCAGTGGCCAGTGCTGAGTTTGTACAAGGTGGTAAACATCAGTTCCTATGCATGTTCCCACCCAAATCACTGACAAACTCATTACAGAAACAAGATGTTCAATATTCTTCTACTCTACTTTCTGACATACCCATGGAGCATTCTTATGTATATGCATCTTCTGATATTTTGTGACTGGGACTGATCTGGACCAGGGGCTTTTTGAATTTGTTCTAAGACATACTATGGGATCCAGATCTTTCAAAGAATTCAATCCCATCTAGATAATAGTTCCATTTTCTGGGACAGTAGTAAGAAATGTTAAGGAGGTGTATTGATACAAAATTCACATAAAATATTTTTTTTCACGTGGCCATTAGGAAAATAGATGGAGCAGACACTGTCCCTTGGGTTAGAGGGCATTCTGTCTCCATTTTGTCCAGAATGCATATTATTCTGCTTTGGGGTGAAAAACGTTAAATCAGTGATTTCAACTTTTTTTTTTTTCATGGCACACATGAACTAATTACTGAAACTCAGTGGTCCACTGAAATATATAACTTGCCAGTCTGCTAAAAAAAAAAAAGTCTGATTTTGATCCATGCACACCACACAGCTATTACTGTGTTGGCTGTTGTCACTTATTTTATCGACAATCTATGGGTAATGTAGTCTTTGCTATTGACTAAACAGTCTCTGTTGCCTGTTTTAAAAAATCTTGCAGCACACCAGTTTGCCTGTGTGACACCCCAGTTGAAAATCACAGCTGTAAACATACAAAATCCATCTTGTCTAAAGTGTCATTTAAGACCACTTTTTCCTTATTGACTTATTTCTCTGGGAGATCTATTCATTGATGCCAATGGGAAGTTAAAGTCCCCTCCTATGATTGTATTAATTAACTTGAAAATGCCAATAACTATATATCTATCAGTAATCACTTACAATATAAATGGGTTAACTGCTTCTACCACAAGACACAGGGTAGCTCAATGTAAAGGGAAAGAAGACCTTTACATATGCTGTCTACATGACACCCACTTCAGATCAAAAGACACAGCATGAAAGTAAAGGGTTGGAAAAAAGTTATTTCATCTCTACCTTTGGGTCCCAAAGAAACTACAATGGATTGTCTTTGTGTTTATCTGATTACTATATTTGGTGTGTTTTCTGACTTTGGGTGGCAATACTAAGGGGTGATAATTTAAAATTTTAAAAGTGGTGATGGGACTAAGTATAGTGGTAATAGTTATGATTCTGATAACTTTTAAATGTTGTTGATTTTTAAATTGTTTTGTTTCCCAAATATAAGGAAAAGTAACCGGAGACATTCTACATTAATATCAACGACCCATTAATGGGTTATAGGGACTACTAAAGTAAAAATATTCATTTGAAAATGCATTCCCAGAACACAAAGACTTCAAAGACCACAACTTACAACCAGAAAATTTTTATTCCTTGAAAAATAGTAAAATTAAAATCTTTTCCCCAATGTGATGGATGGGACCTTATCTCATCAGGTGCCTAACCATGAATGGATGTCTGGGTCTGTCTCTGACACCCCATCCACCTGCTTCCCTAACTCAAGCCGCCTCTCCATTCAGATGGGGGGACAGGGAGGGGCTGAGAGAGCAGGCTGCCCTTCCCCCCCCCCCCCCTCACTGAGGGTTTAAGGATCCAGGCAAATCCGAGGCAGAAAGTTTCTGGTTTCAAACCCAGTCTGCCCGCCTTTGGAATTCTCTGTAACTTCCCTGTGAGAATGTGTTACCGGCTGTGAAGATCCTGGAAAGACACCTCCTGGGACATGTGCAGCTGAAGGGCAGGCCCGCCAGTAGCTCTCAGCACCGCCTCTGGGATCTGGAAACTTCTGTGTGAATTCCAGATTCCTCCTCCCCTCTTTATGCTTTGCCACAGCTGCCATTTACTCGCTAGCACCCCAATAAAAGACCAGCCCCTCTATCTGGGGGGCCTTGTGCCATCAGAGGGCACCTGGCCCTTTCCTCCCTTTAAAGAAGCAAAATCCCCGCCCTCTCTCTGCTCCTGTCTCTTCTCTCCCTGGTGAACCTGTCACAGCCGCGTCACCAGCCAAACCCCAACAATGACGGGGGAACTCCCCCAGGAGGGGCTGTCCCTGTGGGAGGAGGTGAGGGACCCAGGGCTGCCCCCTCGCTCCTGCCCCGCCCTCCCTCCCTCTGTCCCCGCACAGGCCCCGCCCCCACCGCGGAGTCGCTCAGCTCAGGCGCTGGCCCCGCCCATCCCGCAGGGAGGCGCATGCGCAGTTCCTGGCAGACGCGGAAGCGGCTGTGGAGGGGAAGGTGGCGGTTCCCTGAGGAGGTGTCTGTGCTTTAAAGCCGCTGCTCTCCGTCCCCTCCCCGCAGGGAAGGCTGAGGGCGCTGCGGGCGCTGAAGTCCGTGGTGAGGTCCCCGCCCCGGAGCCCCTCACAGCGGTGAGTCCGGTCCCGGGCGGCTGCGCAGTGGAGGCGCCGCGTTCCTTTGGGGGAAACTGAGGCCCGGCCCGCGGTCTCTCCGCCTGTGGCTGTGGGCCCCGCCTGCCGCGCGGTTTTCCTGCCGAAAACCATCCCCGGGGCCGCCGGTCCCCCCGCGGGGCTGGAAGTCTGGGTCAGGGGGTTCCCGCCCTTTGCGCCCCTCCCCCGCCCGGCGCTTTACGCCCACAGAGCCCGGATGGCTCCCGGCCTGGGGGTCTGCACCCCGCCTTCCTAGGCCCCCCCATTAATAAGGGGTCTGAGTGCCCGGGGAGCACAGTGTCCATGGGGTGGGGCTCAGGGGGAAGAACGCGGTGTCCCCAGAAGAGGTGACCTGCCCGCAGGGAGGGCTTTGTGGGGGCGGTGACTGCGGGGGGCGGGGACCCGGGCTGGGGGGTCAGGAGGGGGAGTGAGAGAGACAGACACGTGGGAGGAGGAAGGGCGGTGAGGGGTCCGCAGAGGGGCCCATAGGGGTGTGGGAGGACTGGACGGCGATGGTGGGAGTGAGGGGGGAACTCGGGAAAGCAGCCTGAGGAGGAGGGAAGTGGGGAAATAGGGGGAGGGGAGCCCAGAGAGAGGAGGGGAGCTGAGGGGGAGAGGGTCCTGGTGAGCAGAAGTGGGGGCCGCACAGGAGGAGGCAGGTCAGACGGAGACACTGGTTCAGAGGAGAAGAGTTGGGGAGCGAGTGCAGGGACGGAAAGGGGGGCTTAGGGAGGAGGGAGCAGAGGGGAGCAGCGCGGAGTCCCCAGCTGTGGGGAGCAGGACAGACTGTACCGGGCAGCAGCGGGGACACGGGCGTGGGGAGGGACAGACGCGGACGTGTGTGGGGATGGAGCGATCAGAGACCAGGAGAAAGAGCACCGGAAGGGAAATAGGTTTCAGGAGGTTCATGGTCCAGGTGTAGGGACAGACAGAGAAAAGGGGGGAAAGAGCAGGGGAGAGGGGGACACAGGAAAGGACCACAGAGGAGAGAAAGGGAACAGGGAGACAGAGACAGATCCATGGACAGAAATACATGGTAGTGGGAGGAGGGGACCCCTGATCTGGGTGAGGGGTGAGCTGATGGGGTGTGGATGGTTAAGTGTGATATATTGGCTTGTGGCTTTATACGTTTACTTCAACAACTAAATTGTTTAAACAGATTTGAATGAGAATTACAAATCTCCAGTTCATAAGGCTTGCAAATTGTATAATTATTTACTTCCATTTGCAACTTTTATTCACACAGAGGGAGAGACTGGTATGTTCCTGATGGGTCCCTTGTCATTTCACGGGATGGCAAGAAGGAGGTGACCTGGGACAAGAAAATGATTGAGTCTGTCCCTATATGGTGCTTTATTAAAGAATATTAGGACCATCAATCTTTTTTTCTGATCCTTGGATTTGCTTTTTCTGTCTCTGATATTTAATTCAAGTAAATGGTCATTAACTTCTGAAATCAGCATTGGTGACATACCACACTCACCTCTTATAATTCTTTTCTTAGTATAATGTGGTCTTCACCTTTTTAAAGCTTTAAACCTGGAAATAATTACATTAAAAAGAAACAACTCTAATTGTTTTTGGTTGTAAATATATTGTATGTAGCTCAGATTCTGAGCTCTACATCCTCCTACTGTCTATCACACCTGGGGACAGCCATTGGCACTAAGTACTATGAGGGGATCTCAGTGTGCACTTGGTAAGGATGTCAATGATCTTTTTTATTTTTTAATATATATTTTTATTGATTTTAGAGAGAGGAAGAGAGAGGGAGAGATTGAAACCTTAATGATGAGAGAGAATCACTGATTACCTGCATCCTGCACGCCTCCTACCGGTGATCAAGCCTAAAACCCATGCATGTGCCCTTGACCAGAATTGAACCTGAGACCCTTCACTCTGCTGGCCTACACCCTCTCCATTGAGTGAGATGGGATAGGGCAGGATGTCAATGATCTCAACCCTCCAAAGCTAGTTGTGTGAGTTGGTCTAATGTTCAGCACCTCTTTCCTTCCCTTCATGTGATCTGTTGATTTAGTGTCTGTGAGCCACAAAGGAGCTGTTCCCCTAACTCCCACTTGTCCATTCTCTCAAAATATTGAAGGATGAACTGGATTGAACTGGAACGTGGTTCCCACAGAGCCCCTCTATTCATGGTGAAGTCATTTGATGAGCATATTTCAGTAGCTAACTTTCCCCAAAGGCTTTACCATGAAGATCTATTCTCCGTAATTTCCTGGGACAAGAGGAAGGAAATCCGCCTGGGAAACCTGCAGGTGTACAACTTCCTGCTTCTCCCCCTCCCACTACCCACAGGTCTCAGGTGTGCTGGGTCTGAACTAGTTCTGGGGGAGCCTCACAGGCCCCAGGAGGGAACTAGTTAAAGATGCCATGTCAACAGGTCCCAGTGCAGGCTTTTTCAGGGGAGGTAAGGGGTGTTTTTGAGTTTGGGCGTGGAGCCAAGCAGTACATGCTCTCATTGCTGTTGGAGTATGTGGAGGTCTTTGGAAGGAGTGATACATGAGGACACTAGACCAGCGGTTCTCAACCTGTGGGTCGCGACCCCTTTGGGGTGTCCTAAAACCATCAGAAAGCACAGATATTTACATTACGATTCATAACAGTAGCAAAATTACAGTTATGAAGTAGCAAGGAAAATAATTTTATGGTTGGGGGTCACCACACATGAGGAACTGTATTAAAGGGTCGCGGCATTAGGAAGGTGGAGAACCACTGCCCTAGACAATTCCCAGTGTGGTCTCCATGTGGGAGCTCATTGTTCCTCTCCTGTGACAAAGGACAAGAGGTCGTGGCCTTTTCCCCATTTCCAGGTCCTTCTGACTGTGAGTGTGGGGTGAGCTGACTAACAGGCTGCGTGGACATCTTTGAAGGCACATTCTGTGACTCCTCAACATAGTGTCACCTGAGGAAACAACCCAGACCCCATCAGGACCAGGACCACATGGCAGCTTCTCAGGTAAAAGATGTGTCCTGTCCAGAAGCTATGTTAGCTTTTCCTTGAACATCTGTTGATATATTTCTCTTTCTCTTCCCACGCCTGTGTCCCCTGTCCCCTGTCTCTCTGCTGTTCCTGTTACAGTCTGTCCTGCTCCCCACAGCTGGCTGACTTATTGCTACTTTTCCCTCTGCTCCTGTACCCTAACCCCCCCCCCCCTTTTCTGTGCCTGCACTCACTCCCCCCAGTTCTCCTCTGAATCGTCTCTTTATCTGAAATACCTCCCCCTTTGTTAGCCCACTTCTGTTTACCAGAACCCCTCTCCCTCTCAGCTCCCCTTCATCTTTCTAGGGCCCCTTCTTCTCCATATTTCTCTACTTCTGCTGTTCTTGCCTTTCCAGGTTTTTTTCCTTTCCTTATTTTTTCCTTTTTTCTTACGGTAGTGTCAGCAGTTTCTATATTTCCCTTTCTCTTTTTAAAAATATGTTTTATTGATTTCAGAATGGAAAGGAGAGGGAGAGAGATATATAGAAACATCAGTGAGCAGAGAGAATCATGGATCAGCTGCCTCCTGCACACCCCCCTCTGGGGATGGAGTCTGAAACCAGGAGTGTGCCCTGACCAGGAATGGAAACCTGCCTCCTGGTTCATAGGTCAATGCTCTACCTCTGAGCCACACTGGCCAGGCTATACTTCTTTCCTTTGTCCCAGAGCCTTCTCTGCCTTCATTTTATGCAGCCTCCCCAAGGTCATGAAGCATTCCCACCTTTAATTAATGACTTTCAACTTCTCAGAACATTCTTTTGTGTCAGATCCACCTGGGAAGGCAGCCATGTCTAACATCCCTATTGGGATGGGGTCAGGGACTCTCATATCTTGAAGAAGGGAAATGTAAGTTTTAGGTTCAAGTGGCTGCAGCATCAACTCTTAATCAAGGGTGAGAAAATGCACATTTGACTGCTCAGAATAGCTCAGAAATTTCTGACAGAAGAGAAAATAAAAGACTTGCTCACTAGATTAGTATGAAAGAGTTGGTAGGTAAATATTCTGTTAGCTTACAGAACATGAGAGGGACATGTGGATTGACACTTGCAAAGTTAATGTTTATTTGTGAGCATTTTCACATAATTCTTTATTTATTGGGGTATTTTTGCCAAGAATGTCACAGCAGTGGTGACCTGACCTTCCGTGTGCCTCAGTCAGGTGATGCCCATTGTTCAGTCCACCTGGTGTTCACGTGGCAGAGGTGCTCCCCTCACTGTAGAGTTCATAGTCTCCCTTTCTCAGGAACAAGGGTATAGTAGGGAGTTAATGAAAGTTGTGCAAAGACCATCACTTCACTTTTGTAAATGTCCTTCTTGTTAGTTTGTGTTTGCTTTGGAAAATGAAGGACTTTTATTTCCTACAGATCATTGTTTTTTTCATGGGACTTGAAACAATCAGGCCTTGATTATTTAAATTTAATTATATTCTTTACTCATATCATGGATATACCCTTCCTACGTGATCACTTTTTGTGTTTTATAGAAAGTTTCCAAGACTGATGTTATTTATTTATTTATTTTTTAAATATATTTTTATTGATTTTTTTACAGAGAGGAAGGGAGAGGGACAGAGAGCTAGAAACATCGATGAGAGAGAAACATCGACCAGCCGCCTCCTGCACACCCCCCACGGGGGATGTGCCCGCAACCAATGTACATGCCCTTGACCGGAATCGAACCCGGGACCCCTTAGTACGCAGACCGACGCTCTATCCACTGAGCCAAACCGGTTTCGGCAAGACTGATGTTATTAATGTATGTTCAAATTCATTAAATTTTTACAACACAGCTCCCCACTAATGATACATAAAAATTTTGAAAGAAATAATCTAGTAAGAAAAATTAGTTCCCCCAGGCTGGAGTGGTGGAGGACTTGATTCCTGGTCCAGGGCAAGTAGCTCCTAGGTACCCGAGGTACGCAGCCAGTGCATGTGTCTCTGTGCCTCATTCATGTTGATCACGCGCGCTCTCTCTCCCTTTCTCCCTCTCTGTCTCCCTTTGTGCCTCTACCTCCCTGCCTTCCACTCTTGAAAAGTCTATGCAAAAAATCTCCCCAGGTGAGGATTTACAACCACACAAAGGAAACAATAGGTATACCTTGTTTTCTATCCTTATGTTTCCTTATTGTGTTCATAAAACACTAGGGGATCATACACAAATAGATTCATGAGATTTATGGAATCACTAAACCAACTTGATTTCATAGTAAAATATGTGTCTCTGCTTAAACTGTTAACATTTTAGCTATTTTTTCCCAAGTATATTTTTATGGATTTCGAGAGGAAGGGAGAGGTAGAAGAAATAGAAACGTCAGTGATGAGAGAGAATTATTGATCGTCTGCCTCCTGCACATGCCACCGTGGGGATTGAGCCCACAATCTGTTCGTGTGCCCGGACCAGGAATTGAATCAGTGACCGCTTGGTGCATGTGTCAGCGCTCAACCACTGAGCCACACCAGGTAGACCAGACAGAATAATCTTTTTTTTTTTTTGTAATATATTTTATTGATTTTTTACAGAGAAGAAGGGAGAGGGATAGAGAGTTAGAAACATCGATGAGAGAGAAACATCGGTCAGCTGCCTCCTGCACAACCCCCACTGGGGATGTGCCCACAACCAAGGTACATGCTCTTGACCGGAATCGAACCTGGAACCCTTCAGTCCGCAGGCCGACGCTCTATCCACTGAGCCACACCAGCTGGACCAGACAGAATAATCTTGTTCTAAGATTACTCATAGTAAATTTCCAACTAGAATTGTGGTTCCTATGTGTCCTATTCCATGAGAACTGTATTCCCTTAGCAAACGCTTTTAGTTCAAAGTTCTGTATGAATTTTTCCTTGTGTTTCCTTTTTCTGTGTATTCAGAAAAAGGAAACACGAGGAAAAATTCACAAGTAAGAAATGAGCTTGTTACACAAGTGCAGTGATGGGCAACCTTTTGAACTTGGTGTATCAAACTTCGCCAAAAAACTGAGCATAACTCGGGTAGTGTGTCACTTTGAGGAAAAAACTAACTCCAAGACTCTAGTCGCAAATGTTTCATCCTCAGGAGCAGCGAATGTTTCATCCTCGGCATGCGGCCGCGTGTCATCGGAAATGGCTACGCGTGTCAGTGCTGACACGCGTGTCATAGGTTCGCCATCACTGCACAAGTGGAAACACAGGCCCCATCTCAGAACTTGGATTAGAATCTGTGTCTTTACAGAAGTTTATTTTGTTGTGGTCTGCTTCACACTTGAGACTAAGTCCATATACTTCCAACCCAGAATGATATTGCCATCTGAGAAATATATACCACTGACTCTGAACAATGCAAATGCAGTACTCAGAAATCCATATGCCTGTTTTCATGCTTTAGTTTTATTTATTTATTTTTTCAAATATATATTTATTGATTTCAGAGAGGCTGGGGGGGAGAGAGAGAGAGAGTCATCAATGATGAGAGAGAATCATTGATCTGTTGCCTCCTTTACAACCCCTACTGGGGATCCAGCCTGCAGCCTAGGCATGTGCCATTGACCAGAATCAAAGCCGCTACTCTTCAGTTTGCAGGCTGACACTATCCACTGAGCCAGACCTGCTACGGCCATGCCTTAATTTTAAAATTTATTTTCTTTTAAAGTAAAAGCTCTACTCTGGATTTGTGAGCATGTGTCAGTGTCAGAAAACACATCAGAGAATGGTACTGGGACACAGTGATCTTATTGGGTAATTCAGGATACTCCCCTAAGTCCAAAGGTCTTCTCCTGAAACTGTTTTCATGTTGGGTGACATTGTGAACTCTTCTGTTGACTTCTTGGTTACTGTCTTATCTTTCAGGGACTGTTGACCTTCAGGGATGTGGCCATAGATTTCTCTCAGGAGGAGTGGGAATGTCTGGACCCAGCTCAGCAAAAATTGTACCTGGATGTGATGGTGGAGAACTACAGCAACCTGGCCTCCCTGGGTGAGGTTGACTTCCTTCCTGAGTTCCTACTCCATCCTCAGCGTTTTGTTTCCTTTACTATTTTAACATCTTGGAGGGTCTTCTGCTTTCTGTGGTAGATTCTTGCTCTCAAGGGACAAATTGGGCACTAGTTGATTTGGTTCATTGGATAGATCACTTGGTTGCAGACTGAAAGGTCCCTGTTCAATTCTGGTCCAGGCCTATTCCCGGAGTTGTTGGCTCACTTCCCAGTAGGGGGCGTGCAGGAGACATCCTATCAATGATTCTCTCATTGATTTTTTTTATGTTTTCCTCTCCCTTCCCCTCTGAAAGCAAGAAAAAAGTATATATTTTTAAAAAGGAACAAATTTGGGGTCCTTGTGTGTAGAAAACTTTGTGATGTATATGAATTAGGAACTCAGTGTTTGCACACTTTACATGTTATCTACACTAATTAAGTTACTATCAGAAAATAATATTTTGGAACATAATTTTGTAGAATATTCTAACATTCTACCATGTCTTCTGGCCAGAGGACAAACTGGATTGGACTTGGGAAAGCCTCTATCAAAATTCACACTCCATTTTCTTTTCTTTTTTTATTTATTTTCATTTTCATTTTATTATTATTATTATCTTTTTGGTATAGCAGCCCAGGACATGAAAATTGGGTCCACAGCCCTGCCACTGCTGTCATCATCATATGTTTGTTTTTTAAGCTCAGGAAGGCCACAGAGGACACTTGTAAGCACATATGTTCCCTCTGAATGAATTTTGTTGTTGTTGTTCCTATCATTGCTTTAGCTTTTACAAATTGAAGTTTTAAACTGGAACAAAAAGAACTTTGAATTCGGTGCATACTTTTGTTTTAGTGCTGCAGCTTCTCTGGTCCTCAACAAGGATTAGAAAGAACTCGATGTGTATGGCAGACCCCAAAATTGGCAGGCTTGACTTCCTGGCAAATGGCTGCGTTTTTCCACTTTTCTGTTCAGGACCACTAATTGTTGAGATGTGGATGCATACCGAAATAAAAGTGATTCATTGTGTTATAAAGGATTTTTTTTGTAATTTAGTATTTGTGTAAAACCACCTTTTGAAGCAGCAACTATCAAGTCTGAAAAGCAATTGATGTTTTCATTAATCTTTTTCTGGGGAAAACCTTAATTGTAAGGACTTAACATCCTGTAAGTAAAGTTTAACATAACAGTATTCCATAAGCAGTCTTTTTATTGTCAGACCATTGCCTGATTTTAATATAATAAAAAAAAAGTGTGTGTTAATTTAAAAAAAAGTCATTTGGTCAGTACTTGCTGGTAACTTCAAAGTGCACTCACCTGATTATCAAAACTGAAAATTTGTTTTCTTTCAGCTATGTCATCTGAAGATAACCAGCCCTTTATGCCAAATACTGGAATACAAGATTTATTCTCTGAAATAATACTGGTAAGATATAAAAGGTGTCACTTTGATTATGTACACTTAAGGAAAGTCTCAGTACTTGAGGAAAAATGATGAGAACAGAAGTTATTAATATAAACAGAACTAACCTGGAACAGCTATCATAATAAAATTGTTTTTACCTAAAGAGGTCATGTGTATTATGCATTTGGGAAACCTTCCACTTTAAAGTCAGTTACATTGGCAGAACAGTGTGTTTCTGTACGTGAAGGTTCAAAACAACTTTTAATGTTATGCATTCTTGGAAAGGAAATCTGGATAAAGTAGGAATTCACATAGTCTGGAGTGTAAATAATCATTTGAATTTTGTAATATGTAGGGTAGGATTAATCTTACATGCAATCATTTCTAAAATGTAGAGATTTACAATCTATATATATAAAAGCCTAAGCAACTGGCCAACTGGCCGGTAGCTGTGACATGCACTGACCACCGGAGGGCAGATATTCAACGCAGGAGTGGAAACCACAGGCATGGAAACATGGAACAGACTGCTGAATTTCAGTGGGAAGGGGGGAGAGCGGGAAGAGATTAACCTAAGATCTTATATGCATACTAGAGTCCCGGTGCACGGATTCATGCACCGGTGGGGTCCCTTGGCCTGGCCTGCAGAGATTGGGATGTCGGCTCTCTGACATCCCCCAAGTGGCCCCGGATTGTAAGAGGGCGCAGGGCAGGTCAAGGGACCCCACTGGTGCACAAATCTGTGCACTGGGCCTCTCGTATACCTATAAATTTAAATATGCTCAATTGGGCAATCGTTGTTATGAACTTTTAAATATATTTTTATTGAATTCAGAGAGGGAGAGAGATGGAAACATCAATGATGAGAGAGAATCATTGGATGCCTCCTACATGCCCCCCACTGAGGATGGAGTCCTCAACCTGTTCATGTGCGCTTCACTGGAATCAAACCCAGGTCCCTTCAGTCAGCTTGCCATAGCTCTAACCACTGAGCAAAACCAGCGAGTGCTTTTATTATTTACTAGAGGCCTGATGCACGAAGATTCGTGCAATAGGCCTTTCTTCACCTAGCTGCCGACACCGGTTTTCCTCCGGCACCCCTGAGATTCCACCTGACAGTCCCGATTGCCCCCGTAAGAGCGTGGGTCCCCAGGGGTTTGCCCGGAACTGGGTTTCAGTGCAGTCGGAACTGGGGTTCAGTGCAGTCTGAAGCTTCCGACTCCCTTCCGCTAGAGAGAGCTAGCGGCAACATCGGCAGTCAGTCTTCTCTGTGCGCTCACGCGCACCTCCAGACCCATGCCCTCCACGGCGTCCCCGAGTCTCCGTGTGCCTTTCTTTCTACCTGACAGTCCAGACTCCCCTCGTATGAGTCTGAGTCCATGGGGTTTCGCCTGGAACTGGGGTTCAGTGCAGTCGGGGGCTTCCTTCCCGCTCCCGCCAGAGAAAGCCAGCCAGACACTCAGCTGCCCTTCTGCGCGTGTCTCCGTACCTCAGCCCTTTGCAGCTCCTCTGATTGTCCGTGAGCTTTTCTCTTTCTTTCTAGTTGTAGAATTTCCACTCAACCAGCTTTCCTGTGGTTCTGGATGATGTCCGTTCCGTCTTTTAGTTGTAGTTTTGAAATTGTTGTGCGAGGCAGCAGTTTAGGTGCTTACCTATGCCGCCATCTTGGTTTCTCATCATCGCTGATGTTTCTATCTTTCTCTCCCTCTTCCTTCCTCTCTTAAATCAATATAAATATATTTTAAAAAGTAAAATTAAAAATAAATTAAAAAAAATTATAACTGTCAGTAAGGCCTTTCTATTTGCCATTACTACCAGAGTACATATATTGGAGACAGAAATTATCAATGGATTGAACATTGGAAAACCTTTAAGCAAGAGTCATATCTTAATCCTCGGAGAAGCGAACTTGCAGAGGACCATTTTGAAAGTGTAAGAGTCTGTGACCCAAGATCCAATCAGAAAATATGTGAGGTTGTTCCGATTGTGGAGAGGACACACAAAGGAAGTAAATGTGACCAGTCTCTTCAGCAGTCTTCAAATGACACTGGAAAAGAGAATATTCATACAGGGGAGGAAGCTTACAAATGGAACCATTGTGGTACAATCTCCAGTCAAATAGTCAATACAAACAACGTGAAAAAAATCCATAGTGGACAAAAACCTTATAAATGTAAAGATTCTGCTAAAACATCTAATTGGCCTTCGGGATGTACGTTAAATGAGAAAGTACATACTGGACTGAAGTCTTACAAATGTAAAGCATGTGGCAAAGCCTTTAAATGTCATTCATCTCTTATTGTACATAAGGGAAGAATTCACACTGTTGCAGAACTTAACAAACTCAGGGAAAATGGGAAAGGCTTTAGTCCATCCTCAGGACATACTCAACATCATAGAAATCACATGGGAGAAAAGATTTATAAATGTTCAGAATGTGACAAAGCCTTTAGCTGGCCCTCAACGCTTAGTATTCATCAAAGAATTCATTCTGGAGAGAAGCCGTATAAATGTAGAGAATGTGGCAAATCCTTTAGACGGTTTTCACACCTTACTATCCATCAGAGAGTTCATAGTGGAGAGAAGCCTTATAAATGTAGAGAATGTGGCAAAGACTTTAGTGATTCCTCCTCGCTTAATAGACATCAGAGAGTTCATACAGGAGAGAAGCCTTATAATTGTAGAGAATGTGGCAAAGCCTTTACCCATTACTCATCCCTTAAGCGTCATCAGAGTATTCATATTGGAGAGAAGCCTTACAAATGCAGAGAATGTGGCAAATCCTTCAGCACCTCCTCTTCCCTTACTTGTCATGAGAGAGTTCACATTGGAGAGAAGCCTTATAAATGTAGAGAATGTGGCAAATCCTTTGGCAGCTGCTCAGAACTTACCAAGCATCAGAGAGTTCACACTGGAGAGAAGCCTTATAAATGTAGAGAATGTGGCAAATCCTTTGGCAGCTCCTCAGAACTTACTAAGCATCAGAGAGTTCACACTGGAGAGAAGCCTTATAAATGTAATGAATGTGGCAAAGCCTTTAGCCAGTCCTCATCACTTACTTCTCATCAAAGAGTTCACACTGGAGAGAAGCCTTATAAATGTAAAGAATGTGGAAAACCCTTTGGCTGGTCCTCAGACCTTACTAAGCATCAGAGAATTCATTCTGGAGAGAAACCTTATAAATGTAGAGAATGTGGTAAAGCCTTTAGTCAGTCCTCATCCGTTACTTTTCATCAGAGAGTTCACCATAGAGAGTAGCCTTATAAATGTAGAGAATATAACACAGCCTTTCATCAATGTTCTTGTTTATTTTTGACCCCTGGATGTGCCCAATGCGTGCTCGAACTCGCAATCCTGGCACAGTGAGAGGGCGCTCCAACCAGCAGAGTTACTCCTTGGCCAGGCCAACATTAATGAATCTTTTTGTTGTTGTGAATCCTCACATGAGGCTATTTTTTCCATTGAATTTTAAGAAAGTGAAAGGAAGGGGGATAGACACAGAGAGAAACGTCTTTGTTGGAGAGACACATAGGTTGGTAGCCTCCTGCACGGGCCAAGAGTCCAGCCTGCAAGGTAGGTACGTCCTCTTTACCGGAATCGAAGCCAGGACTCTCAGTCCATGAGCCAATGCTGTATCCACTGAGTGACCCCAGCTAGGGCCAGAATGAATGATTCTTGAGCTAAAAGTATGTCCCAATATCTTCTTCAGTGTATCTATTTGACAGGTTTGTGATTCATACGTGTCAGATCATTGAAAAATAGAAAACAAAAAATAGGGGATTCAGGGGGAAGGCGTCAACAAAATAGGTTATAATTGTAAGAAGTAAACTTTCTGGCCAGGCCTTTGTTACTTAGTGGATGAGCATTGACCTATGAACCAGAAGGTCAGGTTAGATTTCTGGTCAGGGCACATCGCCGGATTTCCTCTTCAATCCCCAATATGGGGCATGCAGGAGTCCAAGGAACATTGATTCACTCTCATTGATGTTTCTTTCTCTCTCCTTTCCTCTCTGAAATCAATACAATATTCTAAAAAGTAAATGTAGTTTCTCTTTCTTTAAAATCCTTATCCAAGGATATTATTTCCATTGATCGTAGAGACCTTGGGAGGGGTAGTGGGGAGAGAGAGAAAGAGAGAGAAACATTGATATGAGAGAGACACATCAATTGGTTGCCTCCCTCAGGCACACAGGCAGGATGGAGACCAAACCTTCCACCAAGTACCAGACCTGAGTGGGAATCAAATCTGTCACCTTGCCCTGACCAGTTTGGCTCAATGGATAGAGCGTCGGCCTGCGGACTGAAAGGTCCCAGGTTCGATTCCGGTCAAGGGCATGTACCTTCCTTGGTTGCGGACACATCCCCAGTGGTAGGTGTGCAGGAGGCAGTTGATAGATGTTTCTCTCTCACTGATGTTTCTAACTCTATATCCCTCTCCCTTCCTCTCTGGAAAAAATCAATAAAATATATATTTTTAAAAATCTGTCACCTTCTGGTGGGAGGGTCGACACTCTAACCACCGAGCCACACCCACTGCGCAGTAGATGCCCTTTGAAGGGACCTATAACAAATTGGAAGTTACATTATGTGAAATATGACTGGCATACACATATCACGATGTAAGGAAGTTTATCTCAAAGGTATTTCATACCCTGTCCCCTTTGGCTAATTTGTCTGCGTGTAGTGCCCTCCACCAAAAGGTTGCAGGTTTGATTCCTGGGCCTGCAAATGCTGGATTGGGGGTGTGATTCCAGAGTTCCTGAGGGTGGCGTTCCGGAGGCAACAAATGGATGTTTGTCTTGCACATGGATGTTTCTCTCCATCTCTCCCTTCCTATCTAAATTCAATTTAAAAAATTTTAAAAAATATTTTCAAAACAAGGTATTTTCAAGCTCCCTGGGGCCCCAGACAGCTGTCCTGCCAGCTGGAGGCACCTTGTGTATGAGCCTAAGTGAAATCAACAGCGAAGGGCTCAGCCAACCCAGAATTTCGTGCAAGGATGAATTTTGGTTGATTTGAGCCAATACACATTGGGGTATTTTATTCCACAACAAAGACTAGTTGTAAGAGAAAAGAGTTCCTGAGATTGAGGTGCTCAGTATTAAAAACCTAATGCGTCTGACATGGCCTTTGGATTGGCTAGATAGAGGCTTGAAGGAGACTGTTAGTGGACGCTACAAGCAAGGGAACTAGGATTGAAGTCTGGAAGCACGAGAAATCATGTTTTGTTGTTGTTATTTTTAATATATTTTATTGATTTTTTTACAGAGAGGAAGGGAGAGGGATACAGAGTTAGAAACATCGATGAGAGAGAAACATCGATTAGCTGCCCCCTGCACACCCCCTACTGGGGATGTGCCTGCAACCAAAGTACATGCCCTTGACCGGAATCGAACCTGGGACCTTTTAGTCCACATGCCGACACTCTATCCACTGAGCCAAACCGGTTTCGGCAGGAAGCACGAGAAATCATGTTTTTTGTTGTTGTTTTGTTTTGGCAAATCATGTTTTGATCTAGTGAAGAAGTGGCCAAACCTTTTGCCAATAGTACATGAAGCAGAAGAACCACCTGGGCAACCCATAGACTCATAAGAAATATCAAATATTGTTTCATTAAAGAATCAGTTTTGGGTAGTTTTACATAACAGATAATGAACTTGAGATGCTGAATGTTAAGGACTGAATTGTGTCCCCTCAAAATCAATATTTTGAAGGCTTAACCCCCAATATGTCTGTATTTGGAGAAAGGGGGTTTAGGGAGGTCATTAAGGTTATATGAGGTAACAAGAGTGGGGTCCTAACCTGATAGAAGTGGGGTCCTTATAAAAGGAGAAAGAATAACCTGTCTGTACATATTCTTGGACTTTTATATAGATAATATTATCAAGAAATGATAGTTTAATATCTTTTTAAAAAATATATATTTTATTGATTTTTTACAGAGAGGAAGGGAGAGGGAGAGTTGGAAACATTGATGAGAGAGAAACATCAATCAGCTGCCTCCTGCATACCCCCTACTGGGGTATCTTTTTTTTGAGCTAAGTTGGCAATGTTTATTTCTGATATGTTTATTTAATTCTGGAATTAATGTTATTTAATTTTATTATTTCAGAAAGCATTCAAATGTGCTTTCTGAAATAATAAAAGGTATGTAGTGAAAAAATAGTATTTAAGCAAATTTAATTCAAGTGTCAAACACAACATTTGTTTTAGTAATGCAGTTTATCACAATTTTCTTTAAAAGTTTTATATTTAAGCAATGCTGTTGTCCTAAATGATCACATGTCTTAGTCTTCCAAGTTTCATATCCCAGGTTGTGTCCCTCTGAAAGTTTCTGGAACTCAGCCATGTTGAGTCTTGGTCTCCCTGGGGAATGAGGAAGGGAGCAGGAAAGGATGCTGGTGTGAGTATGAAATTGCCCATCTACCCAGGGAGAGTTGTGGTTTCGCCTTGTAGTTCTTCATCCTCACACAGACCTTTGCAACTCTTTGTTTAATGAAAGTGCTTACATGAATTCCTATTGCAGTCATGTTCCCTGGTTCAAGCCCCTCCCCATCTCCAGGCTTCACTGAGATCCCAGTTCCTATAGAGTTGCTTCAGCCTCACTACCAACATCTGCCTGCATGGCCGGGGGGTTGGGGGAGAATTAGCTCCTGACATAACCATTTGCAACTGTTATTTTCCAACACTCCTGGAAATCTTTCTGAGTGCTTTCATAATATACTAGAGGCTCTGTGCACAAGTTCTTACACAGGTGGGGGTCTCTTGGCCTGGCCAGTGATCAGGGCTGATCATGGCCATCTTGAACAGTCTTGGGGAGGGACCACTGGAGGTTGGCTGTGGGAGCACACTGACCACCAGGGGGCAGCTTCTGCATTGAGTGTCTGGCCCCTGGTGTTCAGTGCGCATCATGATGACTGGTTGTTACATCGACAGGTCATAATTGTCGCTTAGGCTTTTATATATATAGATTTGAAGCTAAATGTGTGAGTCACTGACTTCCAAACTTCACCATTGGGAATGGAGAGGGATGTTGACATGCAGACATCACAGCTGGAGGGTGTGTCAGGAATGTCTGAAATTTGGAAATCACTTTTAACACATCATTTCTGGAGGTTGCATTTGCCCCTGTGGATTATATCGTCTGTCACAGAGAAGGCTCCTGTTTGAAGCAGGTAAGGCTTTATCAGGGTTTTTGTCAGGGCATTCTCCTCCGTTCAATTGGTGTCTGTATCTGTATTAACCCAAAATCATACCACTTGCTTCCTGTTGCTTTGTAAAATGTTTTACAGTGTAAAAAAGTGAATCTTGCCCTAACCGGTTTGGCTCAGTGGGTAGAGCATCGGCCGGCGGACTGAAAGTTCCCAGGTTCCATTCCGGTCAAGGGCATGTACCTTGGTTGTGGGCTCGATCCCCAGTGGGGGATGTGCAGGAGGCAGCTGATCATTGTTTCTCATCATTGATGTTTCTAACTCTCTATCCCTCTCCCTTCCTCTCTGTAAAAAATCAATTATATATATATATATATATATATATATATATATATATATATATATATTTTAAGTGAATCTTCCAACTTTCCTACATTTGAAGTATTTTTTCTCTCCTGAATCTCTTTTGCTTAAATTACAGCCAAAACTGTCTTGGAATTTCCATAGGTAATCTATTTATTGTGTAAACACTTGGAATATTAAGGAATGGCTCAGTTTATTTTTATCTGTTTTCCTTAGCATTGTTGTGTCAATTCAGTGTGTAAATACGGTCATTTTCACTGTATTTGTAGAATTGATGGTCTTTATGTATTTATCTGTATATTATATGTGGTGTCTTTTCTGGCTTTCGATGGCAATACTAAGGTGTGATATTTAATTGGCCAAAGCAATTAAATACTTATATAGGTTAACCATAATAGTCTGGTCTGACTTACTCTAAGTTAGAGGTTTTATAAACAGGTCATATCTTTAAAGTAAATAAAGATTTATAAAACTGTAATGAATTCCTATATTCATAAAAATACTGGAAAATAATCAAAATAAAGAGAAAATAGTGATGGGATTAAGTAAATAGATAATAGTTATTATCTTATAACTGTTTTAAATATTGTTGATTTTAACATTGTTTTGCTTCTCAAATATAAGGAAAACTTAACAGGAGATATTCTACATTATTAGCAATATCTCATTAACTGGGTTATAGGGACTACTAAAGTAAAACAAATTCATTTAAAAATGCATTCCCAGAACACAAAGACCACAACTTACAACTAGAAAATTTTATGCTTTGAAAAATACATAAATTAAAATCTGTTTCCCACTGTGTTGGATGCGACCTTATCTCTTCATGTGCCTAACCATGAATGGATATCTGGGTCTGTCTCTGACACCCCATCCACCTGCTTCCCTAACTCAAGCTGCCTCTCCATTCAGATGGGGGGACAGGGAGGGGCTGAGAGAGCAGGCTACCCTTCCCCTCCCCCTCCTCACTGAGGGTTTAAGGATCCAGGCAAATCACGGGCAGAAAGTTTCTGGTTTCAAACCCAATATGCCCGCACTTTGAATTCTCTGTAACTTCCCTGTGAGAATGTGTTACCGGCTGTGAAGATCCTGGAAAGACACCTCCTGGGACATGTGCAGCTGAAGGGCAGGCCCGCCAGTAGCTCTCAGCACCGCCTCTGGGATCTGGAAACTTCTGTGTGAATTCCAGATGCCTCCTCCCCTCTTTGTGCTTTGCCACAGCTGCCATTTACTCGCTAGCACCCCAATAAAAGAACAGCCCCTCTATCTGGGGAGCCTTGTGCCATCAGAGGGCACCTGGCCCTTTCCTGCCTTTAAAGAAGCAAAATACCCGCCCTCTCTCTGCTCCTGTCTCTTCTCTCCCTGGTGAATCCTGTCACAGCCGCGTCACCAGCCAAACCCCAACAATGACGGGGGAACTCCCCCAGGAGGGGCTGTCCCTGTGGGAGGAGGTGAGGGACCCAGGGCTGCCCCCTCGCTCCTGCCCCGCCCTCCCTCCCTCTGTCCCCGCACAGGCCCCGCCCCCACCGCGGAGTCGCTCAGCTCAGGCGCTGGCCCCGCCCATCCCGCAGGGAGGCGCATGCGCAGTTCCTGGCAGACGCGGAAGCGGCTGTGGAGGGGAAGGTGGCGGTTCCCTGAGGAGGTGTCTGTGCTTTAAAGCCGCTGCTCTCCGCCCCCTCCCCGCAGGGAAGGCTGAGGGCGCTGCGGGCGCTGAAGTCCGTGGTGAGGTCCCCGCCCCGGAGCCCCTCACAGCGGTGAGTCCGGTCCCGGGCGGCTGCGCAGTGGAGGCGCCGCGTTCCTTTGGGGGAAACTGAGGCCCGGCCCGCGGTCTCTCCGCCTGTGGCTGTGGGCCCCCCGCCTGCCGCGTGGTTTTCCTGCTGAAAACCATCCCCGGGGCCGCCGGTCCCCCCGCGGGGCTGGAAGTCTGGGTCAGGGGGTTCCCGCCCTTTGCGCCCCTTCCCCGCCCGGCGCTTTCCGCCCACAGAGCCCGGATGGCTCCCGGCCTGGGGGTCTGCACCCCGCCTTCCTAGGCCCCCCCATTAATAAGGGGTCTGAGTGCCCGGGGAGCACAGTGTCCATGGGGTGGGGCTCAGGGGAAGAACGCGGTGTCCCCAGAAGAGGTGACCTGCCCGCAGGGAGGGCTTTGTGGGGGCGGTGACTGCGGGGGGCGGGGACCCGGGCTGGGGGGTCAGGAGGGGGAGGGAGAGAGACAGACACGTGGGAGGAGGAAGGCCCATAGGGGTGTGGGAGGACTGGACGGCGATGGTGGGAGTGAGGGGGGAACTCGGGAAAGCAGCCTGAGGAGGAGGTAAGTGGGGAAATAGGGGGAGGGGAGCCCAGAGAGAGGAGGGGAGCTGAGAGGGAGAGGGTCCTGGGGAGCAGAAGTGGGGGCCGCACAGGAGGAGGCAGGTCAGACGGAGACACTGGTTCGGAGGAGAAGAGTTGGGGAGCGAGTGCAGGGACGGAAAGGGGGGCTTAGGGAGGAGGGAGCAGAGGGGGAGCAGCGCGGAGTCCCCAGCTGTGGGGAGCAGGACAGACTGTAACGGGCAGCAGCGGGGACACGGGCGTGGGGAGGGACAGACGCGGACGTGTGTGGAGATGGAGCGATCAGAGACCAGGAGAAAGAGCACCGGAAGGGAAATAGGTTTCAGGAGGTTCATGGTCCAGGTGTAGGGACAGACAGAGAGAAAAGGGGGGAAAGAGCAGGGGAGGGGGGACACAGGAAAGGACCACAGAGGAAAGAAAGGGAACAGGGAGACAGAGACAGATCCATGGACAGAAATACATGGTAGTGGGAGGAGGGGAATCCTGATCTGTGTGAGTGGTGAGCTGATGGGGTGTGGATGGTTAAGTTTGATAAATTGGCTTGTGGCTTTATACGTTTACTTTAACAACTAAATTATTTAAACATATTTGAATGAGAATTACAGATCTCCAGTTCATAAGGCTTGCAAATTGTATAATTATTTGCTTCCATTTGCAACTTTTATTCACACAGAGGGAGAGACTGGTATGTTCCTGATGGGTCCCTTGTCATTTCACGGGATGGCAAGAAGGAGGTGACCCTGGACAAGAAATGACTGAGTCTGCCCCTCTATGGTGCTTTATCAAGGAATATTAGAAGCATCAATCTTTTTTTCTGATCCTTGGATTTGCTTTTTCTATGTCTGATATTTAATTCATGTAAATGGTCATTAACTTCTGAAATCAGCATTGGTGACATCTCACACTCACCTCTTATAATTCTTTTCTTAGTATAATGTGGTCTTCACCTTTTTAAAGCTTTAAACCTGGAAATAATTACATTAGAAAGAAACAACCCTAATTGTTTTTGGTTGTAAATATATTGTATGTAGCTCAGATTCTGAGCTCTGCATCCTCCTACTGTCTATCACACCTGGGGACAGCCATTGGCACTTAGTACTATGAGGGGATCTCAGTGTGCACTTGGTACGGATGTCAATGATCTCTTTTTTTTTAATATATATTTTTATTGATTTCGGAGAGAGGAAGGGAGAGGGAGAGATTGAAACCTCAATGATGAGAGAGAATCACTGATTACCTGCCTCCTGCACTCCCCCTATTGGGGATTGAGCCTGAAACCCTTGCATGTGCCCTTGACCTTAATTGAACCTGAAACCCTTCACTCTGCTGGTTCAAACTCTCTCCATTGAGTGAAATGGGATAGATCAGGATGTCAATGATCTTAACAGATGGAAGTTAATTCTTTGAGTTCGCCTAATGTTCAGCACCTCTTTCCTTCCCTTCATGTGATCTGTTGATTTAGTGTTTGTGAGCCACAAAGGAGCTGTTCCCCTAAGTCCCGCTTGTCCATTCTCTCAAAATATTGATGGATGAACTGGATTGAACTGGAACGTGGTTCCCACAGAGCCCCTCTATTCATGGTGAAGTCATTTGATGAGCATATTTCAGTAGCTAACTTTCCCCAAAGGCTTTACCATGAAGACCTATTCTCTGTAATTTCCTGGGACAAGAGGAAGGAAATCCGCCTGGGAAACCTGCAGGTGTACAACTTCCTGCTTCTCCCCCTCCCACTACCCAGAGGTCTCAGGTGTGCTGGGTCTGATGTCTGTACCCAGGGCTACTGAAACTGCTCTGGGGGACCCTCCCAGGCCCCAGGAGGGAACTAGTTAAAGATGCCCTGACAACAGGTCCCAGTGCAGGCTTTTTCAGGGGAGGTAAGGGGTGTTTGTTGAGTTTGGGCGTGGAGCCAAGCAGTACGTGCTCTCATTGCTGTTGCAGTTTGTGGAAGTCTTTGGAAGGACAGACACATGAAGACAGACACTAGACCAGCGGTTCTCAACCTGTGGGTCGCGACCCCTTTGGGGGTCGAACGACCCTGTCACAGGGGTCGCCTAAGACCATCAGAAAACACAGATATTTACATACGATTCATAACAGTAGCAAAATTACAGTTATGAAGTAGCAAGGAAAATAATTTTATGGTTGGGGGTCACCACACATGAGGAACTGTATTAAAGGGTCGCGGCATTAGGAAGGTGGAGAACCACTGCCCTAGACAATTCCCAGTGTGGTCTCCATGTGGGAGCTCATTGTTCCTGACTCTCCTGTGACCGAGGACAGGAGGGGTGGCCTTTTCCCCATTTCCAGGTCCTTCTGACGGTGAGTGTGAGGTGAGCTGATGAACAGGCTGCGTGGTCACCTTTGAAGGCAATTCTGTGACTCCTCAACATAGTGTCACCTGAGGAAACAACCCAGACCCCATCAGGACCAGGACCACATGGCAGCTTCTCAGGTAAAAGATGTGTCCTGTCCAGAAGCTATGTTAGCTTTTCCTTGAACATCTGTTGATATATTTCTCTTTCTCTTCCCACCCCTGTGTCCCCTGTCCCCTGTCCCCTCTGCTGTTCCTGTTACAGACTGTCCTGCTCCCCACAGCTGGCTGACTTACTGCTGCTTCTCCCTCTGCTCCTGTACCCTAACCCCCCCTTTCTGTGCCTGCACTCGCTCCCCCCGGTTCTTCTCCTCTGAATCAGTCTCTTTATCTGAAATACCTCCCCCTTTGTTGGCCCCACTTCTGTTCACCAGAACCCCTCTCCCTCTCAGCTCCCCTTCAACTTTCTAGGGCCCCTTCTTCTCCATATTTCTCTACTTCTGCTGTTCTTGCCTTTCCAGGTTTTTTTCCTTTCCTTATTTTTTCCTTTTTTCTTACGGTAGTCAGTGTCAGCAGTTTCTATATTTCCCTTTCTCTTTTTAAACATATGTTTTATTGATTTCAGAATGGAAAGGAGAGGGAGAGAGAGATATAGAAACATCAGTGAGCAGAGAAAATCATTGATTAGTTGCCTCCTGCACAACCCCCTCTGGGGATGGAGTCTGAAACGAGGAGTGTGCCCTGACCAGGAATGGAAACCTGCCTCCTGGTTCATAGGTCAACGCTCTACCTCTGAGCCACACTGGCCAGGCTATACTTCTCTCCTTTGTCCCAGAGCCTTCTCTGCCTTCATTTCATGCAGCCTCCCCAAGGTCATGAAGCATTCCCACCTTTAATTAATGACTTTCAACTTCTCAGAACATTCTTTTGTGACAGATCCACCTGGGAAGGCAGCCATGTCTAACATTCTTATTGGGATGGGGACAGGGGCTCTCATATCTTTTTTTTATTTTTTATTTTAAATCTTTATTGTTGAATTACAGATGTCCCCCTTTTTCCTACCATTGCCCCCCTCCACCCGGTTCCCGTCCCACCCCAGGCCTTCATCACCCTGTGTCCATATGTAAGATCTTGGGTTAATCTTTCTACTCCCCACCACCTTTCCTCTGAAATTCGCCAGTCTGTTCCATGTTTGCATGCCTCTGATTCTATTTTATTTTGTTTATTAGATTTCTTGTTCATTTTGGGATTCAATTGTTGATAGATATGTATTTATTGGCATTTTATTGTTCATATTTTTAATCTTTTTCTTCTTCTTTCTCTTCTTAAAGAATACCTTTCAACATGTCATGTAATACTGGTTTGGTGATGATGAACTCCTTTAACTTTCTCTTGTCTGTGAAGCTCTTTATCTGACCTTCATTTCTAAATGATAGCTTTACTTGGTAGAGTAATGTTGGTTGTACATCTTTACTATTCATCAATTTAAATATTTCTTGCCACTCCCTTCTGGCCTGCATAGTTTCTGTTGAGAAATCAGCTGACAGTTTATGGGTACTCCCTTGTAGGTAACTAACTGCTTTCCTCTTGCTGCTTTTCGGATTTTCTCTGTCTTTAACTCTTGGCATTTTAATTATGATGTGTTTTGTTGTGTGCTTCTTTGGGTTCCTCTTGTTTGGGACTCTCTGTGATTCCCAGACTTGTAAGTCTGTTTCTTTCACCAGGTAGGATAAGTTTTCTGTCATTGTTTCTTCAAATAGGTTTTCAATAGCTTGCTCTCTCTCTTCTCCTTCTGGCATTACCATATGTAGGGGCTCTCATATCTTGAAGAAGGGAAATGTAAGTTTTAGGTTCAAGTGGCTGCAGCATCAACTCTTGATCAAGGGTGAGAAAATGCACATTTGACTGCTCAGAATAGCTCAGAAATTTCTGAAAGAAGAGAAAATAAAAGAGACTTGCTTACTAGATTAGTATGAAAGAGTTGGTAGGTAAATATTCTGTTAGCTTACAGAACATGAGAGGGACACGTGGATTGACACTTGCAAAGTTAATGTTTATTTGTGAGCATTTTCACATAATTCTTTATTTATTGGGGTATTTTTGCCAAGAATGTCACAGCAGTGGTGACCTGACCTTCCGTGTGCCTCAGTCAGGTGATGCCCATTGTTCAGTCCACCTGGTGTTCACGTGGCAGAGGTGCTCCCCTCACTGTAGAGTTCATAGTCTCCCTTTCTCAGGAACAAGGGTATAGTAGGGAGTTAATGAAAGTTGTGCAAAGACCATCACTTCACTTTTGGAAATGTCCTTCTTGTTAGTTTGTGTTTGCTTTGGAAAATGAAGGACTTATTTCCTACAGATCATTGGTTTTCTCATGGGACTTTAAACAATCAGGCCTTGATTATTTAAATTTTCATTATATTCTACTAGAAGCCCAGTGCACGAAATTCGTGCACGGCAGAGGGTTGTCCCTCAGCCCAGCCTGTACCCTCTTCAATCTGGGACTCCTGGAGGGATGTCCGACTGCCCGTTTAGGCCCGATCCTGGTGGGATCGGGCCTAAACGGGCAGTCGGACATCCCTCTCACAATCCAGGACTGCTGGCTCCCAACTGCTTGCCTGCCTGCCTTCCTGATTGCCCCTAACCGCTTCTGCCTGCCAGCCTGATCACCCCCTAACCACTCTGCTGCCAGCCTGGTTGATGCTTAACTGCTCCCCTGCCAGCCTGTTTGCCCCCAACTTCCCTCCTCTGCCAGCCTGGTCACCCCTAACTGCCCTCTCCTGCAGGGTTGATCACCTCCAACTGCCCTCTCTTGCAGGCCTGGTCCCTCACAACTGCCTTCCCTTGCAGGCCGGGTGCCTCCCAACTGCCCTCTCCTGCTGGCCATCTTGTAGTGGCCATCTTGTGTCCACATGGGGGCAGGATCTTTGACCACATGGAGGCAGCTATATTGTGTGTTGCAGTGATGATCAATCTGCAGATGACTCTTTTATTAGATAGGATAGAGGCCTGGTACAGGGGTGGGGGCCATCTGGTTTACCCTGAAGGATGTCCTGGATCAGGGTGGGGTTCCCTTGGGGCGTGCGGCGGCCTGAGCGAGGGGCCTGTGGTGGTTTGCAGGCCGGCCACGCCCCCTGGCAACCCAAGGGGAGGCCCTGGTATCTGGAATTTATTTTCCTTCTACAATTGAAACTTTGTAGCCTGGGGCGGCAGCCATTTCTGTGGCAGTTAATTCACCTTCTACAATTGAAACTTTGTAGCCTTAAGTGGGTGAGCCCGGCCAGGGTGTGCGGAAAGCTTTGCTTCCCCTGTTGCCGCCGGCAACCCTTGCCTGCTCTCTCAAGCTCCATTCTGCCGCCATTTGTTTGAATTTGTTTACCATCTATAATTGAAACTTTGTAGCTTGAGTGGAGGCTTAGGCCTGCAACGGCTATGGAAAGCTTGGCTTCCTCTGTTACCTGGGAAACCTTGCTCTCTGTGGCTGTAGCCATCTTGGATTGGTGTTAATTTGCATACTCGCCCTGATTGGCTGGTGGGCGTGGCTTATGTAGCGGAGTGATGGTTAATTTGCATATTACCATTTTATTAGAGAGGATACTCATATCATGGATATACCCTTTCTACATGATCACTTTTTGTGTTTTCTAGAAAGTTTCCAAGACTGATGTTATTAATGTATGTTCAAATTCTTTCAGTTTCTATGACATAGCTCCCCACTAATGATACATAAAAATTTTGAAAGAAATAATCTAGTAAGAAAAATTAGTTCCCCCAGGCTGGAGTGGTGGAGGGCTTGATTCCTGGTCCAGGGCAAGTAGCTGCTAGGTACCCGAGGTACGCAGCCAGTGCATGTGTCTCTGTGCCTCATTCATGTTGATCACGCGCGCTCTCTCTCTCTCCCTTTCTCTCTCTCTGTCTCCCTTTGTGCCTCTACCTCCCTGCCTTCCACTCTTGAAAAGTCTACGGAAAAAATCTCCACAGGTGAGGATTTACAACCACACGAAACAATAGGTATACCTTGTTTTCTATCCATATGTTTCTCTCCTTATTGTGTTTATAAAACACTAGGGGATCATCATACACAAATAGATTCATGAGATTTATGGAATCACTAAACCAACTTGATTTCATAGTAAAATATGTGTCTGCTTAAACTGTTAACATTTTAGCTATTTTTCCCAAGTATATTTTTATGGATTTCAGAGAGGAAGGGAGAGGTAGAAGAAATAGAAACGTCAGTGATGAGAGAGAATTATTGATCGTCTGCCTCCTGCACATGCCACCGTGGGGATTGAGCCCACAATCTGTTCGTGTGCACGGACCAGGAATTGAATCAGTGACCGCTTGGTGCATGTGTCAGCGCTCAACCACTGAGCCACAGCAGCTGGACCAGACAGAATAATCTTTTTTTTTTTTTTTGTAATATATTTTATTGATTTTTTACAGAGAAGAAGGGAGAGGGATAGAGAGTTAGAAACATCGATGAGAGAGAAACATCGATCAGCTGCCTCCTGCACAACCCCCACTGGGGATGTGCCCACAACCAAGGTACATGCTCTTGACCGGAATCGAACCTGGAACCTTTCAATCCACAGGCCGACGCTCTATCCACTGAGCCACACCAGCTGTACCAGACAGAATCATCTTGTTCTAAGATTACTCATAGTAAATTTCCAACTAGAATTGTGGTTCCTATGTGTCCTATTCCATGAGAACTGTATTCCATTAGCAAACCCTTTTAGTTCAAAGTTCTGTATGAATTTTTCCTTTTGTGTCCTTTTTCTGTGTATTCAGAAGTGTGGCACATGATGCGGAAAAATTGGCATCACAAGTAAGAAGTGAGCTTGTTGCACATGTGGAAACACAGGCCCCATCTCAGAACCTGGATCAGAATCTTTGTCTTTACAGAAGTTTATTTTGTTGTGTTCTGCTTTACACGTGAGACGAAGTCCATATACTTCCAATGCAGCATGACATTGCCATCTGAGAAATATATACCGCTGACTCTGAACAATGCAAAAGCAGTACTCAGAAATCCATATGCCTGTTTTCATGCCTTAGTTTTATTTATTTTTTGAAATATATATTTATTTATTTCAGAGAGGCGGGGGCGAGGGGGGAGAAAGAGAAAGAAACATCAATGATGAGAGAGAATCATTGATCTGTTGCCTCCTTTACAACCCCTACTGGGGATCCAGCCTGCAACCCAGGTATGTGCCCTTGACCAGAATCAAAGCCGCTACTCTTCAGTTTGCAGGCTGACACTCTGTCCACTGAGCCAGACCAGCTATGGCCATGCCTTAATTTTAAAATTTATTTTCTTTTAAAGTAAAATATGGATTTGTCAGCATGTGTCAGTGTCAGAAAACACATCAGAGAATGGTACTGGGGCATAGTGATCTTATTGGGTAATTCAGGATACTCCCCTAAGTCCAAAGGTCTTCTCCTGAAACTGTTTTCATGTTGGATGACATTGTGAACTCTTCTGTTGACCTCTTGGTTACTGTCTTATCTTTCAGGAACCGTTGACCTTCAGGGATGTGGCCATAGATTTCTCTCAGGAGGAGTGGGAATGCCTGGACCCAGCTCAGCAGAAATTGTACCTGGATGTGATGGTGGAGAACTACAGCAACCTGGCCTCCCTGGGTGAGGTTGACTTCCTTCCTGAGTTCCTACTCCATCCTCAGCGTTTTGTTTCCTTTACTATTTTAACATCTTGGAGGGTCTTCTGCTTTCTGTGGTAGATTCTTGCTCTCCAGGGACAAATTGGGCACTGGTTTGTTTGGCTCATTGGATAGATCACTTGGTTGCAGACTGAAAGGTCCCTGTTCAATTCTGGTCAGGCCTATTCCCGGAGTTGTTGGCTCACTTCCCAGTAGGGGGCGTGCAGGAGACATCCTATCAATGATTCTCTCATTGATTTTTTTTATGTTTTCCTCTCCCTTCCCCTCTGAAAGCAAGAAAAAAGTATATATTTTTAAAAAGGAACAAATTTGGGGTCCTTGTGTGTAGAAAACTTTGTGATGTATATGAATTAGGAACTCAGTGTTTGCACACTTTACATGTTATCTACACTAATTAAGTTACTATCAGAAAATAATATTTTGGAACATAATTTTGTAGAATATTCTAACATTCTACCATGTCTTCTGGCCAGAGGACAAACTGAATTGGATATGGGAAAGCCTCTATCAAAATTCACACTCCATTTTTTTTTATTTTTTAAGATTTAGTTGATTTCAGGGAGGAAGGGAGTGTGAGAGAGACATACAAACTTCAACTGGGCATTAATTGATTATTTTGTATGTGCCCTGACCATATGGGTGGGTAAAACTTTTTGAATTCGTGTTCTCTGTATAAATTGCCGGATATGAAATCATTGTGTTACCTGGTACTTGTTTGTAAATATTGAAAACCCTCCATTGTGTTTGTTAGTGGCTACACCAGTGTTTTTATTATCATGCTGACAGTGTGTGAATGTTCTCTTTTCTCCACTTCATTGGTAGTACATGTCATTTTTGATTTATGGATGATTGGCATCCTGTTATGTGTTTGGTGGTATTTCATGGTGGTGTCCATTTGCATTTCTCTGATGATGAATGAGCTGAACATCATTTAATATGTCTATTGCGCATCTTTTTGTCTTGTTTGGGAGTTTTGGTCATTGTACCTATCTTGAGCTTTCCTTGAATCCTTCACTGGGTCTTAGAGTACTCAAAAAATGTCATTTGGGAGGGACAGCGACGCAAGATGGCAGCCACCACAGGCTCAAGAGTAAAAGTCCCTCACAATTTTCGACTGTTGGAAGAACTCGAAGAAGGCCAGAAAGGAGTAGGAGATGGCACAGTTAACTGGGGTCTAGAAGATGACGAAGACATGACACTTACAAGATGGACAGGGATGATAATTGGGCCTCCAAGAACAATTTATGAAAACCAAATATACAGCCTTAAAATAGAATGTGGACCTAAATACCCAGAATCACCCCCCTTTGTAAGATTTGTAACAAAAATTAATATGAATGGAGTTAATAGTTCTAATGCAGTGGTGGACCCAAGAGCCCTATCAGTGCCAGCAAAATGGCAGAATTCATATAGTATCAAAGTTGTCCTGCAGGAGCTCTGGCGCCTAATGATGTCTAAAGAAAATATGAAACTCCCTCAGCCACCTGCAGGACAGTGTTACAGCCACTAATTAAAAAGAAAACCACAGGCCCACCTCTCCCCCATTCGATTTAAGCAGTCTTTATTTGCCACAGCAGTAAATTTTCTAGATACGTCTTGTAAACCTCAAAGTACTGGAAAGGAAGCTCCCGTTCAAAGGCAGCTTATCTTAAGATACTGTAAATGATACTAATTTTTTGTCCATTTGAAATATATAAGTTGTGCTATGACAAATCATCCTGTCAAGTATAACCACTGTCCACATAGTTGAACTTCTGAGATCAAGAATGTATATTTAAATTGATTCCCATCATAACTGGTGGGGCACATCTAACTCAACTGTGAAAATACACATCACACAATCACCTTGCTGCTGATTACATGACCTAGGGGCTCTGCCTTCTCCCTCCCCCCCCCACCCCTTCTCCCTACAACAGCCCTCCTGCTTGGGGTGGCTTGTTAGAGTAGATGTGAAGGTTTCAGGTCACAGCCTGTGGGACTACTGCTGGGTGTGTGTGGGTGCTTCCTTTGCATCCCTGGTTTCCTTTTTTTAAGTCTTAAATTATGCCCCTCCCCCTTCCAAGCCACCATCCTTTCCCCACTCTACTACCACCCTTGGCCGAAGCATAGATTGTAACCCTCTCTGCTCCCCTCCGAAATTGGCCTTTGGTGAGGAATTCAGGTGTTTTTTTTTGTTGTTTTTTTTTAAAATATATTTTATTGATTTTTTACAGAGAGGAAAGGAGAGGGATAGAGAGTTAGAAACATCGATGAGAGAGAAACATGGATTCAGCTGCCTCTTGCACACTCCCTACTGGGGATGTGCCCGCAACCAAGGTACATGCCCTTGACCGGAATCAAACCTGGGACCTTTCAGTCCGCAGGCCGACGCTCTATCCACCGAGCCAAACCGGTTAGGGCAGGGTTTTCTTCATAACTTCCCCCACCACCTTTATATCGAGGGGTGCTGCTTCCTCCTTCCTCCTCTTCAAGTCCCTTTCTTGCAACATCACCACCCAATACTTTCTATGACACTCCCTTGCTTTGGCCAGAAGCCATCAGGTAAGGTTGGAAAGAGTCTCTGACCTCCCTCGTTTAGTTTTGGAACCACATTCATTTATTCTCCAGCAGCCCAAGAAATGAAAATTGGGTCCGCAGCCCTGCCACTCTGCTGTCATCATCAGCTGATGTTTGTTTTTTAAGCTCAGGAAGGCCACAGAAGACACTTGTAAGCACATATGATCCATCTGAATGAATTTTGCTGTTGTTCCTACCATTGCTTTTGCTTTTACAAATTGAAGTTTCAAACACAGCTCTCATTTGGTCATCTTTGCAATCCATTTGGGTCTAGTTTGGAATCTGACAACTGGAACAAAAAGAACTTTGAATTCGGTGCATACTTTTGTTTTAGTGCTGCAGCTTCTCTGATTCTCAGCATGGATTAAGAAAGAACTCGATGTGTATGGCAGAACCCCAAAATTGGCAGGCTTGACTTCCTGGCAAATGGCTGCGTTTTTCCACTTTTCTGTTCAGGACCACTAATTGCTGAGATGTGGATGCATACCGAAATAAAAGTGATTCATTGTGTTATAAAGGATTTTTTTTTGTTTATAATTTAGTATTTGTGTAAAACCACCTTTCAAAGCAGCAACTATCAAGTCTGAAAAGCAATTGATGTTTTCATTAATCTTTTTCTGGTGAAAACCTTAGTTGTAAGGATTTAACATCCTGTAAGTAAAGTTTAACATAACAGTATTCCATAAGCAGTCTTTTTATTGTCAGACCATTGCCTGATTTTAATATAATAAAAAAAAGTGTGTGTTAATTTAAAAAAAAAGTCATTTGGTCAGTACTTGCTGGTAACTTCAAGGTGCGCTCACCTGATTATCAAAACTGAAAATTTGTTTTCTTTCAGCTATGTCATCTGAAGATGACGAGGCCTTTATCCCAAATACTGCAATACAAGATTTATTCTCTGAAATAATACTGGTAAGATATAAAAGGTGTCGCTTTGGTTATGTACACTTGGAAAGTCTCGGTATTTAAGGAAAAATGATGAGAACAGAAGTTATTAATATAAACAAAACTAACCTGGAACAGTTATCATAATAAAATTGTTTTTACCTAAAGAGGTCAAGTGTATTATGCATTTGGGAAACCTTCCACTTTAACCCTTTGCACTCGCTTGCTTTTTTCTCGATTCCTTTATTCTACTCGGGATTTAATTTTTTAAATACCCCAGATTTTACAGAGCACGGCAGTAGAATAAAAAACTGGAGTTTCTTTTCATACAAACTTACTTATTTGGATTTTTTAATATTTCAAATTATTGATACATTCAAAGAGTATAAAAAGAGCTGCTACCGATGATAACCGTGTCGAGTCACACTCGACATCCGAGTGCAAAAGGTTAAAGTCAGTTACATTGGCAGATCAGTGTGTTTCTGCACGTGAAGGTTCAAAACAACTTTTAATGTTATGCATTCTTGGAAAGGAAATCTGGATAAAGTAGGAATTCACATAGTCTGGAGTGTACATAATCATTTGAATTTTGTAAAATGTAGGGTGGGAATAATCTTACATGCTATCATTTCTAAAATGTAGAGATTTACAATCTATATATATAAAAGCCTAAGCAACTGGCCAACTGGCCGGTAGCTGTGACATGCACTGACCACCGGAGGGCAGATATTCAACACAGGAGTGGAAACCATAGGCATGGAAACATGGAACAGACTGATGAATTTCGGTGGGAAGGGGGGAGAGCGGGAAGAGATTAACCTAAGATCTTATATGCATACTAGAGTCCCAGTGCACGGATTCATGCCTGGCCTGCAGAGATTGGGATGTCGGCTCTTTGACATCCCCCGAGTGGCCCCGGATTGTCAGATGGCGCAGGCCAGGCTGAGGGACCCCACTGGTGCACAAATCTGTGCACCGGGCCTCTCGTATACCTATAAATTTAAATATGCTCAATTGGGCAATCGTTATTATTAACTTTTAAATATATTTTTATTGAATTCAGAGAGGCAGAGAGATGGAAACATCAATGATGAGAGAGAATCATTGGATGCCTCCTACATGCCCCCCACTGAGGATGGAGTCCTCAACCTGATCATGTGCGCTTCACTGGAATCAAACCCAGGTCCCTTCAGTCTGCTTGCCATAGCTCTAACCACTGAGCAAAACCAGCTAGTGCTTTTATTATTTACTAGAGGCCTGATGCATGAAGATTCGTTAAATAGGACTTTCTTCACCTTGCTGCCGACACTGGTTTTCCTCTGGCACCTGGGACCCAGGCCTTCATTCTGGCTGCTGCCTTCCCCCTTCGCTTTGGCCGGAGGCTTTGCTGACTTCGGCTGGAGTCTGTAGTCTTCGCTTCGCTCCCGCAGTAGCACTGCTCCTGTAGCACCTCCCTCCCTCCCTCCACCCCCTGCCCTCCCTTTCATAGCAAGCGTTCTGCCCCGCCCAGCTGTTCAGCACCTGGAGCAGCTGAGAGGCGGGGCCGCCTCCATCCTTGCCCTGGTAATTTGCATATTCCCTCCTGATTGGCTGGAGAGCGTTGCGAAGGTTCGGTCAATTTACACATTTCTGTTTTATTAGTGTAGATTTTATCCAAAAAATATATATTTTTTTAATCAGAGAGGCAGGGAGATGAAGAGAGAGAGGCAAACATCAGTAATGAGAGAGACTGGCTGCCTCCTGCTTTCCTCACAATGGAGACTGATTCTGAGGTTGGGGCTTGTGCCCAGATAGGGAATGGAACTTACCTTGTGGTTCAACTTCAGACCCAACCATCAAACCATGTTGGCTGGGCAATTTGACAATCGTCTTTTGTTGTTGTTAATATATTTTATTGTTGTTTTTTTTCAGAGAGGAAGGGAGAGGGATAGAGAGTTAGAAATATTGATGAGAGGGAAACATTGATCAGCTGCCTCCTGCACACTTCCTACTGAGGATGTGCCCGCAACCAAGGTACATGCCCTTATCAGAATGGAACCTGGGCCGAAACCGGTTTGGCTCAGTGGATAGAGCGTCGGCCTGCGGACTCAAAGGTCCCAGGTTCGATTCCGGTCAAGGGCATGTACCTTGGTTGTGGGCACATCCCCAGTAGGGGGTGTGCAAGAGGCAGCTGGTCGATGACTCTCTCTCATCGATGTTTCTAACTCTCTGTCCCTCTCTCTTCCTCTCTGTAAAAGATCAATAAAATATATTAAAAAAAAAAGAATGGAACCTGGGACCCTTCAATCTGCAGGCCAACACTCTATCCACTGAGCCAAACTGGTTATGGCTGGCCATTTTAAAATTTATTTTATTGTTTTAAGTAACAGGTCTTGGTTTTATTGACTTTTTGTATTTTTTTAAAAATATATTTTATTGCTTTTTTAAAGAGAGGAAGGGATAAGGATAGAGAGTTAGAAACATTGATGAGAGAGAAAAATCAATCAGCTGCCTCCTGCAAACCTCCTACTGGGGATGTGCCCGCAACCAAGGTACATGCCCTTGACCGGAAGTGAACCTGGGACCTTTCAGTCTGCAGGCCAATGCTCTATCTGTTGAGCCAAACTGGTTAGGGCAGGGCTGGCAATCTTTCAAACAGGATTCATTCTTCTTCCTCTGACAATTATTGGCTTGTATATAATATTGTCTATAATTTTAATAAATTAGGAGAGCTTTTGTTATACAACCATCTGGGTGTAGTGAGTATCACAAAATGGTTCTTATGGAACAAGTGTACATGTTTAATGAAATTATAACTGTCAGCCCTAGGTGGTTTGGCTCGGTGGATAGAGCGTCAGCCTGTGGACTGAAGGGTCCCAAGTTCGATTCCGGTCAAGTGCACATGCCTAAGTGGCGGGCTCCATGCCCAGTGCAGGGGTGTTCAGGAGGCAGCCGATCAATGATTCTCTCTCATCGCTAATGTTCCTATCTTTTTCTCCCTCTTCCTTTCTCTCTTAAATCAATAAAAGTATATTTTAAAAAACAAAATTAAAAATAAACTTAAGAAAAAAAACAAATTATAACTGTCAGTAAGGGCCTTTCTATTTTCCATTACTACCAGAGTTCACATATTGGAGACAGAAGTTATCAATGGATTGAACATTGGAAAACCTTTAAGCAAGAGTCATATCTTAATCCTCGGAGAAGTGAACTTGCAGAGGACCATTTTGAAAGTGTAAGAGTCTGTGACCCAAGGTCCAATCAGAAAATAAGTGAGGTTGTTCCTATTGTGGAGAGGACACACAAAGGAAGTAAATGTGACCAGTCTCTTCAGCAGTCTTCAAATGACACTGAAAAAGAGAATATTCATACAGGGGAGGAAGCTTACAAATGGAACCATTGTGGTACAATCTCCAGTCAAATAGTCACTACAAACAACGTGAAAAAAATCCATAGTGGACAAAAACCTTATAAATGTAAAGATTCTGCTAAAACATCTAATTGGCCTTCGGGATGTACGTTAAATGAGAAAGTACATACTGGACTGAAGCCTTACAAATGTAAAGCATGTGGCAAAGCCTTTAAATGTCATTCATCTCTTATTGTACATAAGGGAAGAATTCACACTGTTGCAGAACTTAGCAAACTCAGGGAAAATGGAAAAGGTTTTACTCTGTCCTCAGCACATACTCAACATCATAGAAATCACATGGGAGAAAAGATTTATAAATGTTCAGAATGTGACAAATCCTTCAGCTGGCCCTCAACACTTAATATTCATCAGAGAATTCATTCTGGAGAGAAGCCGTATAAATGTAGAGAATGTGGCAAAGCCTTTAGTGATTCCTCATCCCTTACTAATCATCAGAGAGTTCATACTGAAGAGAAGCCTTACAAATGTAGAGAATGTGGCAAAGCCTTTAGACGGTTCTCACACCTTAATACGCATCAGAGAGTTCATACTGGAGAGAAGCCTTATAATTGTAGAGAATGTGGCAAAGCATTCAGTGCAGCATCATCCCTTAATTACCATCTGAGAGTTCATACTGGAGAGAATCCTTATAAATGTAAGGAATGTGGCAAAGCCTTCACTGCATCATCAGCCCTTACTAAGCATCAGAGAGTTCACACAGGAGAGAAGCCTTATGAATGTAGAGAATGTGGCAAAACCTTTAGCGAGTCTTCATCCCTTGCTAATCACCAGAGAGTTCATACTGAAGAGAAGCCTTACAATTGTAGAGAATGTGGCAAAGCCTTTAGACGGTTTTCACACCTTACTATCCATCAGAGAGTTCATACTGGAGAGAAGCCTTATAATTGTAGAGAATGTGGCAGAGCCTTTAGTGATTCCTCCTCTCTTAATAGGCATCAGAGAGTTCATACAGGAGAGAAGCCTTATAATTGTAGAGAATGTGGCAAAGCCTTTAGCGATTCCTCCTCTCTTAATAGACATCAGAAAGTTCATACAGGAGAGAAGCCTTATAAATGTAGAGAATGTGACATAGCCTTTAGTGAGTCCTCATCCCTTAATCAACATCAGAGAATTCATAATGGTGAGAAGTCTTTCAAATGTAGAGAATGTGGCAAAGAATTCAGTTTGGCATTATCTCTCAGTTGTCATCAGAGAATTCATACAGGAGAGAAGCCTTATAAATGTAATGAATGTGGCAAAGCCTTTCCCTATTACTCATCCTTTAATCGTCATCAGCGTATTCATACTGGAGAGAAGCCTTATAAATGTAGAGAATGTAGCAAATACTTTAGACGGTTCTCACACCTTACTACACATCAGAGAGTTCATACTGGAGAGAAGCCTTATAAATGTAGAGAATGTGGCAAAGCCTTCAGTCAGTCCTCATCCCTTAATCAACATCAGAGAGTTCATACTGGTGAGAAGTCTTTCAAATGTACAGAATGTGGCAAAGGATTCCGTTTGGCATTATACCTTAATTATCATCAGAGAATTCATACTGGAGAGAAGCCGTATAAATGTAATGAATGTGGCAAAGACTTTAGGGATATCTCATACTTTGCTAAGCATCAGAGAATTCATACCGGAGAGAAGCCTTATAAATGTAATGAATGTGGCAAAGCCTTTACCCATTACTCATCCCTTAAGCGTCATCAGAGTATTCATATTGGAGAGAAGCCTTACAAATGCCAAGAATGTGGCAAATCCTTCAGCACCTCCTCTTCCCTTACTTGTCATGAGAGAGTTCACACTGGAGATAAGCCTTATAAATGTAGAGAATGTGGCAAATCCTTTGGCAGCTGCTCAGAACTTACCAAGCATCAGAGAGTTCACACTGGAGAGAAGCCTTATAAATGTAGAGAATGTGGCAAATCCTTTGGCAGCTCCTCAGAACTTACTAAGCATCAGAGAGTTCATACTGGAGAGAAGCCTTATAAATGTAATGAATGTGGCAAAGCCTTTAGCCAGTCCTCATCACTTACTTCTCATCAAAGAGTTCACACTGGAGAGAAGCCTTATAAATGTAGAGAATGTGGAAAATCCTTTGGCTACTCCTCATATCTTACTAACCATCAGAGTGTTCACACTGGAGAAAAACCATATAAATGTGGAGTATGTGGCAAATCCTTTGGCTGGTCCTCAGACCTTACTAAGCATCAGAGAATTCATTCTGGAGAGAAGCCTTATAAATGTGGAGAATGTGGCAAAGCCTTTAGCCAGTCCTCATCCGTTATTTTTCATCAGAGAGTTCACCATATAGAGTAGCCTTATAAATGTAGAGAATATAACAGCCTTTTATCAATGTCCCTGCCTTACTGTACAGCAGAGTTCATGCTTGTTGTAAGTCTTACAGATGTGAGGACTGTTTTAAGTCCTTCATCAGCTGTGAGGACTTTCTAAATATCACAGAATTGATATTGCCAAGAAGCTTTCTGAATGTGAAAAATGTATAACAGCTTTAAAAGACATTCATGTCTTATTGTACCTGAGAGACTTCATACTAAAGAGAGTCCTTACATATGTAGAAAATGGGCTGGAGCCTTAACCCACAGCTCAAAATTTACTGAACATCAGAGGTTTTATAGTGGAGGAAAACGTTACACTGTAGAAAATATGAGAAAGCCTTTAACCTCTGATCTAACCTACTCAACTTTTTAGGAAGCATTGTAAAGAGAAACAGCAATAATACAAAGTTTTCATCTAAGGATTTAATCTTCAATTGTAGAAATTACATTGAGAATGATAAAATAAGGTCTTACAAATTATCAGGCATATGTCAAAGTGTATATCCTCATTTATATCATACATCTGATAATTATTACTGGATTGAAGTCCAGCAGATATAGAGTGTGAAAAAGCTTACCCAGTATGCAAATCTTACCCGACATTAGAATTATACAAATAATACAAATGTTAAACATTGTCCTGAAGTCTTTAATCAACATCCGTAGCTTATTGCTCACATTGGAATTTATTCTAGGGGGAAACTTTAAAAGTGAAGAATGTGCCGAAACCGGTTTGGCTCAGTGGATAGAGCGTCGGCCTGCGGACTGGATGGTCCCAGGTTCGATTCCGGTCAAGGGCATATACCTTGGTTGCGGGCACATCCCCAGTGGGGGGTGTGCAGGAGGCAGCTGGTCGATGTTTCTCTCTCATCGACGTTTCTAGCTCTCTATCCCTGTCCCTTCCTCCCTGTAAAAATCAATAAAATATATTTTTTTAAAAAGTGAAGAATGTGGGAAATCATATATTTGGACCTACAGCCCCAGTCTTATCAGGGAATGTAATTGGCTAGAAATTCTACACTCATGATATAGGAGGAAGGACTTTTGTTTAAAATATACAGTTTAAAAAACTCCTAGGAATTTATGTGTTAATGTGACTTTAAAGACGTCAAAACTTTATCCAAGTATGTAATTGATTATGAACTTTAAAAGTATCACTGAATTCACACTAGATAGGTAGCCAAAAGGCCTTTGAGGTATTGCTCTAAATTAGTACACACAGTGTATTGCAAACTTTAAATGTAGTTAGGAAATAATTGTATACTTGAAGATATCAAAAGAGTTGATGCTTCCATATGCACAGTTACTTAGAGTGTTATCTGATATTGAAATCACTTGAAGTCTTTTGAAAATGAAATATTAATATTATTCTACTCCCCTATCACTTGAAGCTGTTATGTGTTCTTCCTGGTGTATGTGTGAAATCATGGGGATGATTGTTTCTGCCTTAAAGATCTGTGAGGTGTTGTATATTATTTGGACTTCATTTGTGTATACTTTCCCATGGAATATTGGGTACATTGTAAGGTGCACTATTTTCTCCTAATAGAGTGTAATCCTGTTGGATAAATCTTTTAAAATAGTTCTCCAGTTTTGTAAATGATGTCATCAAAGTTACTTCCTTTTCTGTGCCAATGTGTTCAGCTGAAAACTTTTTGTGGGCAGGTCAATTTGTGGTTGTGACATTTAGGTGACCAGTGCTAACTGTGTAATAGATTTTTCATAATTAAGAGTAATATTGCAATACCAGTGACATTGTTGTACCCAGGATGCAGAATTGACTTGAACTCTGCATGTGGAGTGAGGACACCTTTCCCAGGCTGCACTGCTAGCTGAACTCAGAAAAAAATTCTATTTCTTTCATTTCCCATTTTGTGTTTCTCTCTGGTTTTTCACTTTGTCTCCTCAGCTGCCGTTCCTTTTGCTGTGGTGGAACTACAGCATGTAAAGCTTCCTGTCCCTCATGAGCCTTTAAAGCCCGTGTAGCTTCCACTCAGTAGTTTGGAATTTATAATGCAATGACTGACATCAGAATTTGGCTAATTCACTTTATATTCATGAAGTAGGTGGCCCATGATTTGGGTTCTCATGCTGAAACCTATTGTTTTTAATATGAATATGAACTTTTGGAATACCACAAATTGGCATCTTTGTACTTTGTAATTGGAGTGATTTTTCTTGTCCTGATTTTCATTAGAAACCTTAAGAATTTCTCATTGTTATCCCGTTAACTTCTTTATTGGGATGGAATTAACCCATGTTTTATCCTCACTTTTCTATTTTTATTGATTTTAGAGAGGAAGGGAGAGGGAGAGAGATAGAAACATCAATGATGAGAGAATTTATTCTCTCTTGAATGTAGCCTAATGTTGGTCATTGTTTCTAGAGGAACCCCAGAGACCATGTCTGTTTTGCAGTTGAAACCTTTTATTATTTTGGATGCAAGATTATTTTGTATATTCACAGCCTGGCCAGAGGTATGTCCATTGGCATTAGCTGTCCCTGTAGTGTTTTCCAAGCCATAACTGTAAGTTCCAGTGACAGCAGGTAAGCAGAGATTGAAATGCAAGCCCCACATTTATTCTCCAGTGTCCAGTACTGAATTTGTACAAGGTGGTAAACATCAGTTCCAATTTTGAGAATAAACAAGTCATCTTTTCTGTCAAAGAACAGTTTAGACAGCCACCATTTTGGACTGCGTGACTTGGCAGCATGGCTTGCAGCTCCCATGGGGGCCGTCATCTTGAAACAGCAAAGGCCATCCCCTCCCTTTGAATTAGCCAATAATGAAAGACTGCTCTTGAGCTCCAATCAAGAGCAAAGGACGGAATGGTAAGATATGTACACATATAATACCTCAATAAAAAAAAATAATAAAAAAAAAGAGCAAAGGACATGTCTCATGTGGCGGATTATAAACCCGAGCCGACTACTGGCTTGGTGTGTGCTGGCTTCCAGACCATGTGTGTGCACCCTTCCACATGGAAGTAAAGATGTTTGCCTTGCTGCCTGGTTCCTGAGTATGTTTTGTGTTCTACCAGGACCCCTGAATTTGGGGGCTCACCTTATTTCTAACTATTTCGGGATGCGTCCGGGATATCGTCTGTTGCCACTGGGAAAATGGACCCCCTCTCCTGAGGAGGTGCACCCTGTTGCCAAGTTGCAGCCGACTTTGTGAGGAGGGACAGCCATTACCCCTGTTTCAACTATGAGCTTGGGGTCAAGAGTCAGCCAGCAATCTAGGAAGGGCCCAAGCAAGACCCACAGAAATTAGGTAACATCATGAATGAGTAAAGGTGGGAAATGGACTGAGTACTACTTTGGTGATTGGGTGTCTCAGAGGTCAGGCGTATATGACTGGGATGTGTCTTGGACAAAAAGCAAGTGCGGAGTTCTGATCTGTGGTTCTGTTCTTCTGCACGGAAAGTTGCCAGAGAGAGATGAAGTAGATCTCCGGGAATACGAGAAACCTCCAACATGGCAAGTTAGGTACATAGTCACAAGGGACCTGCCGAGGATGGGAAACAGAAAATCTAGGCTTAAGGAATACATTCCCCTATGAAAGTCCATTTGGAGAATGCTGAAGTTCTGGGGAGGCAAGTTCCCGTACCAGGGACACAGATATTGATCTTGGTTTAAATTTTTAGTGTTGCGCGCACCTGTATGAGAGTGTGTGTTGATGTTTTATGACTGTCTTTTTTTGTTGTGTTTGATTACTTAGCTAGTGAAATTTCTGTGTGTATGTCTGTGATTCAATTTTGGCTATCTTTTAGGGTCTTTAATTTGCTCTTCCCTGATTTATGATTTTGCTGTGCTGGGTTAAAATTTTAAGATTCTAAGATTAATTTAAAAGTGTAAAATTTGTAAAGGTTGCAATCCAGGGGAGTTTAAAAACAAAGGCCAGCCAGTTCCAAGACTGTCTGTGGTTAACAAACCGTTATCTTCACCTGAGGCAAAACCGGAGGGAAAGAAAAAAAGAAAAGAAAAGAAGCGAGACGTTTCCAAAGCAGCAGAATGGGATGCAGTGCTTATGGAACTTGGCAAGGCGGGAAATTGGCAAAACCCCAACCAGTATAACATCCATTCAACATCCAGTTGTCGGCCTTGGTATTAACCGGGACAGGAAGCAGGTGGCCGGAGGCAGAACTAAAGCTGACCTTGTGGGCATGGCAACAAGAGAATGGGTGGTACTTGAATAAGTTTGGACTGCATTCCAAGGGTGGTCCTGGAGGCATAAGACTTCCAGCCAGGTTACCCTGTCCTTTCTTTGAACAGAAAGGGCAATCATAGTTATCGGCATAATTAAAATGGTACTTTCACATTGAGTTATCCCTGTTAGTAAAGGCAGAGAAGCCTAAAAACGAACAAGGGCGGACAGACAAATGGGATCCCTTGAATTGCCTCCCCCTCTCCCTATGCCAAAGGGAGACAATCTGAGGAAACATGCAGATGGCCGATTTACAATCCCAACCTCCCCCTCAGGCAGAGAGCTGACCTGATAAGGCTCCAACCAGGGGCCTGGCGGCTTATGCACCAGAAAGCTCCTTTTCTAGATTATGAAAATAATTGGAGCAATGCAAAAAGGTTATTCAAAGCCTACCTTTCCCAACATCTCCAACTCCTCCCAATGGACTGTACTCTTTGAGAGAGGTGCCCTTGGGAGGAGAGGGAATAGGCTTTGTAAATGCCCCACTCACCAGTTCAGAAGTGAGGGAGCTTAAGAAAGAGGTAAAGCCTCTGCTGAAGGATCCACATGGTGTAGCTGGCCAATTAGATCAATTTCTAGGGCCACAAGTATATGTGAACCGAAGTAATGTTTATTTTAGAAATTCTATTGTCGGGAGAAGAGAGACCAATGATTCAAAGGTCAGTTATGGTGGTCTGGGAGTGAGAGCACCCAACTGGCCCTGGGGCACTTCCAGCAGAGGTAAAGTTTCCAAACCAGGAGCCCCAGTGGGACCATAGCAACATGGACCATAGAGGGCAAATGAGAAACCTTAGGGAGCTAATCGTTAAAAGAATTAGGAAAGCAGTTCCCTGGTCTCAGAACCTAAATAAAGCCTTTTAATATGCAACAAGGCAAAGAAGGGTCTTCCGAATTTACCAAAACTAAAAGATAAAATGAGAATGTACTCTGGGCCACACCCTGAGGACCTGTTGGGCCAAGAAATATTATAAATTATATTTTGTCACCAATAGTTGGCCTGACATCTCAAGAAAGTGGCCTAGGGAAGGGCTGGCCCAGAGGGCCAGAAACAGAAGCGGCAGCACTAACCTTCCGTGATGTATCTCTAAGGAAGAATGTAGCAATTTATACATAATTTTCCCAAGTCTTTGGTAACTTAAAACTTCAGAATTTGCTTAATTAAATAATGAAAATTATTAAATATCTAGGTATTTTAAAATGAAATATTAATCTGAGTTTGCTTCGTATGATAAATCTAGAGGATAGATTTGAATCCATTAATTAAATATGTCTTGTATATTATTTGAAATATATCCTTAAAATATAAATGTATTACTAATCTGAGAAATGCTAAGTATTTAACTTGCCACCTACAATTTGAGGCTTCTAAGAGTTAAAGTTCAAATTTAAGTTGTTGAAATTATATGGTTGTAAAAAAATACATAACGTATAGAAATTCATTTTGAGAAAAATAATTCTTGTATTTTCTCTGGAACAATTAGTAGTTCAAAATATATTGTAGCCTTTATGTATAATATGTGTGGTAAAAATTGACCTAGGATATAATATTTTATTGGCCTGATAAAAAAAGAATTGGTCAGAACCATATTTTTAATATTAAAACCGGTTTAAATTTAATGTCTTTTAGAATAATTACAAAAAAAGTGTTGGTAAATGTTAATCTAGGAAACGCTGGCTGTTCACTTTTTGGTAAATTATTAAAAAATTAAGGTTTCTAAGATTGAAAAATTCTAATATATTAAAAAAGGAAAGAAAAGGTCTGTACAAATTGCTGATGGTGTGACAGAAAGAAACAATATTGGAGTGGAAATATTTAATGGAAAGACTGAGGCATGGTTATGCATTTTTGAAGGACATAGAAAGGAGCTTTGAAAGCTAATCTGAAAGTGTGAAGTTTGAGAAGGTTTGTGATAAGAAGGAAAAGTGAAATGTTAAAAGGAAATGGATTAAATCATACAGGGCAGTGAGCCAGGATAAGCAGAACAGGGAAACAGATATTTAAATAGCAGTTTGCAACCATCTAGAAAACTCTGTTTTCCCTAAACCAAGGACACTTAAAAGTCAGTGATATATATTTTGCCTCCCTAAACGGAAGGTAAATAGTTTATGCCAAAATTCTCAGGAAGACTGATGGGAGAAATCTAGTTAGTGTCATATGCTGTCCACACCCAAGGACAAATGAAGTTAGAAAATAAGCCTTAATTTGGTCAGATCTTTTCTAGTAAAATAATTATATTAATCCAGTATTTAATAAAAAGATTATCTTTTAATCTTAGGAAGTGAAGTTTGGTGGCCTATGTTCCTGTATAATACACTTTAATATATATAATCTTTTGATAAAATCAAGTTTGACAATCTCCTTAGGGTTTGAATTTTAGGAAAAGTTGTGTTTTTTTTTTTTTTTCTACCTAGAGTTGGCTGTAGGTAATTCTAATAGGCCCTCGAATGCCTCAAGATCTTCCTACCATGGCAGATACCTCAACTTCCAGCAGAGGTAAAATTTCCAAAATGCTAGAGTCCCAAGTGGTCCCATTCCCATTCCCATGGACCAAAAACAGTAATGGGATGGAAGGTGTGCTTGACTTGTACCAGGAGGAAACCGCCTGGGGAAATGCTTCCTGTAAGACTCTTGCCCTGTTGTTCCCAGTTCATCGACATCAGAAAATATGACATGAAGTTTTGACATTTGTCAGTACAACAAAATAGCATACATATCAAATCACTTGTATATCAACATATGTGTAACTCCATCTATTGAAAAAAGTACTAGCTACACCTAGTACTATGGGATCCAGACCATTCAAAGAATTCAATCCCATCTAGACAATAGTTCCATACTCTGATTCTTTAGTGAAGAATGTTAAGGAGGTGTATTGATACAAAATACACATAAGATCTTTTTTTCAGGTGTCTATTAGGAAAATAAATGAAACAGACACTGTCCCTTGGGTTAGAGGGCATTCTGTCTTCTTTTTTTAAAAATTTCTTTATTGATTAAGGTATCACATATTTGTCCTCATCCCCCCATTTCCATCCCACACCCCTCCCCACACATGCCCCCACCCCCCTGTTGTCCTTAACTGCTGGTTAGGCTCATATGCTTGCACACAAGTCCTTTGGTTGATCTCTCCCCTTTACCCCCACCCTCTCCTACCCTCCCTCTGAGGCCCAACCGTCTGACCCATGCCTCCTTGTTTCTGGGTCTGTTCTTGTTCATCCGTCTATGTTGTTCATTATTTCCCCTAGATGAGTGTTCATTTTGTTTAGAATGCATATTCTTCTGCTTTGGGGTGAAAAGTTCTAAATCAGAGATTTCAAGCTTTTTATAATAGAAAACATAAAATACGGGATTTGGGGGGAAGGTTAATTTGCATACACAGGCACTGAGCGGGAGTGAGGCGGGATGCTTCTATCGTTGCCATGGCTACAATGCAGGCCTTCCACACTGCCCCAGCCGCTCCAGGACTCTGGGCAGCTTGTGAAGGCGGAAAGGTGGCTCCAGCAGCCAGGGGAAGGAAGGCCCATTCTTGCACGAATCTTCGTGCATCGGGACTCTAGTAACAGATAATGAAATTGAGATGCTGAATGTTAAGGACTGAATTGTGTCCCCTCAAAATTGATATTTTGAAGATTTAATCCCCAATATGTCGGTATTTGGAGATAGGGAGTTTGGGGAGATCATTAAGGTTATATGAGGTAACAAGAGTGGGGTCCTAATCTGATAGAAGTGGGGTCGTCATAAAAGGAGAAAGAATAACCTGTACATATTCTTGGATTTTTATACAGATAATATTCTCACGAAAGGATAGTTCAATATTTATTAAAATACTAGGGGCCCGGTGCATGAAATTCGTGCACTGGGGAGGGGTTCCTAAGCCCAGCCTGCCCCCTGTCACTTACTGGGAGCCATCAGGGCATGTCCTATGGATGGCTTAAGCCCACTCCACATTGGGAGCGGACCTAAGCCGAAGTCTGGCTTCCCTTTGCTTGAGGTGACCAGGCTGATCAGGGGAAGGCGCCCACCCCATCACCCCTCTGCTGCAGTCACTGCCAGTCACCGCAGCCGCCCAGGTATTTTCATCAACACATAGACCCCAGTCCCTTCACCATGAAAAAATGACAACTTTCTTTAAGCATTTTCAAGATGTGTCTTTCATAGAATATGACATTTCTTTATTTTTCTTTTTATCCTCACCTGAGGATATGTTTCCATTGATTTTTTTCCCCCTTCCCTCTGATCCCAAGCTCAGCCCTTCCCAAGCCAAAAGCCTCCTCCCCAGGTTTAGGCTTGGGAAGGGGTCCCTCCCCCACCTCGGATCACAGGCTCGGCCCCTTCCTAAGCCTAAAGCCTCCGCCTCAGGTTTAGGCTTGGGAAGGAGTTCCCCCTCACCTCCGATTGCAGGCTCAGCCCCAGGTTTTAGGCTTGGGAAGGGGTCCCCCAACCCCACCTCCGATCACAGGCTCGGCCCCTTCCCACGCTCAAAGCCTCCGCCCCAGGCTTTAGACTTGGAAAGGGGACCCCCGCCCCTCCGATGGCAGGCTCAGCCCCTTCCCAAGCCTAAAGCCTGTGCCTGATGGCTGGCTGGGAGTGACCTGAGTGCCCAGGAGGTTCCGCGGACCCAGGTATGTATGCAAATTAAACGCCATCTTGGTTGGGTTAATTTGCATAATCACCCTGATTGACTGGTGGGCGTGGCTTGGGCGTAGCAAAGGTGCGGTCAATTTGCATAATACTCTTTTATTAGGTAGGCTATTTTATTGATTTTTTTTACAGAGAGAAAGGGAAAGGGGGAGAGAGTTAGAAACATCGATGAGAGAGAAACATCAATCAGCTGCCTCCTGCACACCCCCTACTGGGGATGTGCCCGCAACCTAGGTACATGCTCTTGACTGGAATCGAACCTGGGACCCTTGAATCCCCAGGCTGACGCTCTATCCACTGAGCCAAACTGGTTAGGGCTCAATATCTTTTTTTGAGATAAGTTGGCAATGTTTATTTCTGGTGTGTTTATTTAATTTTGGAATAGGTGTTACATTCAAATGCTTCCTGAAATAATAAAAGGTGTATAGTGAAAGAACAGTACTTGAGGAATTTTAATTCAAGTGTCAGTCACATCATTGGTTTTAGTAACGCCGTTATCACAATTTTCTTTAAAAGTTTTATATTTAGCCGAAACCGGTTTGGCTCAATGGATAGAGCGTCGGCCTGCGGACTGAAAGGTCCCAGGTTCGATTCCGGTCAAGGGCATGTACCTTGGTTGTGGGCACATCCCCAGTAGAGGGTGTGCAAGATGCAGCTGATCGATGTTTCTCTCTCATCGATGTTTCTAGCTCTCTATCCCTCTCTCTTCCTCTCTGTAAAAAAAATCAATAAAATATAAATTTTAAAAAAAAGTTTTATATTTAAGCAATGATCTTGTCCTAAATCAGGCATCCTCAAACTACGGCCTGCAGGCCACAAGCGGGTGTTTTTGCCGTTTTGTTTTTTTACTTCAAAATAAGATATGTGCAGTGTGCATAGGAATTTATTCATAGTTTTTTTTAAACTATAGTCTGGCCCTCCAATGGTCTGAGGGACAGTGAACTGGCTCCCTGTTTAAAAAGTTTGAGGACCCCTGTCCTAAATGATCACATCTTAGTCATCCAAGTCTCATATCCCAGGTTGTGTCCCTCTGAAAGGCTCTGGAACTCAGCCATGTTGAGTCTTGCTCTCCCTGGGGATTGAGGAAGGGAGCAGGAAAGGCTGCTGGTGTGAGTATGAAATTGCCCATCTACCCAGGGAGAGTTGTGGTTTCACCTTCTAGTTTTTCATCCTCACACAGACCATTGCAACTCTTTAATGAAACTGCTTACATGAATTCCAATTGCAGTCATGTTCCTGGGTTCAAGCTCCTCCCCATCGCCAGCCCCTCCCTGAGATCCCAGTTCCTATGGAGTTGCTTCAGGCTCAATACCAACATCTGCCTGCATGGCTGGCGGGGTGGGGGAGAAATTAGCTCCTGACATAACCCTTTGCAACTTTTATTTGTCAACACATCTGGAAATTTTTCTGAGTGCTTTTATAATATACTAGAGGCTCGGTGCACAAGTTCTTACACAGGTGGGGTCTCTTGGTCTGGCCAGTGATCAGGGCTGATCAGGGCCATCTTGCCTAGTCTGGGGGAGGACTGTGGGAGGTTTGGCTGTGGGAGCACACTGACCACCAGGGGGCAGCTTCTGCATTGAGTGTCTGCCCCCTGGTGTTCAGTGCGCATCATGGTGACTGGTCATTCCATCCACAGGTCATAATGGTCGCTTAGGCTTTTGTATATATAGATGTGTGAGTCACTGACTTCCAAACTTCACCATTGAGAATGGAGAGGGATGTTGGCATGCAGACATCACTGCTGGAGGATGTTTCATTTATTATCAATTTTAAGGAGGAAATCCACAGGGATGTCTGAAATTTGGAGATCACTTTTAACACATCATTTCTGGAGGTTGCATTTGCCCCTGTGGATTGTATCCTCTCCCACAGAGAAGGCTCCTGTTTGATGCAGGTGAGGCTTCATCAGGGTCTCTGTCAGGGCATTCCCCTCTGTTCCATTGGTGTCTGTATCTGTGCTAATCCAGGATCACACCCACTTGCTTACTCTTGCTTTGTAACATGTTTCTCAGTGTAAAAATAGTAAATCTTTCAACTTTTCTATATTTGAAGTGTTCTGGCTGTCCCACATCTCTTTGTCTGTCCATAGCAAAATTGCCTTGGAATTTTGATAGGTAATCTATTTATTCTGTAGAACAGGGAATATTAAGGAATGTCTCAATTTGTTTCTATCTGCTTTCTTTAGCATTGTTGTGTCATTTTCAGTGTAGAAGTCTTTCACCGTCTTTGTAGAATGGGTTGGTCTTTATGTATTTGTCTGTTAGTTATATGTGTTATGTTTTCCAGCTTTGGGTGGCAATACTGAGGGTTGATATTTTATTGGCCTAAAGTGATTAAATACTTATATAGGTTAAACATAATCCTCTGGTCTGACTTACTCTAAATTTCAGGTTTCTAAACAGGTCATATCTTTAAAGTAAATAAAGTTTGATGAAACTCTAGGGAATATCTATATTCATGAAAATACTGGAAAATAATCAAAATTAAAACTCATCAGACTAAATCAACTGATAATAGTTATTATTCTTATAACTGTTTGAAATATTGTTGATTTTAAAATTATTTTGTTTCCCAAATATAAGGAATACTAACAGGAGACATTCTACATTATTGTCAATGGTCCATTATCTAGATTATAGGGACTATTAAATTAATGACATTCATTTAAAAATGCATTCGCAGAACAAAAATACTTCAAAGACCACAACTTACAAACAAAATTTTTATCCCTTGAAAAATACCTGAATTAAAATATCTCCCCAACAGTGTTGGAGGAGACCTTATCTCATCAGGTGCCTAACCATTAATGGGTATCTTGTTCTGTCTCTGACACCCCCATCCACCTGCTTCCCTAACTCAATCTGCCTCTCCTTTCAGATGGGGGGACAGGGAGGGGCTGAGAGAGCAGGCTGCCCTTCCCCTCCCCCCTCCTCACTGAGGGTTTAACGATCCAGGCAAATCGCAGGCAGAAAGTTTCTGGTTTCAAACCCAGTCTGCCCGCCTTTTGAATTCTCTGTAACTTCCCTGTGAGAATGTGTTACCGGCTGTGAAGATCCTGGAAAGACACCTCCTGGGACATGTGCAGCTGAAGGGCAGGCCAGCCAGTAGCTCTCAGCACCGCCTCTGGGATCTGGAAACTTCTGTGTGGATTCCAGATTCCTCCTCCCCTCTTTATGCTTTGCCACAGCTGCCATTTACTCGCTAGCACCCCAATAAAAGACCAGCCCCTCTATCTGGGGAGCCTTGTGCCATCAGAGGGCACCTGGCCCTTTCCTCCCTTTAAAGGAGTAAAATACCCGCCCTCTCTGCTCCTGTCTCTTCTCTCCCTGGTGAATCCTGTCACAGCCGCGTCACCAGCCAAACCCCAACAATGACGGGGGAACTCCCCCAGGAGGGGCTGTCCCTGTGGGAGGAGGTGAGGGACCCAGGGCTGCCCCCTCGCTCCTGCCCCGCCCTCCCTCCCTCTGTCCCCGCACAGGCCCCGCCCCCACCGCGGAGTCGCTCCGCTCAGGCGCTGGCCCCGCCCATCCCGCAGGGAGGCGCATGCGCAGTTCCTGGCAGACGCGGAAGCGGCTGTGGGGGGGAAGGTGGCGGTTCCCTGAGGAGGTGTCTGTGCTTTAAAGCCGCTGCTCTCCGTCCCCTCCCCGCAGGGAAGGCTGAGGGCGCTGCGGGCGCTGAAGTCCGTGGTGAGGTCCCCGCCCCGGAGCCCCTCACAGCGGTGAGTCCGGTCCCGGGCGGCTGCGCAGTGGAGGCGCCGCGTTCCTTTGGGGGAAACTGAGGCCCGGCCCGCGGTCTCTCCGCCTGTGGCTGTGGCCCCCGCCTGCCGCGTGGTTTTCCTGCTGAAAACCATCCCCGGGGCCGCCGGTCCCCCCGCGGGGCTGGGAGTCTGGGTCAGGGGGTTCCCGCCCTTTGCGCCCCTCCCCGCCCGGCGCTTTCCGCCCACAGAGCCCGGATGGCTCCCGGCCTGGGGGTCTGCACCCCGCCTTCCTAGGCCCCCCCATTAATAAGGGGTCTGAGTGCCCGGGGAGCACAGTGTCCATGGGGTGGGGCTCAGGGGAAGAACGCGGTGTCCCCAGAAGAGGTGACCTGCCCGCAGGGAGGGCTTTGTGGGGGCGGTGACTGCGGGGGGCGGGGACCCGGGCTGGGGGGTCAGGAGGGGGAGGGAGAGAGACAGACACGTGGGAGGAGGAAGGGCGGTGAGGGGTCCACAGAGAGGGGCCATAGGGGTGTGGGAGGACTGGACGGCGATGGTGGGAGTGAGGAGGTAAGTCCCTCTTGTCCATTCTCTGAAACTCTTGAAGGATGGACTGGATTGAACTGGATCTTGGTTCCCAGAGCCCATCTATTCATGCTGAAGTCGTTTGATCAGCATATTTCAGTAGCTAACTTTCCCCAAGGGCTTTATCAAATTCTCTCTCTAATTTCCTGGGAAAGGAGGAAGGAAATCTGCCTGGGAAACCTGCACGTGTACAAGTTCCTGCTTCACCCCCTCCCTCTCCCCAGAGGTCTCAGGTGAGCTGGGTCTGATGTCTGTACCCAGTGCTGCTGAGAGCAGCTCTGGGGGAGCCTCCCAGGCCCCAGGAGGGAACTGGTTAAAGATGCCAGGACATGGGCCCCAGGGCAGGCTCTTTCAGGGGAGGTAATGGTGTTGTGTTGGGTTTGGGGTTCAGCGCTCACTGCTCTAGGAGTCTGTGGATGTCTTTGGAAGGACAGACACATGAAGACAGAATAAAACCCCTCCCAGTGTGGTCTCCATGTGGGAGCTCATTGTTCCTGACTCTCTCCTGTGACCAAGGACAGGAGGGGGGGTGCCTTTTCTTCATTTCCAGAACCTTCTACTGTGAGTATGAGGTGAACTAACAGGCTGTGCAGACGCTTTTGAAGACAAATTCTGTGACTCTAACATACTGTCACCTGAGGAAACAGCCCAGACCCCATCAGGATCAGGACCACATGGCAGCTTCTCAGGTAAAAGATGTATCCTATGGCAGGGGCTATATTTGCTTTTCCTTGAACATCTGATGATATATTTCTCTTTTCCCTTCCCACGCCTCTGTCCCCTCTGCTTCCCCTGGTACAGTCTGTCCTGTTAGCCACAGCTGGCTGACTCACTGCTGCTTCTCCCTCTGCTCCCTAAATCCCCCTTTCTGTCCCTGCACTCCCTCCCCCAATTCCTTTTTTTCTTTTCTGGGAAGTATATTTTACTTACATTTTATTTTTTTATTTTTTATTTTTTTGTGGTTGTAATGAACTCTAAGGTTTTATTTATTTATTTTTATTTTTTTCTATTTTTATTTTTTTAAATTTCTTTATTGATTAAGGTATCACATATTTGTCCTCATCCTTTATTTACATTTTAAAAATCTGTAACTAATCTATCTCTTCCTCCTTTCCACCCCCAGAGACTTGGGAATGGAAAGAACAGGCACCTCAGACACCTACTCCCCACATACAAATAGGCACCCCATGACTCACACCCACAAATGAAAGAGAAAGAGGTCTGAACCTCCCTCTGAGAGATCCCCCAGGTCTGGGGGGAGGAGGAGGGGCCTGAGGGATGAAGGGTGGGTCTCTTTAGAGAAGAAAGGGACAGAGCGGGCAAGTCAGTGTGCAGGGGTTGGAAAGTAGTCCAAGGCTCACTGCATCCTCTTTCTTCATACCCTCCTGCCTCTGCTGGTGAGGGGTCTCCCTTCAGCTCCTCAACACGAGACACAAAGCAGAGGCTGCAGCCACTAGCGGTCAGCTCTCTGGACACAAAATACTTTTGCTTTGTGATCTCCTGATGTGGTCACCACCAGGGAGGCATGTTTGCTGAGGGCAAAGTCCAGGACCTCAGCCGTGTGGCCCCACTTTGTTCGCTGAGCCAAACCAGCTAGGGCCTGCCTTAATTTTAAAGATTATTTTCCTGTAAAGGAAAATCTGTTCTGTGGGTTTGTGGACATGTGTCATCCTCATGCGTCAGAAAACACATCAGAGAATGTGACTGGGGCAAAGTGATCTTATTGGGGGATTCAGGATACTCCCCTAGGTCCAAACCTCTTCTCCTAACACTGTTTCCATGTTGGGTGACAGTATGAACTCTGCTGGTGACCTCTTAGTAGCTATGTCTTTTCTTTCAGGGACCGTTGACCTTCAGGGATGTGGCTATAGATTTCTCTCAGGAGGAGTGGGAATGCCTGGACCCAGCTCAGCGGAAGTTGTACCTGGATGTGATGTTGGAGAACTACAGCAACCTGGCCTCACTGGGTGAGGATGACTTCCTTCCCGAGTTCCTCCTCCATCCGCAGGGTTTTCTTTCCTTTATTATTTTAACATCTATAGGGGATTCTGCTTTCTATGGTAGATTATTGCTCTCAAGGAACAAATTGGGCCCTAGCTGGTTGGGCTCAGTGGAGAGAGCACCGATCTGCAGACTGAAAGGTCCCAGGTTTGATTGTGGTCAAGGGCCAATGCCCGGGTTGCGGACTCCCTCCCCAGGATGGTGTGTGCAGGAGGCAACCAACTAATCAATGATTCTCATCATTGATGTTTCTATCTCTCTCTCCCTTTCCCTTCGTGTCTGATAGCAATGAAAATATACATTTTTAAAAAGAGGAACAAATTGGGGGTAGAAAAGAAAGGCTTTGTGATGTATGTGAATTAGGAACTCAGTGTTTGCACACTTTACATATTGTCTACACTAATTAAGGTACTATCAGAAAATAATATTTTAGAAAGTCATTTCTAGAATATTCCAATATTCTACCATATCTTCTGGGCAGAGGACAACCTGGATTGGAATTGGGAAATCCTCCTATCAAAATTCACACTCCATTTACTTTTATTTTTAAATATATTTTTATTGATTTTCTTACAGAGAGGAAGGAAGAGGTATAGAGAGTTAGAAACATTAATGAGAGAAACATGGATCAGCTGCCTCCTGCACACTCCCCACTGGGGATGTGCCCGCATCCAAGGTACATGCCCTTTACTGGAATCAAACCTGGGACCCTTCAGTTTGCAGGCTGACGTTCTATCCACTAACTAAGTCAAACCAATCAGGGCTATTTATACATTTTTTAAAAAGATTTTATTGAATTCAGAGAGGAAGGGAGTATTAGAGAGAGATAGAAACTTCAGCTGGGCATTAGTTGATATTTTTATATGTGCCCTGACCAGAGATCAAACCTACAACTTTGTTATATCTGTACAATCCTCTTAAGCAAGTGGGCTACCTGGGCAGGCAGATTGGATTCTTTCACTGACTTCTATGTATCTAGGCCTCTAGCATGTCTTTTCATTCCTTGTTGTATTATTTCTGTATAGTAGTGAGTAATACTTTATTGTTTGTACTTCAGTTTATTTATTCATTCACTTGTTGACAGACCTCTTCATTGCTTCCAATTTTTGTAAATTATGAATAAACAGCCCCCTTGTAGGCTTTGTGTAGATAAAAGGCTTAGCTTTCTGCTTTAAGAGTCAGGAGCCCAATTACTGAGTGTATATTTAGTTTTATAAAAACCTCCATAGCATCTCCCCAAGGGGCTGTAGCACTTGGCATTTTCAGCAGCAGTGATTGGGAGTTCCAATTGCTCCACATCACAAAGGCATTTGTTGGGGTCAGTGTTCTGGATTCTGACCTGTTCAATTGCAGTTTAGTGTTTCTTGCCTGTGCTGTTTGTTACTTCTCATTGTTATAATGTGCATTTCCTTAATGACATAAGACGTGCAAGATCTTGTTACACTGCTTTTCTATGAGTATATGTTTTGTCGTGCTGTGTGTTAAGGTGTTTGGCCCTTTTCTGGTTGTTTTGTCAATGTGGAGTTTGAAGACTTCTTTGTCTGTTTTGCATAATTGTCCTGTGCATGTTGACTTTTTTATTAATATATCTATCCTGGAGGCCTGGTGCACGAAATGCATACTGGAGAGGGTCCCTAGGCCTGGCCTCCTTGGCCTCCACCTTCCCTTGCTAGCTGAGAGTCCTGGGATTGCTTCGAAGGTTTAGGTCACTTTGGGTACTAATGACAGCTGATACTGTTAGCATTTCAAAGTAGGATCATGGAATGTGTTTTTCAACTTACTGATTTCTTCTTTAATTATAGTCAGCAATGTGTGTGTGTTTGTGTTTTGTTACTCCTCACCCAATGATATTTTTCCCATTGAGTTTTAGAGAGAGTGAAATGGAGGGAGGGCGGAATTGAATGAAAGAGAGAGAAATATCATATCGACGTGAGATAGATACATTGTTTGTTTGGCTTCCTCACTAGTCCCAAATGGGGTTCGGATCCAAGCTGCAACCATTTCCTGGGTGGCCCATGCTCTTACCATTGAGAAACACTGCAGAGGGCAGCCAGCAATATATTATGCTTCACAACATACAAGTCATGCACCTTCTTAAGAAGTAAACTGTTAATATTTTTTCAATTATGCCGTTATTCATGTAAATACATTCTTTAATTTGTTATTTTATATTAATATTTGTTACCTTATAGGAACACAGCTAACTTTGTTGGGTGCTTTTACATAGCAAGTTTTGAGAAATTAATTATATCTCTATATCTATATTTTTAGAAATGTGCACTCTGTGATTTGCAATATAGAATTCTGTCATCTGTTAGCAGAGATCATTTTATTTATTTTCAATTTTTTTGTGACCATGAGAAATATTTAAAATATCTTAAGTATCTTAAACTCTTAGTGTCAATTGCATTAAAAACAGCGCAATTTCATTTTTACCCGTGTACCCACATAAGTTGATATCACATTATCTTTAATGTGTGACAGCAGAGATTTAACATTTTATTTCTTTTATATATTTTTTATATTTTCAAATTACATTTTTATTTCAGAGAAGGAGATGGGGGAAGAGAGAGAGAAACATCCATGATGAGAGGGAATCATTGATTGCCCCCCCCGCCCCCCACTGGAGAATGAGACCACAACCCAGGCATGTTCCCTGACCGGTAATCAAACTATGACCTCCTGGGTCATAGTTAGACCCTTAACCACTGAGCCATGCCATGCAAACTATTCCTTTTATTTTCTAAAGTTCCACAGGAGAAATCAAAGTGATACGTGTTTCTCTAATGGAACACGACAAATAGAACATGTACAAATGCACTTCCCTCATCTTTTTCTCTCTCCAGAGAAGAAACGGGGTTTGGGAATGTTTTTATAATATTGCTATTGTGTGCCAGGGGGTTTGAGAAGGTATCATTGGCAAATACAAGCAACTCTTTCTCCCGCTTCGATGTGAGTTTTCCTCATTGTGCTATCTTGAGCTTTCTTTGAATTCTTCACTTCCTTGTGAAGTATTCCAAAATGTCATTTGGTCAATACCTGCTGGTAAATTCAAAGTGCACGCACTTGATTGTCAAAACTGAGATTTTATTTTCTTTCAGCTATGCCATCTGCAGATAACCAGGCCTTTATGCCAAATTCCGGAATAGAAGTTTTATTCTCTGAAATAATACTGGTAAGATATAAAAGGTGTTGTTTTGATAATGTACACTTTTTTTTAATTAAAAAAAATATATATATATTTTATTGATTTTTCACAGGGAGGAAGGGAGAGGGATAGAGAGTTAGAAACATCGATGAGAGAGAGACATCGATCAGCTGCCTCCTGCACACCTCCTACTGGGGATGTGCCCTCAACCAAGGCACATGCCCTTGACCGGAATCGAACCTGGGACCCTTCAGTCCGCAGGCCGACGCTCTATCCACTGGGCCAAGCTGGTTAGGGCGATAATGTACACTTAATAAAAGCCTTGGAATTTGAGTAAGAGTGTGATGAGAAGGGAGGATATTAACATAAACAGAACTAATCTGGGACAGTTATTATAATACATTTCTTTTTACCTAAAGATGTCAGCTGTATTATGCATATATTTCTTTTTACCTAAAGATGTCAGCTCTATGCACGGAGCCAAACCATCTAGGACAATTTGGTAGTCTTTTAAACAAGAAATAATTCATTCTTCCTCTGACAATTAATGTTTTGTATTTATTTCTTATCTACAATTTTAATAAATTAGGAAAGCTTTTTTTATAAAAAAAAGTTTAAAGTAAGTCACATTGGCAGATCAGTGTGTTTCTGCACCTGAAGGCTGAAAACAAGTTTATACTGTTATGCAATCTTTTTTTTTTTTAAATATATTTTATTGATTTTTTACAGAGAGGAAGAGAGAGGTATAGAGAGTTAGAAACATCGATGAGAGAGAAACATCGATCAGCTGCCTCCTGCACACCCCCCACTAGGGATGTGCCCGCAACCAAGGTACATGCCCTTGACCGGAATCGAACCTGGGACCCTTGAGTCCGCAGGCCGACGCTCTATCCACTGAGCCAAACCGGTTTCGGCTGTTATACAAACTTGGAAAGGAAATCTGGAAAAACTAGGAATTCGAAGTCTGTGGTGTAAATAATCATTTGAATTGTTTAAAATGTAGGGTGGGATTAAACTTTGATCAATCATTTCTAAAATATATAGATTTATAATGTACCTATGAAATTAAAATGTGTTAAATTTGGCAATTTTTATGATTTTTTAAATTAAAAATATATTTTTGTTGATTTCAGAGAGTAAGGGAGAGAAAGAGGGAGAGGAAAACATCAATGATGAGAAAGAATCATTCATTGGCTGCCTCTTGAATGCCTCCCATTGGGGATTTGTCCTGCAGCCGTGCCATGTGCTCTTATTGGGAATCAAACCACGTGATCTTCCTGTTCATATGTTGAATCTCAACAACTCAGCCATGCAGGCAGGTCAATTGGGTGATCTTTTATTTATTCATTTTTATTATTGTTATTATTAAATATGTTTTTATTGATTTCAGAGAGGAAAGGACTGGGAGAGCAAGAAACATCAATGATGAGAGAGAATCATTATAGGCTGCCTCCTGCATGCCCCCTACTGGGGATCGAGCCCACAACCCAGGCTTGTGCCCTTGACTGGAATCGAACCCAGAGACCCTTCAGTCCACAACCTGATGCTCTATACACAGAGCCAAACCATCTAGGACAATTTGGTAGTCTTTTAAACAAGAAATAATTCATTCTTCCTCTGACAATGAATGTTTTGTATTTATTTCTTATCTATGATTTTAATAAATTAGGAAAGCTTTTTCTATAAAACCCTCTTGGTTTAATGAGTATCACAAAATGGTTCTTATGGAACAAATGTACATGTTTAATGAAATTATAACGGTCACTAAAGGTCTTTCTATCTCCTATTATCACCAGAGTATACATAATGGAGGTAGCAGTTATCAATGGATTGAACATTTGAAAAACTTTAAGCAAGAGTCATATCTTATTCATCACACAAGTGAGCATGCAGAGGACCATTATAAAAGTGGAAAAGTGTTTGACCTAATGTCCATTCCCAACATACATCAGGATATTCCTATTGTGGAGACGATACACAAAGGAAGTCAACGTTTCAAGTCTTTTCAACAGTCTACAAATTGCAATGAACAAGAGAATATTCATACTGAGGAGGAGACTTACAAATGGAGACTTACAGACTCCCATACGTGTGGGAGAGTCTGCAGTCAAATAATCAATCAAAATAGACACAAAAAAATCCATAGTGGAGAAAAACCTTATCTATATAAAGATTCTGGTAAGACATCTATTTGGCCTTTAGGTTGCACTCTAAATCAGAAAATTCATCCTGGAGAGAAGCCTTACAAATGTAAAGCATGTGGCAAAGCCTTTAAATGTCATTCATCTCTTGTTGTACATAAGGGAATAATTCATACTATTGCAGAACTTAACAAACTTAGGGAAAATGAACAAGGCTTTAGTCAGTCCTCAGGACATATTCAACATCATAGAAATCATAGGGAAGTAAAGTGTTATAAGTGTTCAGAATGTGGCAAAGTCTTTAACAGACCCTCAACCCTTAGTATTCATCAGAGAATTCATACCGGAGAGATCCCTCATGAATGTAGAGAATGTGGCCAAGCCTTTAGAAGTTCCTCAGGTCTTAGTAAGCATCAGAAAGTTCATACTGGAGAAAAGCCTTATAAATGTAGAGAATGTGGCAAAGCCTGTAGAAGTTCCTCTGCTCTTAGTAAGCATCAGATAGTTCATATTGGAGAAAAGCCTTATAAATGTAGAGAATGTGGCAAAGGGTTCTATAAGTACAAAAGGCTTAATCTACATCACAGAGTTCATACTGAAGAGAATCCTTATAAATGTAGAGAATGTAGCAAAGCCTTTACATGTTCCTCATCCCTTAATCGACATAAAAGAGTCCATACTGGAGAGAAGCCGAATGAATGTATAGAATGTGGCAAAGCCTTTACCTGTTCCTCATCCCTTAATTTACATAAGATGGTCCATACTGGAGAGAAGCCTCATGAATGTAGAGAATGTGGCAAAGCCTTCATCCACTCCTCATATCTCAAAAAACATCAGAGAATTCACACTGGAGAGAAGCCTTATAAATGTAGAGAATGTGGCAAAGCCTTCTTTTACTCCTCATCCCTCAATAAACATAAGTGTTCATCCTGGAGAGAAGCCCTATAAATGTGGAGAATGTGGCAAGCCTTTGGCATGTCCTCAAACCTTAGTAGCCATCAGAGAGTTCATAAAGTAGAGAAACCTTATAAATGTGGAGAATGTGGCAAAGCCTTTAGCCAGTTCTCACACCTTATTTATCATCATCGAGTTCATACTGGAGAGAAGCCTTATAAATGTAGAGCATGTGGCAAAGCCTTCATCTACTCCTCATCCCTCAATAAACATAGGAGAGTTCATAATAGAGCAAAGCCTTATAAATGTAGAGAATGTGGCAAAGCATTTGGCACCACCTCATCCTTTACTTATCATCAGAGAGTACATAGTGGAGAGAAGCCTTATAAATGGAGAATGTGGCAAAGCCTTTAGCCAGTTCTCAAACCTTATCTATCATCAGAGAGTTCATACTAGAAAGAAGCCTTATAAATGTGGAGAATGTGGCAAAGCTTTTGTCCACTCCTCATCCCTCAAACAACATAGGATTGTTCATACTGGAGAAAAGCCTTATAAATGTAGAGAATGTGGCAAAGCCCATAGATGGTCCTCACAACTTACTACGGATAAGAAAGTTCATCCTGGAGAGAAGCCACATGAATGAAGAGAATGTGGCACATCCATTGGCACCTACTCAAACCTTACAGCACAGCAGAGGGGTCATACTACAGAGGAGCTTTATAAATATAAAAATGCAACAAAGCCTTTAATCAGTGTTCCTGCCTTATTGTACAGCAGAGTTCATACTTGAGAGAAGTATTACAGATATGAGTAGCCTCATAATTCCTTGACCTGCAGTGAGAACTTATTTAACATCATAGCATTCTGACTGGGAACAAGCCTAATGAATGTGAAAAATGTAGTGAAGCCTTTAAAAGCCATTCATGTATTACTGTACATGAGAGACTTCATACTGAAGGAAAACCCTTGAAATGTAGAGCATGTGCAAGATCCTGTACCTATAGCTCAAAATATACTGGATATCAGAGACTTTTATAGTGGAGGAAAGCCTTACACTGTAGAAAATGTGAGAAAGCACTGGCTGGCTTGCCTCAGTGGTTTAGCTTGGATGAATGAACCAGGAGGCCAGGGTGCAATTCCTGGTCAGGGCACAGGCCTCAGTTGGGGGCTTACTTCCAGTTGTGGGTCTTGCAGGAGCCAGCGGATTAGTGACTCCCTCTCAGCATTGATGTTTCTATAGCCCCGTCACTTTTTCTCTCTGTGCTATAGCAGTGGCATCTAAACCTCTTCCTCATCCACATCAGCCTTTCAGGTTCATATAACTTCTCTTCAGTAGTTTGGAATTTTACTAATGCTGTAACTGACATCAGAATTTGGCAAATATACGGGCACATCCCCAATAGGAGGTATTCAGGAGGCAGCTCATCGATGTTTCTCTCTCATCGATGTTCCTAACTCTCTATCCCTCTCCCTTCCTCTCTGTAAAAAATCAATAAAAGATATATTTTTAAAAAACTTCGGCAAATATATTGCTTTATGTTCATGAAGTAGGTAGCCCACCATTTAATTTTATACTGGATTCTAAGGTTTTGAATATTATTTTTGAAATATAAATTGGCTTCTGTGTACTTTATAACTGGAATGATTTTTCTTTTCCTGATTTTCATTGGAATCCTGAAGAATATTACTCAGTGTTACCTCATTAACTTTTTTCTTGGGGTACAATCAACCGGTGTAAAACAGATTTTATTCTCAGTTACTTGAATCTGGACCATGGTCTTTATGGTTTTGTTCTGTTCTGGACAAACTATTGGATCCAGTTCATAGGAATTCGATAACAGCTAGACATTAGTTCCATTTTTGGTACTATATTGAGGAATATGGAGTAGGTGTATTGATGTAAAATATACGTAAGATATTTTTTCACACGGTCATTAGGAAAATAGTTGAAGCAGACATTGTCCTTTGGGATAGAGGGTATTCTTGTCTTCATTTTGTCCAGAATGCATATTCTGCCGTGAGGTTAAAAGCTCTAAGTCAGAGATTTCAGCATCGTTTATCTCATGGCACATATGAACTAACTACTGAAATTCAGTGGTCCACCAAGATACATTTTGCCAGTGTGCCAAAACAAAGGTATGATTTTGATTCATGCGCACCACACAGCTATTACTGTGCTGCTTGTTATTTGTATTAGACATTCTATGGATAATGTAGTCTGTGCTACTTACTAAATAGTCAGATGTTTGTTCTAAAAATTCTTGCAGCACACCAGTTTGCCCGTGTGACACTACTTGAAAATCTCTGGTGCTCGCTTTGGCAGCACATATATTAAAATTGGAACGATACAGAGAACATTAGTATAGCCCCTGTGCAAGGATGGCATGCAAATTCATGAAGCGTTCTATATAAAAAAGAAAATCTCTGGTGTAAACGTATCCAATCCGTCTTGTCTAATGTGTCAGTTAAGACCACTTTTTTCCTTATTGATTTCTGTCTGAAAGAGCTATCCATTGATGTCTATGGGAAGCTAAAGTCTCTTACTATGAATGTATTAATTTTAAGATGTCAAAAGCTATATTCCTCTCAATCAATTAAAATATAAATGGAATAAATGCTTCAACCAGAAGACACAGGGTAGCTGAATGGATAGGGAAATAAAACCCATACATATAGCTGTCTAAATGAGACCCTCTTCAGATCAAAAGACACAGCATGAAATTAAAGGGTTGGGAAAGAGTTATTTAATCTGTACCATTCGGTCCTAAATATCCTTTTCTGCAGAGAATTTTGCTGTACTGAGAAATGTAATCATGGACTGTGTACATGTAATAGATATGAGAATAACCGTGCTCAGAGTTAGCTGACCCATGTGGAAGCGCTGACTCTTAAGTCAGCAAATAAACAGTTTTTCAATACCAAGAAACCTATGGTGCAAGGAGTGGAGCAGGTCAGAGCAGGCCTGCTGGGAATCTCAGGTAAAGATGCCTCTCTTTTCTGGAACCACTTAATTGATGGCTTTACATTCCATTTCTAAAATTTGGAAATCCAATAAAGGGAAAAACTTTTATTTTTCCCTTTATTGGATTGGAAAAAGTGATTTCATGGAAATGAAAAACTTTAAATGTCAGGATTGCAATACTAATGTCAGATAAAACATAGACTTTAAAAGAGAGGCCATAATAGAGGTATACTTCATCATCATAAAGGATCAATTTCTTCATGCAAAGTACTTGTGTATATAAAGCAAATATTGTTGGACATGGGGGCAGAGACTGATCTGTTTCACTTTCTGTTTGTTTTGGATGTTGATTTGTAGGATTTGTGATGTATACTAGATGCTTTAAGATGTGTGACTTGAAACCACCTTTTCCCCTCTCATAGACAGACTACTAGAGGCCCAGTGCATGACATTTGTGCACACAGGGGAGGAGGGGGTAGGGAGAGGCCCCTCAGTCGGGGCTCCCAGCCTTTCCCAGGCTAGGAGCCCTCGGGGGATGTCCGACTGCCATGGAGGCCAGAGAGGCTCCCTCCAGCTGCCAGTCCAGTTTCTGGCTGAGCAGTGCTCCCCCTGTGGGAGCACACTGACCACCAGGGGCAGCTCCAGCATTGAGCATCTGCCCCCTGGTGGTCAGTGCACTTCATAGTGTCAAGCCATCATTTTGCCATTTGGTCAATTTGCATATTACCTTGTTATTATATGGGGTTTTCACTGAAAAGATAGGTTCCTCATATGCACGGAGCATTAATTTTAATGGCGAGTATTTTATTTCAACTTTGTTTTTTGTGTGGGTGTCAAATCGCAAACTCTACTGTAAAATTTGAGGTGATATGATTTAACACTGTTTTTATGTAAGAGTTCATGGACTTAGCTCACATATGGTTTCTATGTCTTGACTAAATTATAACCATTTTAATTTCAGTAACCTGTTCAATGAGAATGTACACCAAGCATGTCAAACTCAAAAGTGATCATAGGCCAAATAAACAAGGTTTAAGTTTATGTGCTCTGCAAAAAAACAAAAGTTTCAATTTTCATAGAAATGTAGGTTTATTTCGATAGAGACATGCTGAATACAAAGGGCTGAGATAAATGAATAATCATTAACAAAATAATATTTTAATAAAATTAATATTTGTCTTGAACATTAACTTACCAGACATTGAATAACTGCACAAATTAATAAGTGTAACGCAAATACACCTATTTTTCTTGTTCTCCAAAAGAAAATATTTCCTGTTGCTCACACCAAACAAGTCAGTCCAAGACTAATGACCTGGCAATTGACTGCTAAAATATTCGCTGCTAGTATTAGTGGAGAGAAATGGTGTGCCTGCACCTAAGGCACCTAAAAGAAATGAAGGCAACACGATTATAGTAATCAGTCCTTAGCGAATGTTGTAGTTTGTTATTCATAACTAGAGGCGTGGTACACAAATTTGTGCATTGGTGGGGTCCCCCTGCCTCGTGATTGAGGCCTATGCGGGGGGGTCAGGAGGAGCAGCTGGCTGGGCAGAGAAGCCTCTGGAATTTGAGTGGCTGGGGGGACAGACCAGGGGAGATTGGGTAGCCAGCGGGGAGGGGCCATGTGAGCTTGGCTGGCAAGCACCAGGGTGGTGGTTGCGGGAGGTGGGCCCTCCTGCAGGGGGGAGGTGAGAGGAGGAAGGGACCGCAGGAGGTTGATTATATAGGTTAACCATAATACTCTGCTCTGACTTATTGTAAATTAGAGGTTTCTAAAGAGGTCATATCTTTTTTTATTATTATTATTTACTTCTTTTTTTTAAAATATATTTTATTGATTTTTTACAGAGAGGAAGAGAGAGGGACAGAGAGCCAGAAACATCGATGAGAGAGAAACATCGATCAGCTGCCTCTTGCACACCCCCTACTGGGGATGTGCCCGCAACCAAGGTACATGCCCTTGACCGGAATCGAACCTGGGACTCTTGAGTCCGCAGGCCGACGCTCTATCCACTGAGCCAAACCGGTTTCGGCTAAAGAGGTCATATCTTAAAGTAAATAAAAATTTATTGGATAAACTCCAACAAATACCTATATTCATGAAAATACTGGAAAATAATCAAAAGGAACAAAATGTGATGGGACTAAGTAAACTGACAATCATTCTTATAACTTTTAAATATTGTTTATTTTAAAATTGTCTTGTTTCCCAAATATAAGGAAAATTAACAGCAGACATTCTACATTAATATCAATGTCCCATTAACTAGGTTATAGGGACTACTAAAGTCAAAATATTTATTCAAAAACGCCTTCCCAGAATACAAAGACTACAACTAACAACTAGAAAAATTTTATCCCTTGAAAAATACATAAATTAAAATCTGTTTCCCGCTGTGTTGGATGGGACCTTATCTCATCAGGTGCCTAACCATGAATGGACATCTGGGTCTGTCTCTGACAACCCATCCACCTGCTTCCCTAACTCAAGCTGCCTCTCCATTCAGATGGGGGGACAGGGAGGGGCTGAGAGAGCAGGCTGCCCTTCCCCTCCCCCTCCTCACTGAGGGTTTAAGGATCCAGGCAAATCAGGGGCAGAAAGTTTCTGGTTTCAAACCCAGTCTGCCCGCCTTTTGAATTCTCTGTAACTTCCCTGTGAGAATGTGTTACCGGCTGTGAAGATCCTGGGAAAGACACCTCCTGGGACATGTGCAGCTGAAGGGCAGGCCCGCCAGTAGCTCTCAGCACCGCCTCTGGGATCTGGAAACTTCTGTGTGAATTCCAGATGCCTCCTCCCCTCTTTATGCTTTGCCGCAGCTGCCATTTACTCGCTAGCACCCCAATAAAAGAACAGCCCCTCTATCTGGGGAGCCTTGTGCCATCAGAGGGCACCTGGCCCTTTCCTCCCTTTAAAGAAGTAAAATACCCGCCCTCTCTCTGCTCCTGTCTCTTCTCTCCCTGGTGAATCCTGTCACAGCCGCGTCACCAGCCAAACCCCAACAATGACGGGGGAACTCCCCCAGGAGGGGCGGTCCCTGTGGGAGGAGGTGAGGGACCCAGGGCTGCCCCCTCGCTCCTGCCCCGCCCTCCCTCCCTCTGTCCCCGCACAGGCCCCGCCCCCACCGCGGAGTCGCTCAGCTCAGGCGCTGGCCCCGCCCATCCCGCAGGGAGGCGCATGCGCAGTTCCTGGCAGACGCGGAAGCGGCTGTGGAGGGGAAGGTGGCGGTTCCCTGAGGAGGTGTCTGTGCTTTAAAGCCGCTGCTCTCCGCCCCCTCCCCGCAGGGAAGGCTGAGGGCGCTGCGGGCGCTGAAGTCCGTGGTGAGGTCCCCGCCCCGGAGCCCCTCACAGCGGTGAGTCCGGTCCCGGGCGGCTGCGCAGTGGAGGCGCCGCGTTCCTTTGGGGGAAACTGAGGCCCGGCCCGCGGTCTCTCCGCCTGTGGCTGTGACCCCCGCCTGCCGCGTGGTTTTCCTGCTGAAAACCATCCCCGGGGCCGCCGGTCCCCCCGCGGGGCTGGGAGTCTGGGTCAGGGGGTTCCGCCCTTTGCGCCCCTCCCCCGCCCGGCGCTTTCCGCCCACAGAGCCCGGATGGCTCCCGGCCTGGGGGTCTGCACCCCGCCTTCCTAGGCCCCCCCATTAATAAGGGGTCTGAGTGCCCGGGGAGCACAGTGTCCATGGGGAGGGGCTCAGGGGGAAGAACGCGGTGTCCCCAGAAGAGGTGACCTGCCCGCAGGGAGGGCTTTGTGGGGGCGGTGACTGCGGGGGGCGGGGACCCGGGCTGGGGGGTCAGGAGGGGGAGGGAGAGAGACAGACACGTGGGAGGAGGAAGGGCGGTGAGGGGTCCACAGAGGGGCCATAGGGATGTGGGAGGACTGGACGGCGATGGTGGGAGTGAGGGGGGAACTCGGGAAAGCAGCCTGAGGAGGAGGGAAGTGGGGAAATAGGGGGAGGGGAGCCCAGAGAGAGGAGGGGAGCTGAGAGGGAGAGGGTCCTGGTGAGCAGAAGTGGGGGCCGCACAGGAGGAGGCAGGTCAGACGGAGACACTGGTTCAGAGGAGAAGAGTTGGGGAGCGAGTGCAGGGACGGAAAGGGGGGCTTAGGGAGGAGGGAGCAGAGGGGAGCAGCGCGGAGTCCCCAGCTGTGGGGGGCAGGACAGACTGTACCGGGCAGCAGCGGGGACACGGGCGTGGGGAGGGACAGACGCGGACGTGTGTGGAGATGGAGCGATCAGAGACCAGGAGAAAGAGCACCGGAAGGGAAATAGGTTTCAGGAGGTTCATGGTCCAGGTGTAGGGACAGACAGAGAAAAGGGGGGAAAGAGCAGGGGAGGGGGGGACACAGGAAAGGACCGCAGAGGAGAGAAAGGGAACAGGGAGACAGAGACAGATCCATGGACAGAAATACATGGTAGTGGGAGGAGGGGACCCCTGATCTGTGTGAGTGAGGAGCTGATGGGGTGTGGATGATTTAGTTGTGATATATTGTGTGTTTATGTCTCTGTGTGTGTATTTGTATAAAGATGACACTATTTATCTCCGGGAGGCACGGAGGGGGAGAGAGATGGAAACATCAATGAGTAGCGTCAATCATTGATCAGCTGCCTCCTGCACTCTGGTCACTAGGGATCAAACCTGCAACCTGGCCATATGCCCTGACTTGGAATCCATGACCTCGTGCTTCATAGGTCCAAGCTCAACCACTGAGTCATGCCTCCTAGGTGTGCCTTTATATATTTAATTTAACAGCTGAATTGTCTTAGTTATACAGATTGAGTGACAATTATAAATCTAGAGTTTAGAAGGCTTGGGAATTTTACAATAATTTCCTTCCAATTGTAACCCTTATTCACTCAGAGGGGGGAGACTTGTCTGTTGGTCATGGGCCCCTTGTCCTTTCCTGGGATGGCAACGAGGAGGTGACCTGTGTCTGTCACCACCTGATGCTTTTTCAAGGAATTTTAGAAGCCTTAGCTTTGTTGCTGTGGTGTGTGTGGTGTTTTGTGGGTTGTGTGTGTTACTTCCATGGATTTACTTTTTCTGTCTCTGACAATTTATTATTTAAAAACATCCTGAGATAAATTAAGAAATGTCCTCAGGTGTGCTTTCCCCCATGGAGGTGGACAGCTGCTCTGGGTGGGGCATCCTTGGTTACTGAGGTGCCCCAGGTGATTGGACGGTGAGGACAGGAATTAGCAGGAGGGTTGCAGGATGTCTTTGTGAGAGTGGGGAGCAGGGTTTTTTTCCAGGGTTTGTTCAAGGGGGTGCTCTGTTTGGTTTGGGGCATCAGGACACCAACTCACCTTCTCTTTTCTGTAGGAGTTTGTGGATGTCTTTAGGAGGAGAGACATTTAAAAACAAAATAAAACCCCTCACAGTGTGGTCTCCATGTGGGAGCTCATTGTTCCTCTCCTGTGACAAAGGACAAGAGGTCGTGGCCTTTTCCCCATTTCCAGGTCCTTCTGACTGTGAGTGTGGGGTGAGCTGACTAACAGGCTGCGTGGACATCTTTGAAGGCACATTCTGTGACTCCTCAACATAGTGTCACCTGAGGAAACAACCCAGACCCCATCAGGACCAGGACCACATGGCTGCTTCTCAGGTAAAAGATGTGTCCTGGGTCAGAGGTTATGTTTGCTTTTCCTCTAACATCTGGTGATATATTTCTCTAGTTCCGATGTTCTTTCCTTTGCAGGTTTTTTCTTCTTCTGTATTTCATTACTTTATTCATCATAGTCAATGTCAGCTGTTTCTATATTTCTCTCTAGTTCTCTGTGTGAGTGTTTTTTTTTCTTTTTTTCCCTCTTTTTTAAAATATATTTTTATTGATTTCAGCATGGAAAGGAGAGAGAGAGAGAAAGAGACATCAATTAGGTTAGAGAATCATGGGTCAGCTGTCTCCTGTACCCCACCGTGCACTGCGTATGGAGTCTGATACCTGGCGTGTGCCCTGACCAGGAATCTAAGCCTTCCCTCCTGGTTCATAGGTCAGCCCTCTACCTCTCAGCTACACAGGCCAAGCTATAATTCCCTCCTTTGTGCCAGAGCCTTGTCTGCATTCATTTTGCCACCCTCCCCAGGTCAGGAAGCATTCCTACCTTTAATTAGTGACTTTCAACTACTCAAAACATCCCTTTTGTGACAGATCAAACTTGGAAGGCAGCAATGTCCAACATCACTACTGGGATGGGGTCAGAGGCTCAGGTATCACTGAAGAAACCAAATGAAGGTTTTAATTTTTAGTGGCTACAGCATCCATCAGCTCTAGATCACATCTTACTGCTCAGAATAGCTCAGAAAGCTCTGAAAAAAAGGGCAAATAGAAGAAACTTGCTCATTAGATTAGTACAAAAGACTTGGTAGGTAACTGTACTATTAGCTTACGGAACATGAGAGGTACAGGTGGATTAACACTTGCAAAAATTAATGTTTATTCGTGATCATTTCCACATAATTATTTATTGATGTATTTTTGGCAGTAATGTCACAGCGGTGATGACCTGACCTTCTGTGTGCCTCGGTCACCTGATGCCCATTGTCTCAGCCCACCTGGTGTTCACGTGGCCGAGGTGCTCCCGTCACTGTGGAGTTCATAGTCTCCCTTTCTCAGGAATACGGGTGTAGTAGCGATTTAATGAAAATTTTGCAAAGACCATCACTTCACATCTGGAAATATCCTTCTTATTTTGCGTTTCCTTTGGAAAATGAAGGACTTACTTTTATTTCCTACAGATCATTGGTTTTTGCATGGGAGCTTTAACTAATTAAGCCTTGATTCTTTAAACTTTACTTATATTCTATACTCCCATTATGGACATAGCCTGCATGATCACTTTTTGTATTCTCTAGGAAGTTTCCAAGAATGACATAGTTCTCCTCTAATGATACATAAAAATTTTGAAAGAAATGTACTAGTAAGACAAATTAGTTCCCTCAGACCGGTGTGGATCAGTGGTGTAGGGTTTGATTCCTGGTCCAAGGCAAGTAGCTCCTGGGAACCTGCGGTAGGCAGCCAATCCATGTGTCTCTTTCACCTATCTCTGTCTGTATTCTTTCTCCCTACCTCTCTCTCTCTCTCTCTCTCTCTCTCTCTCTCTCTCTCTCTCTCCCTCTCCCCCTTCCTCCCTCTCTCCCTCTCTCCCTCTCTCCATCTCTCCATCTCTCCCTCTCTCCCTCTCTCCCTCTCTCCCTCTCTCCCTCTCTCCCTCTCTCCCTCTCTCCCTCCCCCGTTCTCCCTTTGTGCCTCTACCTCCCTGCCTTCCGCTCTTGAAAAGTCTATGCAAAAAATCTCTCCAGGTGAGGATTTACAACCACAAAAAGGAAGCAGGGAGGTAGAGGCACAAAGGGAAAACATAAGGTTTTCTAACCTTATGTTTCTCTGCTTATTGTGTTTATAAAACACAAAGGGGAATATACACAAATAGGTTCATGAGATTTAGAAAATCACTAAACCATCTTGATTTCATAGTTGTAAAATGTGTGTCTCTGCTTAAACTGTTAACATTATTTCAGCTATTTTTTCCAAGTATATTTTTATGGATTTCAGAGAGGAAGGGAGAGGTAGAGAGAGACAGAAACGTCATTAATGAGAGCGAATCATTGATCGGCTGCCTCTTGCACACCCCGCACTGGGGATTGAGCCCACAACTTGGTCGTGTTCCTGGACCAAGCATTGAATCAGTGACCTCTTGATGCATGGGCCAGTGCTCAACCACTGAGCCACACCAGGTGGACCAGGCAGAAGAATCTTGTTCTAAGATTACTCATGGTAAATTTCCAACCAGAATTGTGGTTACTATGTGTCCTATTCCATGAGAACTGGATTCCATTAGCAAACCCTTTTAATTCAAAGTTATGTATGAATTTTTCCTGGTGTTTTCTTTTTCTCTGTGTTCAGAAGTGTGGCGCCTGATGCGGAAACATTGGCATCACAAGTAAAACGTGAACTTGTTACACATGTGGAAACACAGGCCCCATCTCAGAACCTGGATCAGAATCTGTATGTTCACAGAAATTCATTTTGTTGTGGTCTGCTTCACACGTGAGACGAAGTCCATATACTTCCAATGCAGCATGACATTGGCAGCTGAGAAATATATACCACTGACTCTGAAGAAGGCAAATGCAGCACTCAGAAATCCATATGCCTGTTTCCATGCCTTAAATTTTATTTAATGTATTTATTTTTTTAACATATTTTTATTGATTTCGGAGAGGGAGGGAGGGAGAGAAAGAAAAAAAAATGATGAGAGAGAATCCTTGATCGGCTGCCTCCTTCACAACCCCTACTGGGCATCCAGCCCGCAACCCTTGGCATGTGCCCTTGATCAGAATCGAACCCGTGACTCTTCAGTCTGCAGTCCGCCACTCTGCTGAGCTGGACCAACAAGGGCCATGCCTTAATTTTAAAGTTTATTTTCCTGTAAAGTAAAATCTGTACTGTGGATTTGTGGACATGTGTCAACCTCATATGTCAAAAAACACATCAGAGCCAAAACCGTTTTGGCTCAGTGGATAGAGCGTCGGCCTGCGGACTGAAGGGTCTCAGGTTCGATTCCGGTCAAGGGCATGTACCTTGGTTGCGAGCACATCCCCGGTGGGGGGTGTGCAGGAGGCAGCTGGTCGATGTTTCTAGCTCTCTATCCCTCTCTCTTCCTCTCTGTAAAAAATCAATAAAATTAAAAAAAAAAAACAAAAACACATCAGAGAATGTTACTGGGACAAAGTGATCTTATTGGGTAATTCAGGATACTCTGCTAGGTCCAAACCTCTTCTGCTAACACTGTTTCCATGTTGGGTGACAGTATGAACTCCTCTGGTGACCTCTTGGTAAATGTGTCTTTTCTTTCAGGGACCGTTGACCTTCAGGGATGTGGCCATAGATTTCTCTCAGGAGGAGTGGGAATGCCTGGACCCAGCTCAGCGGAAGTTGTACCTGGATGTGATGTCGGAGAACTACAGCAACCTGGTCTCCCTGGGTAAGGATGACTTCTTGGGCCTAGCTGGTTGGGCTCAGTGGATCTAGCGCCAGCCTGCAGACTGAAAGATCCCAGGTCAATTCCAATCAAGGGCCAATGCCCGGGTTGCTGACTCCCTCTCCAATAGGGTGTGTGCAGTAGGCAACCAACTAATCAATGATTCTCATGATTGATGTTTCTATCTCTCTCTCTCCCTTCTTGTCTGAAAGCAATGAAAATATACATTTTGAAAAGAGGAACAAATTGGGGGTAGAAAAGAAAGGCTTTGTGATGTATGTGAATTAGGAACTCAGTGTTTGCATACTTTCCATGTTGTCTACACTAATTAAGGTACTATCAGAAAATAATATTTTAGAAAGTCATTTTCTAGAATATTCTAATATTCTACCATGAGTTCTGGCCAGAGGACAACCTGGATTGGAATTGGGAAATCCTCCTATCAAAATTCACACTCCATTTACTTTTATTTTTATATTTTTTAAGATTTTATTGCATTCAGGGAGGAAGAGAAAATTAGAGAGAGATAGAAACTTCATCTGGGCATTAGTTGAATTTTTGTATGTGCCCTGAACAGAGATCAAACCTAGAACTTTGTTATATCTGTACAAACCTCTAAGCAAGTGGGCTACCTGGGCCGGCAGATTGGATTCTTTCACTGACTTCTTCTTTTTAAAAAAAAAAATATATATTTTATTGATTTTTTTAAAGACAGGAAGGGTAGAGGGATAGAGAGAAACATCAATGAGAGAGAAACATCGCCGAAACCGGTTTAATTCAGGTCAAGGGCATGTACCTTGGTTGCGGGCACATCCCCAGTAGGAGGTGTGCAGGAGGCAGCTGATCGATGTTTCTCTGTCATTGACGTTTCTAACTCTCTATCCCTCTCCCTTCCTCTCTGTAAAAAAATCAATAAAAATATATTTTAAAAAAAGATGAAGAAGAAGAAGAGAGAGAGAGAAACATCAATCAGCTGCCTCCTGCACACTCCCTACTGGGTATGTACCTGCAACCAAGGTACATGCCCTCGGCCAGAATCGAACGTGGGACCCTTGAGTCCGCAGGCCAATGCTCTATCCACTGAGCCAAACCGGTTAGGGCTCTTTCACTTTCTTCTATGTATGTAAGCTTCTATAATGAGTTTTCATCGCTTGCTGTATTATTTCTATATAGTAGTGAGTAATACTTTATTTTTTGTACTTCAGTTTATTTATTCATTCACTTGTTGACAGACCTCTTCATTGCTTCCAATTTTTGTAAATTATGAATAAACAGCCCCCTTATAGGCTTTTGTGTAGATAAAAGGCTTAACTTTCTGCTTTAAGAGTAAGGAGCCCAATTACTGAGTGTATATTTAGTTTTATAAAAACCTCCAGAGCATCTCCCCAAGGGGCTGTAGCATTTGGCTTTTCAACAGCAGTGATTGGGAGTTCCAGTGGCTCCACATCACAAAGGCATTTCATGGGGTCAGTGTTCTGGATTCTGACCTGTTCAATGGCTATTTAGTATTTCTTGCCTGTGCTGTTTGTTACTTCTCATTGTTATAATGTGCATTTCCTTAGTGACATAAGAGGTGCCAGATCTTGTTACACTGATTTTCTATGTGTATATATTTTGTAGTGCTGTGCGTTAAGGTGTTTGCCAGGTTCTTTTGTCAATGTGGAGTTTGAAGACTTCTTTATCTGTTTTGCATGATTGTCCTGTGCCTGTTGACTTTTTTATTAGTATAGATGTCCTGGAGGCCTTTTGCACAAAATGAATTCTGGGTGGGGTCCCTAGGCCTGGCCTCCTGGCCTCCTCTTCCCTTGCTCCTTCAGAGCCCCGCCACATTTACTGGTCGCCCCCTGGTGGTCAATGCATGTCATAATGAGCGATTGATCTTCCGATCTCCTGGTTGAACTCCTGAAGGGACCATAGATAGATTTTTATTGATTTCAAAGAAAAGGTGAGAGGGAGAGAGATATAGATACATCAATGATCAGAGAGAATCATTGATCAACTGCCATGTGCCCCGACTAGGAAGCGAACCGCGACATCTTGGTTCATAGGGCAACGGCTCAGCTGCTGAGCCCTGGCAGCTGGGCTATGTTGAATTTTACAAATATATTTTCTCAGCCAGTGGCTTCTTTTTTTTTTTTCTGTTGCGGATTCTGTTTTTGTTTTTTTCTTTAATGTTTGAGTTGATACTTTGGGAGTTTCCATTTTAATACAATGGATTGAAATACAAACCTGGTTATGTATTTGACTTTCAAAAATGTGAAATGTATAAAATTAATGTAGTTTTATATTAACAATGTGGAAGTTATATTTGCAGTTTTTGTGTCATTTCTGAAATAAACACATACTGAGTCACATCTAGAAGGATGTGAGTTGAGATATAAATGTTGTCATCTTATATGTCAAATCAAATGAAATCTTTTATTTCAAATGGTAGAGCATCATTATAAAAATAGTTGTGTGTTTTTTTCAGTCCAATATCTTCACTATTGCAAATAGTTCTGCAATGGATATATGGCTGGGTGTATCTTTTTTAATTCACGTTCTCTGTAAAAATCGCCAGAAATGGAATCGCTTTGTTAACTGGTACTTGTTTGTACATATTGGAAAACCCGTCGTGTTTTATAAGTGGCTGCATGAATCTCTATATATAAAAGCCTAAGTGACAGCTTGACCAGTTGCTATGATGATGCACTGACCACCAGGGGGCAGGCACTTAACACAGGATCTGCCCCCTGGTGGTCGATGTGCTTCCACAGCCACCTGCCCTTGGTCATCCATCCTCATGCGGTCCGTCCCCCTGGCCAGCCAGCCCCAATCGGCCCCGATTGCCAGCCAGGTCGAGGGACCCCACCCATGCACTAATTCATGCACTGGGCCTCTAGTGTGTTTATAATCTTGCTGACAGTGTACGAATGTTCTCATTTCTCCATTTCATTGGTGATACTTGTCGTTTTTTGATTTATGGATGATGGGCATCCTGTCAGTTGTTTGGTGATATTTCATGGTGGTGTCCATTTGAATTTCTCTGATGATGAATGAGTTGAACATCATTTAATATGTCTACTGCACATCTTTATGTCTTGTTTGGGAAATGTGTATTCAGGTCCTCTGCTCATTCTTCAATCATATTGTTTGTCTTTTTGGTGTTAAGTTGTGTGAGTTCCTCACATATTTTGGATCTTTATTTTTTGAGGATGTAACAATGCTGGGCTTTTTTGGTGTTTATTATTTTGTGGTTTCTTTGGTATACCAAACTTATTCTTGTGTAGTCTCATTTCTTTATTTTTTAGCTTCTTTGTTATGCCTAGGAAGATATATGCAAACCAGAATATTTTAACGGTGATGGTAAAGTTCATTTACTACGCTTTCTTTCAGTGTTTTCATGGTTTCAGGTCTTATATTTTAGTTGTTAGTTCATGCTGAGTACATTTTGGTTCATTGCCTATGAACACGGTCTAGTTTTAGTATCTTTGCATGTATTGGTTCCATTTTTTCACACTACTTGGTGAAGAATCTGTCTTTACCTATCATGTATTCTTGCCTTCTATCTTATAGATTAGTTAACGATATAGCTTTGGACATTTTTTACAGTTGTGTTACTTCTTTTTTCATGTTGATTTTAAAAGGTCATTATATATTCTGGATATTAACTACTTATCAGATAATATGCTTTATAGAAATATTTTCCCATGCTACAGCTTGTATTTTGAACACAGTGACAATTTGCTTTAATGGAAGTTATATTTATATGGGGTATAATGCCTTTTGACTTTTATTTTGTTGTCTTCCATTTAGTGCTATAATAAAAAAATCAAATGTCATAGAAACTGTTCTATATGACCTAGCCGGATTGGCTCAGGGGATATGGTATCAACCTGTGGACTGAAGGATCCTGGGTTCAATTCTGGTTAAGGGCACATGACCAAGGTGCAGGCTCGATCCCTAGTACGGGCCTTGCAGGAGAAGTCAATCAATGAATCTCTCCTTATGTTTCTATCTCTCTCTCTCCCTCTCTCTTCCTCTCTGAGAGCAATAAAAAGTACTGATATTTAAAAGAAAAATAAAAAGTTTTCAATAACTTCTTTTAGTAGATTCAGTTATTATTAGCTTTATGTTTCAATCTTTATCCATTTTGGTTTAATATTTGTATATGGTGTTTTAATTACAGTCCAATTTCACTCATTCTTTTCCACGTAGACATCTAAGTATCTCAACACTATTCATATATGTGAGAATATGCTTTACTTCTTTGTGGTATAGGCGCCCTTATAGAAGATTATTTTACCTCATGCAGGAGAAGTTGTAAACAGCCTCTTTAGTCTAAAGTGCTTCTTTTTTGTAGTTGTTAATCCTCACACAAGGACAATTTTTCCATTGTTTTCAGAGAAAGTGGAAGGGTGGGAGCAAGGAAGGGGGAGAGAGATGGAAACATCGATGTGAGAGAGACACATCAACCGGCCCCATTCTGCTAGTGCCTAAACCCAGGTGGGGTAGGAATTTGCAACTGAGGTCTGTGCCCTTTAAGGGGAATTGAACCACCACCCTTAAGTGCATAGGATGATGCTCTGATCCTGAGCCACACTGGCCAGGGCCTACCATGCTCCTTTATTAACCTGTGTCTTAATGTGTAGATGATACTTTTGGATAATTTCAGTTTTGAAATATTTTTTTCAATCACAAAGCATGATGCCTTTAAGGTTATACTGTCTCTCCCATGTTTGTTTTGGTTCCGTGGTGTCCTGTGTCATTTCATATCAATTTTAAGATGAGGATTGCTAATTTTGTTAAAAGTGTCATTGGGACAAGGATAGTGACTGCTTTGAATGTTTATGCCAACCCTGGGTACTCGTGACAACTTATATTGTTAGCATTCCAATTTAAGGTCATTGCATTTAGAGTTCATTTATTGAGTTCTTATTTAATGACAGTCAACGCTACTTTATACTTTCTTTGTATTGATTTTATAGAAGAGAGCAACTGAGGGGGAGACAGAGAGAGGGAGAGTCAGTCATTTATTTCCCCACTTAGTTATGCATTCATTGGGGACTTTTTAATGTGCCCTGAGCAAAGATCAACGCTGTAATGTTTTGGTATCAGGACCACACTCTAAATGACTGAGCTACTTGGGCAAGGCGACAATGTCCTTTTCTTATCTGTGTTTTAGGTACCCTTGTTGAAGATCTTTAGACACTATCCAGGATAATTTCTATGTAGATCTTTTTTTTTCTACCTTGCTTTATTATTTCCCTCTGCCTTAATGTCTGCATTACAGGTTTTAGTTAGTTTATTTATTATTATTATTTTTTTTTTATTTCAGAGAGGAAGGGAGAGGGAAAGATAGTTAGAAACATCAATGATGAGAGAGAATCATTGCTAGGCTACCTCCTACATGTCCCCTACTGGGGAACAAGTTGGCAACCCTGACATGTGCCCTTGAAAGTAATCGAACCCTCAGTTCACAAGCTGGTGCTCTATCCACCTAGCCAAAACGGCTGGAGATGTATTATAGTTTTTTGGTAACATGAGCTTTGAAATATGTTTTAATATCAGGAAGCCTGAAGCCTTTAATTTCATACATTCTTTTCACGATTCACTTGGTTACATGGAGTCCTGTGACATTCACATTAACTTTATAAGGAGCTTTTCTATTTCCAGCAAGAGTGTCACTGGGACTTTTATAGGTATTGCTTTGAATGTTTAGGTCACTTTGGGTACTAATGACAGCTGATACTGTTAGCATTTCACAGTAGGATCATGGAATGTGTTTTCCAACTTACTGATTTCTTCTTTAATTAGAGCCTGCAGAGAGAGTGTGTGTGTGTGTGTGTGTGTGTGTGTGTGTGTGTGTGTGTGTGTTTGTGTGTTGTCACTGCTCATCGGATGATATTTTTCCCATTGAGTTTTAGAGAGTAGAAGGAAGGGAGGGAGGGGTTGAAAGAGAGAGAGAGAGAAATATGGATGTGAGAGAGAGATGTTGTATGCTTGGCTTGCTCACACATCCCAAATGGGGTTCAGATCCAACCTGCAACCATTTCTTGGGTGGCCCCACACTGAGACACACTGCAGAGGGCAGCCAGTAATATTTTATGCTTTACAGCATGCAAGTCATGCACCTTCTTAGGATGTAAACTGTTAATATTTCATTTTCAATTATGCTGATTTTCATGTAAATACACACTTAATTTGTTATTTTGTATTAATATTTGTTACCTTATAGGAAAATAGCTAACTTCATTGGGTGGTTTTACATAGCATATTTTGAGAAATTAATTATATATCTATATGTATATTTTTAGAAATGTAGAGGTTGTGATTTGCAATACAGAATTTTGTCACCTCTTAGTAGATATCATTTTATTTATTTTCTATTTTTCTTGTGACCATGGGAACTACCTAAAATATCTTAAGGTTATAACAATGTACCTTAAACTCATAGTGTCAGTTGCATACAAAAAAATCTATGGATTGGCCGAAACCGGTTTGGCTCAGTGGATAGAGCGTCGGCCTGCGGACTCAAGGGTCCCAGGTTCGATTCTGGTCAAGGGCATGTACCTTGGTTGCGGGCACATCCCCGGTAGAGGGTGTGCAGGAGGCAGCTGATCGATGTTTCTCTCTCATCCATGTTTCTAACTCTCTATCCCTCTCTCTTCCTCTCTGTAAAAAATCAATAAAATATATATATATAAAAAAAAATCTATGGATTGCCATTTTTACCCATGTACCCACATAAGTGGATATCACATTATCTTTAATGTTGTGTGCCAGCAGAGATTTAAGATTTTATTTCTTTTATATATATATCTTTATTTTTTTCTAAATACATTTTTATTTCAGAGAAGGTGATGGGGAGAGAGATAGAAACATCCATAATGAGAGAGAATCATTGATCTCCCCCCCCCCCAAAAAAAAACACACACACTGGGGAAAGGACCCACAACACAGGATTGAGCCCTGACCAGTAATCAAACTGTGACCTCCTGGTTCATAGGTAAATCCTTATCCACTGAGCCATGCCGCTCGGACTATTCTTTTATTTTCTAAAGTTCCACAAGAGAAATCAAAGTGATACGTGTTTCTTTAATAGAACACCACAAATAGAAGATGCACAAATGCACTTCCCTCACCTCTCTCTCCCTCTCTCCCTCTCCCTCTTCTTCTCCCTCTCCCTCTCTCTCTCTCCAGAGAAGAAACTGGAAATATGGAGTGTTTTTATAATATTGCCATTGTGTGCCAGGGCATTTGAGCAGTTATTGGCAAATGTAAGCATCTCTTTCTCCTTCTTCGATGTCAGTTTTTCTCATTGTATCTATCTTGAGCTTTCTCTGAATTCTTCACTTACTCATGGAGTACTCTAAAATGTCATTTGGTTAATAGTTGCTGGTAAGTTCAGAATATACTCACCTGATTGTCAAAACTGAAACTTTATTTTCTTTCAGCTAAACCATCTAAAGATAACCAGGCCTTTATGCCAACGCCCGGAATACAAGATTTATTCCCTGAAATAATACTGGTAAGATATAAAAGGTGTCACTTTGATAATGTACACTTAATGAAAGCCTTGGAATTTGAGGAAGAGTGTGATGAGAAAGGAGGATATGAATATAAACAGACCTATTCTGGGATAGTTATAATAAATTTCTTTTTAACTAAAGATGTCAGGTGTATTATGCATTTGGGAAATCTCCCAATTTAAAGTCAGTTCCATTGGCAGATCAGCGTGTTTGTGCACATAAAGGTTGAAAACAAATTTTTCTGTTATGCATTCTTGGAAAGGAAATCTGGAAAAACTAGAAATTTGCATAGTCTGTAGTGTAAATAATCATTTGAATTGTTTAAAACATAGGGTGGGATTTAACTTTGGTCAATTATTCTAAAAATATAGATTTATAATGTACCTATAAAATTAAAATGTGGTTAATTTGTCAATCTGTTATGATTTTTTTTAACTAAAAATATATTTTTATAGATTTCAGAGAGTAAGGGAGTTGAAGAGAGAGAGGAGAACATCATTGATGAGAGAAAATCATTCATTGGTGGCCTCCTGCATGCCTCCCATTGGGAACTGATCCAGCAGCCGGGCTATATACCCTTACTGGGAATGGAATCGTGATCTCCTTGTTCATATGTTGAAGATCAACCACTGAACCATGCATGCAGGGCAATTTGTTAATCTTTTAATTATTCTTTTTTATTAATATTATTTTAAAATATATTTTATTAATTTCAGAGAGGAAGGGAGAGGAAAAGGGATAGAGAGAACCATCAGTCATGAGAGAGAATCATTGATAGGCTGCTTCCTGCATGCCCCCTACTAGGAATCGAGCCCACAACCCATGCTTGTGCCCTTGACTGGAATCGAACCCAGGACCCTTCATTCCAGAGTCTGACGCTCTTATACACTGAGCCACAACCAGCTAGGGCAATTTGGTAATCTTTTAAACAAGGATTACTTTATTCTCCCTCTGACAATTAATGTTTTCTATTTATTTATTGTCTACAATTTTAATAAATTAGGAAAGCTTTTTCTATACAACTCTCTTGGTTTAATGAGTATCACAAAATGGTTCTAATGGAACAAGTTAATGAAATTATAACTGTCACTAAAGGTCTTTCTATCTCCTATTATCACCAGAGTACACATAATGGAGATAGCAGTTATCAATGGATTGAACATTGGAAAAACTTTAATCAAGAGACATATCTTAATCATTGGACAAGTGAGCATGCAGAGGACCATTATAAAAACGGAAAAGTCTTTAATCAAATGTCCAATCACAGCATATATCAGGTTATTCCTATTGTGGAGAAGACACACAAAGGAAATCAATGTGTCCAGTCTTTTCAGCAATCATCAAATTACAATGAAAAAGAGAATATTCATACTGGGGAGGAGGCTTACAAATGGAATCCTTGTGGGAGAGTCTTCAGTAAAATATTCAATCTAAATAGATGCAAAAGAATCGATAGGGGAAAAAAACCTTATCAATGTAAAGATTCTATTTGGACTTCAGGTTGCACTTTAAACCAGAGATTTCATCCTGGAGAGAAGCCTTACAAATGTAAAGCATGTGGCAAAGCCTTTAAATGTCATTCATCTCTTATTGTACATAAGGGAAGAATTCATACTATTGGAAAATTTTTCAAACTCAGGGAAAATGAAATATGCTTCAGTCAATCCCCAAGACATACTCAAAAACATAGAAATCATACGGGAGAAAAGTCTTATAAATGTTCAGAATGTGACAAAGCCTTTACCTGGCCCTCAACCCTTAGTATTCATCAGAGAATTCATACTGGAGAGAAGCCTTATACATGTAGAGAATGTGGCAAAACATTCAGTGATTCCTCAACGCTTAATCAACATCTGAGAGTTCATACTGGAGAGAAGCCTTTTAAGTGTAGAGAATGTGGCAAAGTATTTAGCCAGCTCTCTAACCTTATTACACATCAGAGAGTTCATTCTGGAGAGAAGCCTTATACATGTAGAGAATGTGGCAAAGCCTTCAGGCATTCCTCATCACTTTCTTATCATCAGAGAGTTCACACAGGAGAGAAGCCTTATAAATGTAGAGAATGTGGAAAAGCCTTTAGCAGGTCCTCAAACTTTATTACACATCAGAGAATTCATACAGGAGAGAAGCCTTATAAATGTAGAGAATGTGGGAAAGCCCTTGCTACCTCTTCATCCCTTACTTATCACCAGAGAATTCACACAGGAGAGAAGCCTTATAAATGTAGAGAATGTGGCAAATCTTTTGCTACCTCCTCATCCCTTACTAGTCATCTCAGAGTTCACACAGGCGAGAAGCCTTATAAATGTAGAGAATGTGGCAAAGCGTTCAGTGAGTCCACAAAGCTTAGGCGACATCAGAGAGTTCATACTGGAGAGAAGCCTTATACATGTAGAGAATGTGGCAAAACCTTTAGCCACTTCTCATCTCTTACTGATCATCAGAAAATTCACACTGGAGAGAAACCATATAAATGTAGAGAATGTGGGAAAGCCTTTAGCAGGTCCTCACACTTCATTGCACATCAGATATTTCATACAGGAGAGAAGCCTTATATATGTAGAGAATGTGGCAAAGCCCTTGCTACCTCCTCATCCCTTACTTATCATCAGAGAGTTCACACCAGAGAAAAGCCTTATCAATGTAGAGAATGTGGCAAATCCTTTGTTAGATCCTCAGACCTTATTACGCATCAGAGAGTTCATACTGGAGAGAAGCCTTATAACATGTGCAAAGTGTAACAAAGATTTTATTCAGTGTGCCTGCTGCACTATATAGCAGAGAGTTCATATTTGAAAGAAGTCTTACAGATTTGCGTAGTGTCATAAGTCCTTGACCAGCCGTGAGAACTTACTGAACATCACAGAATTCATACTTGAAAGAAGCCTCATAAATGTAAAACAGCCTTTAAAAGCCATTCACATAGGACTGTACTTGAGAGACTTCATAACAGAAGAGATGGTAGAAATGTAGAGAATGTGTTGGAGCTGTTACCCACAACTCAAAATTTACTGTACATCAGAGATTTTAAAAGTGCAGGGAAACCTTACACTGTAGAAAATGTGAGAAAGCCGTTAACCTGCAGTCAAACTTACTCAACATTTTAGGAATCATTCTAAAGAAACCGCAATAATATAAAGTTTTCATCCACAGATTTGTCCATGGTTGAAACTTCATTGAAAATGATAAAATGAGGTCTTACAATTATGAGGCATATATCAAAGTGTATATCCTCATTTATATCTCATATCACAAGTGATAATTATTACTGGATCGAAGTCCCGCAGATATAAAGAGTGTGACAAAGTTACTCATTATGCAAACCTTACTTGACATCAGAATTCATACTGGGGAGAAACAATCTACACTAATAAAAGAATAAGATGCTAATTGACCATACCTTCGTGACCCCCACCAGCCAATGAGGGGTGAGTATGCAAATTAATGCAACAAAGATGGCTGGTTAATTTGCATACACAGTAGCTCCGGGCCTCTGGGCAGCGTGGAAAGGCGGGTACCAGCAGCCAGAGGAAGGAGGGCCCATTCTTGCACAAATCTTCATGCATCAGGCCTCTAGTAGAAATATAAACGTTATCCTAAAGTCTATAATCAGCATCTGTATCTTATTCCTCACGTTGGAATTTATTCTAGAGGGAAACCTTAAATCTGAAGAATGTGGGAAATCGTATAATTGGACCTACAGCCCCAATCTTATGAGGGATTATAATTGGGTTGAAATTCTACATTCATGATATAGGAAGAGGGACTTTTGTTCAAAATATACAGTTTACAAAACTCCAAGGAATTTATGCCTTAAAATGACTTTAAAGATGTAAAAATTTGATCCAAGTATGTAATTGATTATGAATTTCAAAGTATCACTGAATTCATACTAGATAGGTAGCCAAAATTTCTTTCAGGTATTGCTCTCTAAGTCAAAAAGTTTATTACACAGTGTACTCCAAACTTTAAATGTTGTTAGGTAATATTTGTATACTTGAATATATCAAAAGAATTGATGTTTCCATATGTACAATTACTTAGAGTGTTCTCTCATTTATATTGAAATCACTTGAAGTCTTTTGAAAAGTAAATATTAATGTGATTGTAATCTCATATCACTTTATGCTGCTATGTTTTATTCCTGGTGTATGTGTGAGTGAACTCATGGGGATGGTTGTTTCTGCCTTAGAGATTTGTGAGCTGTTGTATATAATATGGACTTGTGTACAGTTTCCCATGGAATATGGTATATATTGTAAGGCACATTATTTTCTCCTATTAGGGAATAATCCTATTGAATTAATCTTTTAAAATAGTTCTCAACTTTTGTAAATGATGTCATCAAAGTTACTTCCTTTTCTGTGCCAATGTGTTGAGCTGAAAACTTTTTGAGAATATGTCAATTTGTGGTTGTCACATTTAGGTGACCAGAACTACACTCAGAACAGTGCTGTCTGTGTAATAGATTTTCCATAGTTAAGAGGAATATTGCAATACCAGTGACATTGTAATACCCAGGATGCAGAATTGGCATGAACTCTGCATGTGGAGAGAGGACACCGTTCCTAGGTTATATTGCTGACTGAACTCAGAAAAATTAATTCTATTTCTTTCATTTCCCATTTCCTGTTCCTCTTTGGGTTTTCACTTTATCTTCCAGACTTCCATTCTATATATATATATATATATATATATATATATATATATATATATATATATATATATATATGTTGATTTCAGAGAGGAGGAGAAATAGAAACATCCATGATGACAGGGCATCACTGATTGGCTGCTTCCTGCACGCCCCCTACTGGGGATGGTGCCTGCAACCAAGGCATGTGTCCTTGACCAGAATTGAACCTGAGACCCTTCAGTCCACAGGCCTATGCTCCATGCACTGAGCCAAACTGACCAGAAACTGATGTTTCTCTGCCATTCTTTGTGCAGTGCTATGACTACAGCATGTAAAGATCTTCCTGTCCCACATCATCCTTTCAAGTTCTTGTAACTTCCACTCAGTAGTTTGGAATTTGGCGAATATTTTTGTTTATTTTCATGAAGTAGATAGACCACCATGTGGGTTCATGCTGACACCTATAGTTTTTAATATGAATATGAAGTTTTGGAATAACACAAATTGGCATCTGTGTATTTTGTAATTGGAGTGATTTTTCTTGTCCTGATTTTCATTAGAAACCTTAATAATTTCTCATTGTTATCTCATTAACTTCTTTATTGGGATGGAATTAACCCATGTTAAATAGGTTTTATTCTCACTTTTTTAATATATATTTTATTGATTTTGTAGAGGAAAGGAGAAGGAGAGAGAAACATCAGTTAGCCCTGCCCCAGAGAGGGAGAGAGATAGAAACATCAATGATGAGAGAGAATCTATTCTCATTTTCTTGAATGTAGCCTAATGTTGGTCATTCTTTCTAGAGGAACCCCAGAACCATGGCAGCTTTGCAGCTGAAACCTTTAATTATTTTGAATGCAAAGTTCTTTTGTATATTCATGGCCTGAGCATAGGTATGTCCAGTGGCATTAGTTGTCCCTGGAGTGTTTTCCAAGCCATCACTGCAAATTCCAGGGACAGCAGGAACCCAGAAATTAAAATGAGGAAGCCTCACATGTATTCTGTAGTGTCCAGTGCTGAATTTGTACGAGGTGGTAAACATCAGTTCCTATGCACGTGCCACCCAAAGAAATGACAAAATCATTACAGAATCAAGATGTTCAATATTCTACTTTCTGACATACCCCTGGAGCATTCATATGTATATGTATGTGCTGATATTTTGTAACTGTGACTGATCTGGAACATGGGCTTTATGAATTTGTTCAGTTACAGGACATACTATGGGATCTGGATCATTCATAGAATTCAGTCGCATCTAGACAATAGTTCCATTTTCTGGTACTGTAGTGAGGAATGTTGAGGAGTTGTATTGGACAAAATGCACATAAGATTTTTTTATTTTTCTTTCCCATGGCCATTTGGAAAAGACAAGAAGCAGACACTGCCCTTTGGGTTAGAGGGCATTCTCTCTTCAGTTTCTCCAGAATTCATATTCTGCTTTGGGGTGAAAAGCTCTAAATCAGAGATTTCCTTTTTTTTTTTTTTAATTTCATGGCACACATGAACTAATTACTGAAATTCAGTGGTTCACCAAAATATATATTTTGCCAATCTTACAAAAAAGTATTTTTTATTCATACACACCAGACATCTATTACTGTGTTGGCTATTTTCACTTATTTTCTTCGACAATCTACGGGCTATGTAGTCTTTGCTATTGACTAAATAGTCAAGTGTTGCTTTTTCAAAAAAATCTTGCACTACACCAGTTTTCCCGTGTGACACTCTGGTTCATAATCACAGCTTTAAACATATAAAATTCATCTTTCCTACTGTGTCATTTAAGACCACTTTTTCCTTATTTATTTGTCTGGGAGATCTATCCATTGATGTGATTTGGAAGTTAAAGTTCCCTACAATGTCTGTACTAATTAATTTTTAAAATGCCAATAACTATATACCTATCAGTATTCACTCACAATATAAATGGGTTAACTGCTTCAACCAGAAGACACAGGGTAGCTGAATGGATAGGAGAACAAGACCCTTAACATATGCTGTCTACATAAGACACACTTCAGATTAAAAGACACAGCATGAAAGTAAAGGGTTGGAAAAAAGTTATTTCATGTCTACCTTTGGGCCCCAAAGGAACTACTCTGCAGAGAATGTTGCTCTAGTGAGAGCTCTAATCCTGGATAGTGTACATTTAATAGGTATGAGGGTAACCGTGCTCAGAGTTAGCTGACCCCTGTGGGAGCGCTGACTTTGAGTGAAGGCAGCACATACAGTGTTTCAATGCCCAGAAAGTTGTGGAAGGAGCTGGAGGAGGTCAGAGCAGGCCTGCTGGGAATCTCAGGTAAAGATGCCTCTCTTTTATGTGAACCACTTAATTGATGGCTTTACATTCTCTTTCTAAAATTTAGAAATCCAATAAAGGGGGAAAAAAATCTACCCTTGGTGGATAAAAAGTGATTTCATAGAAATGAAAATTTTAAGATGCTGGGATGCAATACTAATGTCAGGCAAAACATAGACTTTGAAAGAGAGGCCATAATAATAGAGAGATACTTCCTAATGATAAAGGGGTCAACTTATCAAAAGGATAAAACCCTTGTAAACATTTATGGATGCAAAGTAGGAGGACCTGAGTACAGTATATAAAGCAATTATTGGTGGACATGAAGGCAGAGATTGATGTTTTCCCCCTGGGATCTTTGTATTTTGGTTGGTGATTTGTAGCACTTGGGGAAATAGGGAAACTAGACGCTTCAAGATGTGTGACTTAAAATCACTTTTTCTCATCGGATATACTGTATTTTCCCTGATGTGCTAGAATCTTTGAATGCACAGAGCATACATTACACACACACACACACACACACACACACACACACAAATAGATTTCAGAGAGGGAGAGAGAGATAGAAACATCAATGATGAGAGAATCATTGATCAGCTGCCTCCTGCATGTCCCCCTCCTGGGGATCAAGCCCACAACCCGGGCATGTGCCCTTAACCAGAATCGAACCTGGGACCCTTCAGTCCACAGGCTAACGCTCTATCCACCGAACCAAACCAGCTAGGGCGAGAGCATACATTTTGATGATGAGTAATTTCTTTAACCGTGCTCTGTTTTGTGTTGGTGTCATATCAAACTATTGTAAAATCCCAAGTCATGAAGATTTTAACCCTATGTTTTTATCTGAGACTCCTTACATTTAGCTCACATTTGGCTTCTATGTCTTGGATAAATTATAACCATTTTTATTACAGTAACCTGCTCAGTGAGAGGCCCTAGCTGAACACCAAGGTTTTTTGTAAGAAGGAGGTGCAGAGAATAACAAATGGTTACTGTTCAAAAATCACATTCATGATACATTTCAACACTAATTATGTCATTTAAAACCCTCATTTAACCTCAGTTCTATCTCTGAACTTCCCATTTTGTTACCAGTTAGTAATACTTTTGAGTCAGAAACACCCTAATTCTATTGTGTAACCTCAGATGCATTAACAAAATCAGGCAAAGGTGTTTCTTCTATCAGTTTTGTGTGTGTGTGTGTGTTTTTTTCCTTAGGTTCCTGCACATTTGTGTACATTCATACATCACTGCACATGTAGTCTCTTATTTCCTGGTTTGTGTAGAGCTGCCAGGGCATCCATCCAGATGGGGCCCCTAAGCAATCCTTACTGACCAACCTGGCTCGTAGTCCAGAGCCTACTTGCAGGATCTAGTCCATGTGTGAATAGTCACTCCTCAACGTGATCACCTCACCAAAGCCTGTGGCCGAGTCCCATGTTACTGCCTCATGCAGAGACGGGTGGTAAGGAGGTTAATTTCCTTATGTGAACATAAAAGGGAACAGGAAATCTAGCTTTCAAATTTTTACTGGCATCATTTAAACCCCAAATAATTTTAAAACTTGAAATAAGCAACCTAATATTCATTATTCTGTTTTCTGTGGAAATTCTGAAGATTGTAGTGGTGGAGTTTGCATCAAGCTGATCACATCTGTGCATATGTTCCACAGACATTTCTAAAAGCTTATTTCCAAGGAGGGACTCCTGGTTTTCTGAGAAATAATATGACTTTTTAAAAACTTAAAGTATTTTTATCCTAATATTTTAATAAGATTTTATTATTTTATCTTTTTTTAAATTTAAAGAAAATTTTATTGAATGCAGAGAAGAAGGGAGAGGGTGAGAGAGATCTAAACATCAATGGTGAGAGAGAATCATGGATCCCCTGCCTCCTGCATATCCCATACTGGGATGGAGCCCTCAGCCGGGGCATGTACCCTGACTAGGAACGGAACCCCGACTTCTGGTTCATAGTCCTATGCTCAACCACTGAGCCATGCCATCTGTGCAGGTTTTATTATTTTTAATAATCAAATGCTTATGCTGAGATAGATTGAAAGTCTGGAAGATACATTGCTTTTGGAAAAAAAGTAAAATAAAAAAGTAACAAGCTCCCAGTTCTCAGCTTACTCCCACTCATATCTCCTCACTGCGCAGAGAATGTCCTGCTGTTTGTCTATAGAGCAGTGGTTCTCAACCTTCCTAAAGCCACGACCCTTTAATACCTACCGTTCCTCATGTGGTGGTGACCCCCAACCATAAAATTATTTTCCTTGCTACTTCATAACTGTCATTTTGCTACTGTTATGAATCGTAATGTAAATATCTGTGTTTTCCCATGGTCTTGGGCGACCCCTGTGAAAGGGTCGTTCAACCCCCGAAGGGGTCGCGACCCACTGGTTGAGAACCGCTGCTATAGATGGAACCTTTTTCAATGAAACATACTTCACATTAGATGCTCACTAACACATATTGTGGTAAAAATTACTGTGGGTATAGAGGGAGATGTAATCATTGGATATTGATCAGTGGTTTTACTTCTTTTTAGGCTTACATTACAGAGAATGTGCCACCGTACAAACTGTTGCAGAATTAATGATATTCCTTTCTTGTTTATTTTTGACCCCTGGATGTGCCCCAGTCTGGGCTTGAACCTGCAATCCTGGCTCATTGGGATGAATTTCCACCAGCAAAGTTACTCCTTGGCCAGAACAAAATTAATCTTTTTATTGTTGTGAATCCTCACCTGAGGCCATTTTTCCATTGATTTTTTTTAAAATATATTTTTATTGATTTTTTACAGAGAGGAAGGGAGAGAGATAGTCAGAAACATCGATGAGAGAGAAACATCAATAAGCTGCCTCCTGCACACCCCCTACTGGGGATGCGCCCGCAACCAAGGTACATGCCCTTGACCGGAATCGAACCTGGGACCTTTTAGTCCGTAGGCCCACGCTCTATCCACTGAGCCAAACCGGTTAGGGCTGTACATATTCTTGAAATTTGATTTGGATAATATTATCAAGGAAGGATAGTTCAATGTCTTTTTCTGAGGTAAATCAGCAATGTTTATTTTAGATATGTTTATTTTGGAATAAGGGTTATATTCAAATGCTTGATGAAATAATAAAAAGTGTATAGTGAAAAAACAGTATTCAAGGTAATTTAATTCAAGTGTTGGAGACAACTTTTTTTTTAGTCATGCAGTTTATAACTTTAAAAGGTTTCTTTTTAAGCAATGCTGTTGTCCTAAATGATCACATGTCTTAGTCCTCCAAGTCTCATTTCCCAGGTCGTGTCCCTCTGAGAGGCTCTGGAACTCAGCCATGTTGAGTCTTGGTCTCCCTGGGGAATGAGGAAGGGAGCAGGAAAGGCTGCTGGTGTGAGTATGAAATTGCCCATCTACCCAGGGAGAGTTGTGGTTTCACGTTCTAGTTCTTCATCCTCACACAGACCAGTGCATCTTTTTGTTTAATAAAAGTGCTTACATGAATTCCAATTCAGTCATGTACCAGGGTTCAAGCCCCTCCCCACCTCCTGCCCCTCCCTGAGATCCCAGTTCCTACAGAGTTGCTTACAGCCTCACTACCAACATCTGCCTGCATAGCCTGGGGCAGGAGGTGGGGGCAAATTAGCTCCTGACATAACCCTTTTCAACTGTTATTTCCCAACACACGTGGAAATCTTTCTGAGTGCTTTCATAATATATTTGAAGCTATCAGTGTGAGTCACTGACTTCCAAACTTCACCATTGGGAATGGAGAGGAATATTCACAAGCAGACATCACTCCTGGAGGGTGTTTCATTCCATTATCAATTTTAAGGAGGAAATCCACAGGAATGTGTGAAAGTTGGAGATCACTTTTTTTTTTTTTAATTGATTTCAGAGAGAAAGGAAGAGGGAGAAAGAGATAGAAACATCCATGATGAAAGAGAATCATGGATCGTCTGCCTCCTGCAAGTCCCCCACTGGGGATCAAGCCCACAACCTGGGCATGTGCCCTTGACCGGAATCGAATCTGGGAATTTTCAGTTCGTAGGCTGACACTCGATCCACTGAGACAAATCGGCTAGGCCGGAGATCACTTTTACCACATCATTTCTGGAGGTTGCATTTGCCCCTGTGGATTGTATCCTCTGGCACAGAAAAGGCTCCTGTTTAATGCAGGTAAGGCTTCATCAGGTTTTATGTTGGGGCATTCTCCTCCATTCCATTGGTGTATGTGTCTGTATTAATCCAGGATCACACCCACTTGCTTACTTGTGTGAGCCACGTCCCGTGTGATTCAGGGTTTGTGATCTGGAGAAGGGCCATGCACAAATGACAGAGACAAGAAATAATAATTTGGAAATATTGGGAGCCAGGGGAGAAAGTCCAACTCAAGGGGAAGGACTTCCACTGGTGCCCAAGCCTTGCCAACCTTCTATTCAGTTTTGGATACACATACAGCCCTTGGTCAGTCAGGCAATTCCGGTAACAGGCAGATTATCTTAAAGTAAGTATTAGTAAAGATTTACTCTGAGACTATTTGGTCAGGAAATTGCTTGAGCTACAATTGTCTCCACTAAACAATTGGTGCATAGCTCTGGCCCTTGCCAGGGCTCAAGGTTCACCAGCGTTCCACAATTCTTGTTTACATTTCTCTGATAGTAATGAGAATGGGTAGCTTCCAACACTTGGTCTTGCTTTGTAAAATGTTTTCAGCCGAAACCGGATTAGCTCAGTGGATAGAGCATCGGCCTTCGGACTGAAAGGTCCCAGGTTCAATTCCGGGCACATCCCCGATAGGGGGTGTGCAGGAGGCAGCTGGTCGATGTTTCTAGCTCTCTATCCCACTCCCTTCCTCTCTGTAAAAAATCAATAAAATATATTTAAAAAGAAAAAAAGAATTCTTACTTAAATAAAATAAAATGTTTTTCCGTGTCAAAAAATGAATCTTCCAAATTTCCTATATTTGAAGTATTTTGCCCCTCCTGAATATCTTTTGTTTAAATTACAGTCAGAATTGCATTGACTAGGTAATCAATTTATTGTGTAGAACACTTGGATATAATAAGGAATGTCTTTCAGTTTATTTGTATCTGCTTTCCTTAAACATCGATGAGAGCAAAACATTGAACAGCTGCCTCCTGCACACCCCCTACTGGGGATGTGCCCGCAACCAATGTACATGCCCTTGATGGGAATCGAACCTGGGACCTTTCAGTCTGCAGATCGACGCTCTATCCACTGAGCCAAACCGGTTTCGGCTGTATCTGCTTTCTTTAGCATTGTTGTGTCACTTTCACTCTACAACTCTTTCACCGTCTTTGTAGAATAGATTATCTTTATGTGTTCATCTGTTTATTATATGTAGTGTGTTTTATGGCTTCATGTGGCAATAACTAAGGGGTGATATTTTATTGGCCTAAAGCAATTAAATACTTACATAGCTTAAACTTAATCCTTTTGTCTGGCTTACTCTACATTATAGGTTTCTAAACAGGTCATATCTTTAAAGTAAAGAAAGATTTATAACACTGAAATGAATACCTATATTCCTGAAAACACTGGAAAATAATAAAAATAAACAAAAATGGTGCTGGGTTTAAGTAAACTGATAATAGTTATTATTCTTATAACTCTGTTTTAAATATTGTTGGTTTAAAATTATTTTGTTTCCTAAATTTAAGGAAAACTTACAGGAGACATTCTAAATTAATATCAATGTCCCATTAACTAGGTTATAGGGACTACTAAAGTCAAAATATTCACTTAAAAATGCATTCCCAGAACACAGACTTCACAGACCACAACTTACAACTAGAAAATTTTATCCCTTGAAAAATAGGTAAATTAAAATTTATTTCCCATTTGCTGGATGGGACCTTATCTCATCAGGTGCCTAACCATGAATGGATATCTGGGTCTGTCTCTGACACCCCATCCACCTGCTTCCCTAACTCAAGCTGCCTCTCCATTCAGATGGGGGGACAGGGAGGGGCTGAGAGAGCAGGCTGCCCTTCCCCTCCCCCTCCTCACTGAGGGTTTAAGGATCCAGACAAATCGGAGGCAGAAAGTTTCTGGTTTCAAACCCAGTCTGCCCGCCTTTGGAATTCTCTGTAACTTCCCTGTGAGAATGTGTTACCGGCTGTGAAGATCCTGGAAAGACACCTCCTGGGACATGTGCAGCTGAAGGGCAGGCCAGCCAGTAGCTCTAAGCACCGCCTCTGGGATCTGGAAACTTCTGTGTGGATTCCAGATGCCTCCTCCCCTCTTTATGCTTTGCCACAGCTGCCATTTACTCGCTAGCACCCCAATAAAAGACCAGCCCCTCTATCTGGGGAGCCTTGTGCCATCAGAGGGCACCTGGCCCTTTCCTCCCTTTAAAGAAGTAAAATACCCGCCCTCTCTCTGCTCCTGTCTCTTCTCTCCCTGGTGAATCCTGTCACAGCCGCGTCACCAGCCAAACCCCAACAATGACGGGGAACTCCCCCAGGAAGGGCTGTCCCTGTGGGGGGAGGTGAGGGACCCAGGGCTGCCCCCTCGCTCCTGCCCCGCCCTCCCTCCCTCTGTCCCCGCACAGGCCCCGCCCCCACCGCGGAGCCGCTCAGCTCAGGCGCTGGCCCCGCCCATCCCGCAGGGAGGCGCATGCGCAGTTCCTGGCAGACGCGGAAGCGGCTGTGGAGGGGAAGGTGGCGGTTCCCTGAGGAGGTGTCTGTGCTTTAAAGCCGCTGCTCTCCGTCCCCTCCCCGCAGGGAAGGCTGAGGGCGCTGCGGGCGCTGAAGTCCGCGGTGAGGTCCCCGCCCCGGAGCCCCTCACAGCGGTGAGTCCGGTCCCGGGCGGCTGCGCAGTGGAGGCGCCGCGTTCCTTTGGGGGAAACTGAGGCCCGGCCCGCGGTCTCTCCGCCTGTGGCTGTGGCCCCCGCCTGCCGCGTGGTTTTCCTGCTGAAAACCATCCCCGGGGCCGCCGGTCCCCCCGCGGGGCTGGGAGTCTGGGTCAGGGGTTCCCGCCCTTTGCGCCCCTCCCCCGCCCGGCGCTTTCCGCCCACAGAGCCCGGATGGCTCCCGGCCTGGGGGTCTGCTCCCCGCCTTCCTAGGCCCCCCCATTAATAAGGGGTCTGAGTGCCCGGGGAGCACAGTGTCCATGGGGAGGGGCTCAGGGGAAGAACGCGGTGTCCCCAGAAGAGGTGACCTGCCCGCAGGGAGGGCTTTGTGGGGGCGGTGACTGCGGGGGGGGGGGACCCGGGCCAGGGGGTCAGGAGGGGGAGAGAGAGAGACAGACACGTGGGAGGAGGAAGGGCGGTGAGGGGTCCACAGAGGGGGGCCTATAGGGGTGTGGGAGGACTGGACGGCGATGGTGGGAGTGAGGGGGAACTCGGGAAAGCAGCCTGAGGAGGAGGGAAGTGGGGAAATAGGGGGAGGGGAGCCCAGAGAGAGGAGGGGAGCTGAGAGGGAGAGGGTCCTGGGGAGCAGAAGTGGGGGCCACACAGGAGGAGGCACCTCAGAGGGAGACACTGGTTCAGAGGAGAAGAGTTGGGAAGCGAGTGCAGGGACAGAAAGGGGGGCTTAGGGAGGAGGGAGCAGAGGGGGAGCAGTGCGGAGTCCCCAGCTGTGGGGAGCAGGACAGACTTCAGCAAAGATGAAAAAGGCAGACTCCGGCCAAAGGGTAGGCCTGCGTCCCGGGTGCCGGAGGAAAACCAGTGCTGGAAGCCAAGGGAAGGAAGGCCTATTGCATGAATCTCTTTGTGCATCGGGCTGAGAGAGTGATGGTCAATTTGCATGTTTCTCTTTTATTAGTGTAGAATATTTAGTAGTCCCTACAACCTAGTTAATGGGACATTGATATTAATGTAGAATGTCTCCTGTAAGTTTCCCCAGCAGCGGGGACACAGGCGTGGGGAGGGACAGACGCGGACGTGTGTGGAGATGGAGCGATCAGAGACCAGGAGAAAGAGCACCGGAAGGGAAATAGGTTTCAGGAGGTTCATGGTCCAGGTGTAGGGACAGACAGAGAAAAGGGGGGAAAGAGCAGGGGAGGGGGACACAGGAAAGGACCACAGAGGAGAGAAAGGGAACAGGGAGACAAAGACAGATCCATGGACAGAAATACATGGTAGTGGGAGGAGGGGACCCTGATCTGGGTGAGGGGTGAGCTGATGGGGTGTGGATGGTTAAATTGTGATTTATCGGCTTGGGACTTGTGTGTGTGCATGTGTGTGTGCATGTGTGTGTGTGTGTGTGTATATATATATATATATATATATATATATACACAGACACACACTGAGTGGCCAGATTATTATGATTTCTGAATGCATAATAATCTGGCCACTCGTGTGTGTGTGTGTGTGTGTGTGTGTGTGTGTGTGTATTCTGTCTAATAAAAGAGTAATATGCAAATTACCCATCACTCTGTGACAAAATGGCAACCCCCATAGCCACAAGATAGCGGAGCCCAGTCCCCTCAGCCCCGCCACTGTAGTGTTTGGGGTCACAGAGACCTAGCAGAGAGGTGGGATCCTCCCACTCTGGTAGCAGATCAGGCCTCGCTGCTGTACCACCTCTGGAGTGTCTGGGGCTGAGCAGCGAGGCTGGAGTGTTTGGGCCTGTTGGCCCGGCCAGGGGTCACGGGACCAAGGGGAGAGGCCTGATCCACCCACTCCAGCGGCGGATCCTGCCTCACTGCTCCCAGCCTATGGAAGTGTCTGGGCCTGTCATCCCCTCCATGAGGGTGCATGCTGTGTCCAGGGGGCACACACACGTGGGCAGGGAGTTGAGTCTGGATCTTTTGGCGCAGGGGGACTTGATGCTGTGTCCCAGTGTGTGCTGGCCCAGACTCTGACAGCAGGGAGGAGGAAGTCCCACCCCCACAGAATCAGCCAGAATCAGCCATTGGTCAGACAGCTCTCAGTGGCCTGACAGCCATCTGACCGCAGGGAGGAGGAAGTCCCACCCCTAGAGAATCAGCAGTTGGTCAGACAGCTCTTGCCACCTGACAGCCAGGACTCTCATTCACCTGACAGCAGGGAGGTGGGACTATGTCTAAACATCTACTGTTGATACAAGGTCGCTCTGCAGCCTAAAGAAGCCGTTGTTATGGACAGAAAAATGTCTGAAGACCAATGTGCGTCTTATCTTGAAGGCAGGCAGGCGAGCAGTTGGGAGCCAGCAATCCTGGATTGTGAGAGGGATGTCCAACTGTCCATTTAGGTCCGATCCTGTGTCCGGCCCTAAATGGGCAGTTGGACATCCCTCGAGGGGTCCCAGTTTGGAGTGGGTGCAGGCTGAGCTGAGGGACACCCCCCCCCCCCCTCACGAATTTTATAATATATACTAGAGGCCCATTGCACAAAGAGATTCATGCAATAGGCCTTCCTTCCCTTGGCTTCCAGCACCGGTTTTCCTCCGGCACCCTGGACCCAGGCCTACGCTTTGGCCGGAGTCTGCCTTTTTCATCTTTGCTGAAGACTCTAGCCAGTGTGTGCCATTCACAGCAGACTCCGGCCAGAGACTACCATCTTCGTCTTTGCTGCAGACTCAGGAGTCTGCAGTCTTCCTCTTCGCTGTGGCTGGAGTGCCACTTCACCCCTCACCCTCCCTCTCATAGCAGAGTTCCTGCCCCGCCTGGCCACTCCCCACGCACCTGGAGCAGCTGGATGGCAGGCATCTTTGTCCTTCTAATTTGCATATTCCCTCCTGATTGGCTGGTGGGCGTACTGGAGTGATGGTCAATTTGCATGTTTCTCTTTTATTAGTGTAGAATATATATATATGTATATATATATATACACACATATATATACACACACACATATACATATATATACATGTGTATGTATATATATGTATGTGTGTATGTGTGTGTGTGTGTGTGTGTGTATATATATATGTATATATAAATAATATATATATTAGAGGCCCAGTGTATGAATTTTTGCATGAGTGGAGTTTGTCCAGCCTGGCCAGGGGAAGGGGACATGAGCAGTTGGCCGACCTGCCTGCTGGTCAGACTCCTGGTCGAGGGGACAATTTTCATATACAACTTTTATTATATAGGATATACACTTAGTGCCAGATTATTATGCCTTCAGAGATCATAATAATCTGTCCACTCAGTGTATTTTTTAAAGATATTACTATTGCTCTCCCAGAGGCAAGGAGAGAGAGAGAGAGAGAGAGAGAATCAGAAATATCATTGAGGAGAGACAATCATTGATCAGCTTCTTTCTGCCCGTCCCTCACTGGGGATCAAACCTGCTACCTGGTCATATGCACTGACTAGGAATCTAACCATGACCTCCTGATTCTTAGGTCCAATCTAAACCACTGAGTCATGCCGCCTAGGTGTGCCTTTATATAGTTAATTTAACAGCTGAATTGTCTTAGTTATACAGATTGAGTGACAATTATAAATCTAGAGTTTAGAAGGCTTGGGAATTTTACAATAATTTGCTTCCAATTGTAACCCGTATTCACTCAGAGGGGGGAGACTTGTCTGTTGGTCATGGGTCCCTTGTCCTTTCCTGGGATGGCAACGAGGAGGTGACCTGTGTCTGTCACCACCTGATGCTTTTTCAAGGAATATTACCTTTGTTGCTGTGGTGTTTTGTTAGTGTGTGTGTGTGTGTGTGTGTGTGTGTGTGTGTGTGTGTGTTACTTCCATGGATTTACTTTTTCTATGTGTGACACTTAATTTATTATTTAAAAACATCCTGAGGTAAATCCTCTGGGTCTTCTCAGATCCCCTCCGGAGCATTAAGAAATGCCCTCAGGTGCACTTTCCCCCCATGGAGGTGGACAGCTGCTCTGGGTGGGGCATCATTGGTTACTGAGGTGTCCCAGGTGATTGGAAGGTGAGGACAGGATTAGCAGGATGCTTTTGTGAGAGTGGGGAGCAGGGTTTGTTCAGGAGAGGTAAGGGGGTGCTCTGTTTGGTTTGGGGGGTCAGGACAGCAGCTCACGTTCTCATTTCTGTAGGAGTTTGTGGGTGTCTTTGGGAGGAGAGACACAAAAATGAAATAAAACCTCCCAGTGTGGTCTCCATGTGGGAGCTTGTTGTTCCTGACTCTCCTACAACAAAGGACAAGAGGTCGTGGCCTTTTCTCCATTTCCAGGTCCTTCTGACTGTGAGTGTGAGGTGAGCTGATTAAGTCTGTGCTACCTTCTTTGAAGGCACATTGTGAAGCTCCTCAACATAGTGTCACCTGAGCAAACAACCCAGACCCCATCAGGACCAGGACCACATGGCTGCTCCTCAGGTAAAAGATGTGTCCTGGGTCAGAGGTTATGTTTGATTTTCCTCTAAATTCTGGTGATTTATTTCTCTATTTCTGATGTCCTTGCCTTTGCAGGTTGTTTTTCTTTCCTTATTTCATTACTTTATCATAGTCAATGTCAGCAGTTTCTGTATTTCTCTCCTTTTCTGTGTGTTTTTCTTCTTTTTTTCTGTCTCTTTTTTAAAATATATTTTTATTGATTTCAGCATGGAAAGGAGAGGAATAGAGAGGTAGAAACATCAATTAGATTGGAGAATCATGGATCAGCTGCCTCCTGCCCCGCACCCTCACTGGGTATGGAGTTTGATACATGGTGTGTGCCCTGACCAGGAACCTAAGCCTGCCCTTTGGTTCCTAGGTCAACCCTCTTCCTCTCAGCCACACTGGCTGGGTTATAATTCCCTCCTTTGTGTAAGAGCCTTGTCTGCATTCATTTTGTCACCCTCCCCAGGTCAGGAAGCATTCCCATCTTTAATTAGTGACTTTCAACTACTCAAAATGTCCCTTTTGTGACAGATCAAACTTGGAAGGCAGCCATCACTAACATCTCTACAACATAGCTCTCCACTAATGATACATAAAATTTTTGAAGGAAATGTACCAGTAAGAAAACGTAGTTACCCCAGGCTGGTGTGGTTCAGTGGTGGAGGGTTTGATTCCTGATCCAGGGCAAGTAGGTCCTGGGTATCTGGCAGCCAATCCATGTGTGTCTGTCTCTCTTTTACATTGATGTCTCTTTCTCTCTCTCTCACTCATTCTCTCTCTCTCTCTCTCCTTTTTGTCTCTCTATCTCCCTGCCTTCCACTCTTGAAAAGTCAATGGAATATATCTCTCCAGGGGAGGATTTACAACCACAAAAAGGAAACAGTAGGTCTAACTTGTTTTATATCATTAAGTTTCTCTCTGTATTGTGTTTGTAAAACACAAAGGGGATCATACACAAATAGATTCATGAGATTTACGCAGTCACTAAACCATCTTGATTTCATAGTTGTAAAATGTTTCTCTGTGCCTAAACTGTTAACATTATTTCAGCTATTTTTTCTTTGTGTTTTTTTTTTCAAGTATATTTCTATAGATTTCAGAGAGGAAGAGAGAGGTAGAGAGAGATAAAAACGTAAATGACGAGAGAGAATCATTGACCAACTGCCTCCTGCACACCTCACACTGGCTATTGAGCCTGCAACCTGGTTGTGTGTCCAGACTGGGAATCGAATCCGTGACCTCTTGGTGCATGGGTTAGCACGGAACACTGAGCCACACCAGCTGGACCAGGGAGAAAAATCTTGTTCTAATATTACTCATAGTGAATTTCCAACTAGGATTATGGTTCCTATGTGTCCTATTTCAGGAGCACGGATTCCATTAACAAACCCTTTAGTTCAGAGTTCTGTATGAATATTTTATGTGTTTTCACTTTCTCTATATTCAGAAGTATGGCACATGGATTGGAAACATTGACATTACAGGTAAAAGTGAGCTTGTTACACTTGTAGAAATACAGGCCACATCTCCAAACCTAGATCAGAATCTGTATTTTTACAGAAGTTCATTTCCTTGTGTTCTGCTTTATACTTGAGAAGAAGTACATATACTTCCAACTCAGCATGGCATTTCCTGCTGAGAAATTTACACCACTTACCCTGAACGATGCAAACACAGCACTCAGAAATCCATATGCCTGTGTCCACGCTTTAATTTCAAAGTTTAGTTTCCTGTAAAGTAAAATCTGTACTATGGATTTGTGGACATGTGTCATCCTCATGTGTCAGCGTTAGAAAACACATCAGAGAATGTGACTGGGACAAAGTGTTCTTTCTGGATAATTCAGAATACCCCCTCCGTCAAAACCTCTTCTGCTAACACTTTTCATGTTTGGTGACGTTATGAACTCTTCTGGTGACCTCTTTGTAACTGTGTCTTTTCTTTCAGGGACCGTTGACCTTCAGGGATGTGGCCATAGATTTCTCTCAGGAGGAGTGGGAATGCCTGGACCCAGCTCAGCGGAAGTTGTACCTGGATGTAATGTTGGAGAACTACAGCAACCTGGCCTCCGTGGGTGAGGATGATTTCCTTCCCAAGTTCCTCCTCCACCCGCAGGGTTTTGTTTCCTTTATTATTTTAACATCTCTATGGGCCTCTGCTTTCTGTGTTAGATTCTTGTTCTCGAGGAACAAATTGGGCCCTAGCTGGTTGGGCTCAGTGGAGAGAGCACCGGTCTGCAGCCTGAAAGGACCCAGGTTTGATTCTGGTGAAAGGCCAATGCCAGGGTTGCTGGCTCACTCCCCAGGAGGGGGCGTGCAGGAGATATCCTATCAGTGATTCTCATCATTGATGTTTCTCTCTTTCTCTCCCTCTCACTTCCTCTCTGAAAGCAATAAAAATATATATTTTTTAAAAATAGGAACAAATTGGGGTCCTTGGAATAGAAAAGAAAGGCTTATGATGTATGTGAATTAGGAAGTCAGTGTTTGCACAAATTATATGTTGTCTACACTGATTAAGGTACTATCAGAAACTAATATTTTAGAAAGTCATTTTCTAGAATATTCTAATATTCTACCATGTCTTATGACCAGAGGACAACCTGGATTGGAAGTGGCAAAGCCTCTATCAAAATTCACACTCCATTTTATTATTATTACTAGAGGCCCGGTGCACGAAATTCGTGCATGGGGGCAGGGGTATGTCCCTCAGCCCAGCCTGCACCCTCTCCAATCTGGGACCCCTTGAGGGATGTCTGACTGCCCGTTTAGGCCCGATCCCACCAGGCAGTTGGACATCCCTCTCACAATCCAGGACTGCTGGCTCCCAACTGCTCACCTGCCTGCCTTCCTGATTGCCCCTAACCACTTCTGCCTGCCAGCCTGATCACCCCCTAACCATTCCCCTGCCAGCCTGTTTGCCCCTAAATGCCCTCCCATTCAGGCCTAATCACCCCTAACTGCCCTCCCCTGCAGGCCTGGTAACCCCTAACTGCCCTCCCCTGCAGGCCTAGTTTCCCCACAACTGCTCTCCCCTGCAGGCCCGGTCACCCCCAACTTCCCTCCTCTGCCAGCCTGGTCACCCCTATCTGTCCTCCCCTGCAGGTTTGATCACCCTCAACTGCCCTCCCTTGCGGGTCTGGTCCCTCCCAAGTGCCCTCCTCTGCTGGCCATCTTGTGGTGGCCATCTTGTGTCCACATGGGGGCAGGATCTTTGACCACATGGGGGCAGCCATATTGTGTGCTGGAGTGATGGTCAATCTGCATATTACTCTTTTATTAGGTAGGATAGAGGCCTGGTGCACAGGTGGGGGCCAGCTTGTTTGCCCTGAAGGGTGTCCTAGATCAGGGTGGGGGTTCCCTTGGGGCATGGGGTGGCCTGGGTGAGGGGCCTGTGGGGGTTTGCAGGCCAGCCACACCCCCCGGCAACCCAAGCGGAGGCCCTGGTATCTGGGGTTTATTTATCTTCTACAATTGAAACTTTGTACCCTGGAGTGGAGCCAAGCCTTCTGCTCTCTCCGAGGCAGCAGCCATTTCTATTGTGATTTATGTATCTTCTATAATTGAAACTTTGTAGCCTGGAGTGGAGGCCTAGGCTGGCCAGGGCTGCAGAATCTTGGCTTCCTCCATCGCCAGGGGCAACCCAAGCTTCCTGCTCTTCCAGCTCCATGGCTGCCGTCATTTCTATTTGGGTTTATGTATCTTCTGTCATTGAAACTTTGTAGCGTTAAGTGGAGGCCAGCAAGGGCAGGGGGAAAGCTTGGCTTCTTCCATTGCCGGGGAAACCCAAGCCTCCCTCCTGCTCTCTGTGGCTGCAGCCATCTTGGTTGGGTTTATTTGCATATTTGCTCCTGATTGGCTGGTGGGTATGGCTTGTGGGTGTGGCGGAGGTATGGTCAATTTGCATATTACTCTTTTATTAGATAGGATTATTTTTAAAATTTTCTTTATTGATTAAGGTATTACTATGTGTCCTTATCCCCTAATTACCCACCAACCCCTCCCCGTGCACTGATGCCCTCACCCCCCTTTTGTCTGTGACAATTGGTTAGGCTTATATGCATGCATAAAAGTTCTTTGTTTGATATCTCCTCCTTACCCCCACCCTCCCCTACCTTCCTTCTGAGGTTTGATGGTCTGATTGATGCTTTTCTGTCTCTGGATCTGTTTTTGTTCATCATTTTATGTTGTCATATAATAGTGTCATTTGCATACAAATTTCTGCTGATTGCCATTTCTACCCATGTACCCACATGAGTTGATATCACATTATCTTTAATGTTGTTTGTCTTATAGCAAAGATTTAGGATTTTACTTATTTTATAATATACATTTTTTATGTTATTTTAGAGAATAAGGAGATAGGGAGTGAGATAGAAACATTCAAGCTGAGAGAGAATCATTGTTGGCCGCCTCCTGCACTCCCCACGCTGGGGAACGAGCCCAAAACATAGGCATGTGCCCTGACCAGGAATCAAACTGTGACCTCCTGGTTCATAGATTGATGCGTAACTACTGAGCCACTCAGGTCAGATGATTCCTTTTATTTTGTAAAGTTCCACAAGAGAAATCAAAGTGATATGTGTTTCTTTAATAGAACATCGCACATTTTCATATTTCTGTATATTTTCAACATACAAGGCATCTTTATATGTTCCTATGTTAGTGTTGTGTAGAATTTTTAAATTACCTCCGGAAGTATATTTCTTAAGGATTTTTTATAGGACAGATCTAATAATGAGAATGTTTTGGAGCTGGAAAAGTTGTTTCCTCTCCATTGTTTATCATCTATTCTGTCACTATTCTTGTTGGATGGTTTTTTTCACTTATCAGTTCAGTCTTTTATTTCGTGCCCTTTTCCCCCATAATTTTTTTCTACTTAGAAACCCCCTAATGATCTTAGAGGAGCTGTCTTTTCCATGAGGAATTAATTTTTTATATGTTTTTAGATAGTATTCTGGGACTCATGATGTTTTCATTGTTTTTTATCTGTTCTCATATTTATATTTAGTCTACTTAGAATCAGTGAGCTGCTTGCATTTGTATGTCTCTTTCTCCAATTGTCAGGATCTTAAACTATTAATTTTTTATATAAGCGACCTACTCCTTTTCACTGTTCTGTCTCTATGGGGCTGCCTTGGTGGTCAATTTGTTAGTGTCTTAGGAGTTCCTTAAATTCTCTTCACATTTCCACATGTTTATTGGCTTCTCTGAATCAAAATGTTGGTGAATTAAAATTTTAATGATTTATATACAAATTCTTCGATTATTTAATTACTATATTTTAAATGTCCCTTTATTGATTTCCGAGAGGAATGGAGAAGGAGAGAGAAATAGAAACATCAGTGAAGAGAGAGAATCATGGATCGGCTGCCTCCTGTACGTTCGGGGATGGAGCCTTCAACCCAGACCTATGCCCTGACTTAGAACCAAACCGTGACTTCCTAGTTCATAGGTTGAAGCTCTAACACTGAACCACTGCTTCCAGGCAAATTGTTTGATGTTTTGAGTTGATCACGTATTTTACTCATGATTCTACTGCTTTTTTAAATTTGGATATTATGTATTTCAATTTCTCCTTTCAGTATGATGTTTGTAAAATACTTTCTCATTGTATTTTTTATTTTGATGATATTATATAGTTGACTTTTCCTTCTTTCTGGCATTAACATATTTATTTGCCATTCTTTTTGAGATAATTAATATATTTCCATTAATGTAGTGCCAGTTTGATTATTTTGTTTTCCCGATGGTACACTTTTCTTTCATTTTTTCATGACTTTATATCTTTTGTTGAGATTCCTGAATTGTAAAGTAGCAGGCTTTTGAACATGATTTCTATAGGAAGAAACAAATAATAACCATCTGTGGAACAAATTCTATTTTCGGTCAACACTGTTTTCAGTATCTCTAATATTGGTTCCGTTGTCTGTTTAATTTACCAGTGTGAAATGTTCTGTTTTCTTCTCAGGCACATGATATCTTTCAGGGTTGATACACGTCTCAAGTACCGCAGTCTCTGGGGTGCTCGAACAATATCTCATTGTTTCTTTGTAGCAGCCACTACAGGGCACTCACCCAGGGCACTCACTGTGTACTGCCATTCTGGTCGAACTGTGTCATGCACAATAGACACTTGTTATTCAAGATGCTGCCAAACAGGGATGTGGGAGCCCCTTTCACGTCCCGTGTGGTTCAGGGTTCCTGTTCAGGGTTCTGGTTCTGCAGAAGGCCGCACACAAAATGAAAGAGACTAGAAAAGAATTAATTTGGGAAATGGGGGGCCAGGTGTGAGTCCACCTCTAGGGGGAGGACTACACGCTGCTCTGGCCTTGCTATCCCATTTATTAAGGTTATGAGATACGCCCATATTCTTTAGGCAGGAAACTCCAATAATAGCCAATCAGTAAGAATTTACATATGACTAACAGGTGGAGGCTGCTTTAACTACCAGTGTCTCAACTAAACAATGAGTGATTAGCTCCGACCATTCAGAGCAATTAAGATTGACCAGCCTTCTGGATTCCCTGTTCACATTTCCCTATTAGTGACAATGATCGGTTTTGGCACAGGGAGATCATTGAACGTGCACTTCTCTCATCTCTCTCTTTCTCTCTCTGTCTCTCTCTCTCTCTCCAGTGAAGAAACTGGGAATTGGAAGTATTTTTATAATATGGCCATTGTGGGCCAGGGGGTTTGAGCAGGTATCATTGGCAAATGTAAGCTACTCTTTGTTCCTCCTTGATGTGAATTTTCCTCATGGTACCTATATTGAGCTTTCGATGAATCCTTCACTGGTTCTTGGAGTACTCAAAACTGTCATTTGGCCTATAGTTGCTGGTAACTTCAATGTACACTCACTTGAATGTCAAAACTGAAAATTTGTTTTCTTTCAGCTATTTCCTCTGAAGGTAACCAGGTCTTTATGCCAAAGTCTGGAATACAAGATTTATTCTCTGAAAAAATACTGGTAAGATATAAAAGTTGTCACGTTGATAATGTACACTTAATGAAAGCCTTGGTATTTCAGAAGAGTGTGATGAGAAGAGGGAATTAATATAAACAAAATTAATCTGGAAAGGTTATCATAATAAAATTGTTGTTACCTATAGAGATCAAGTGTAGTATGCATTTGCGAAACCTCCGATATTAAAGTCAGTTCCATTGGCAGATCAGTGTGTTTCTGCATGTGAATGTTGAAAACAACTTTTATTTTTTTATTTTTTAAAATATATTTTTATTGATTTCAGAGAGGAAGGGAGAGAGAAACAGCAATGGTGAGAGAGAATCATTGATTGGCTGCCTCCTGCATGTCCACAGCGGGGACCAAGCCCACAACCCGGGCATATGCCCCCGACCGGATTCGAACCTGGGACCCCTCAGTCCGCAGGCCGATGCTATATCCACTGAGCCAAACCAGCTAGGGCGAAAACAACTTTTAATGTTATGCATTCTTGGAAAGGAAATATGGAAAACCTAGGAATTTGCATAGTCTGTAGTGTAAATAATCCTTTGAATTGTTTAAAATGTAGGGTGGGATTATATTTTCATGCAATCATTTCTAAAATGTAGAGATTTATAATATACTTATAAAATTTAAATGTACTCAATTTGGGAATCTTATTAATTGTCCCAATTATGCCCCAATTAATTGATTATCTATCTAGACTTAGTGGGACAAACGCAGGTGACCAGGAGTCAGCAATAACGGCCTATTGCCTGGTACTTCAATGTCTAGACAGCTGAACCGAACCAGAACACATGACACACAAGATAGAATGAGTCTGCAATCACACAGGGTTTATTTACTATTCCTAGTGGGTCCTAGGCTCCAGCAAAGGCCAGCTGGTGATGCACACGGAAGGACACGACGAAAACAGAGACAGGCAGGCGGCCGCAGTTGGTTCAGGCTCTCACAGCAGAGCAATCAGGGGCTTGTCTCTCAGAGCGACGTGGAGTCCTCCTCTTATTGGGCAGGAGACCACAACTGAAGATGGTCTCGGGGTTATATAGACCATGGTAAACAACTTGTGTCCTTATCAGTGTGGGCCAGACGGTATGCCTTATGCTGGGAGCAGGGCATTTACATTTTAAGGACGCAGAGCTTTTACATCAAGATATTGGGGTGTTCATTAATTTTGGAAGTTACAGAGTATTGGGGGTTTCCATACAGCAAACATTTCACACAATAATTATTTCATACATTAGAGGGGTTACATTATTATAACATTAATATTATTATTATTACTGCTAAATATATTTTTATTAAATTCAGAGAGGTAGTGAGAGAGATAGAGAAACATCAGTGATAAGAGAGAATCATTGATTGGCTGCCTCCTACATACCCCCCATGAGGATTAAACCTGCAACCTAAGCATGTGCCCTGGATTGGAATTGAACCCGGGACCCTTCAGTCCTCAGGGAAATGCTCTATCCACTGAGCCATTCCAGCTAGGGCTCTTTATATTTTATTCAGAAATATATTTTTACTGATTTTAAATAGGAAGGTAGAGGAAGAGAGAAGAAAACATCAATGATGAGAGACAGTCATTCCTTGGCTGCCTCCTGCTTTCCTCATACTGGGGAACCCTGGGCTTGTGCCCTGACCTGGAATGGAACCTCAACCAACTTGTCCATACATTGAAGCTCAACCACTGAGCCACGGTGGCTGGGAAATTTGGCAATCTTTTAAATAAGGATTCATTATTCTTCCTCTGACAATGTTTTGTATTTATGTTTTGTGTATAATTTTTAAAAATTAAGAAAGCTTTTTTTATACAACTATCTTCATTTAATGAGTATTATAGAATGATTCTTATGGAACACGTGTACATGTTTAATGAAATTATAACTGTCACTAAAGGACTTTCTATCTCCCATTACTACCAGAGTACTCATAATGGAGACAGATGTTATCAATGCAATGAACATTGGAAAAACTTTAAGCAAGAGTTATATATTAATCATCATTGGAGAAGTGAACTTACAGACAAACATGAAAATGGAAAAGTCTTTGACCCAAGGTCCAATCACAATATATGTCAGGTTATTCCTATTGTGGAGAAGACACACAAAGGAAATAAAAGTGTCCAGTCTTTTCAGCAGTCTTCAAATTACACTGAGCAAGAGAATATTCATCCTGGGGAGGAGACTTACAAATGTAATCCTTGTGGTAAAATACCCAGTCAAATATTCAATCTAAACAAAATGAAAAAAATCCATAATGGAGCAAAACCTTATAAATGTAAAGATTCTGGTAAAACATCTAATTGGCCTTCAGGTTGTACTCTAAATCAGAAAATTCATGCTGGAGAGAAGCCTTACAAATGTAAAGCATGTGGCAAAGCCTTTAAATGTCATTCATCTCTTATTGTACATAAGGGAAGAATTCATACTATTGCAAAATTTTCCAAACTCAGGGAAAATGGAAAAGGCTTTAGTGAGTCCTCAAGACATACTCAGCATCATAGAAATGATACGGGAGAAAAGTCTTATAAATGTTCAGAATGTGACAAAGCCTTTACCTGGCCCTCAACCCTTAGTATTCATCTGAGAATTCACACTGGAGAGAAACCTTATAAATGTAATGAATGTGGCAAAGCCTTTAACCAGTCCTCATTTACTTATCATCAGAGAGTTCATACTGGAGAGAAGCCTTATAAATGTAGAGAATGTGGCAAAGCCTTTAGATGTTCCTCACATTTTATTACCCATCAGTTATTTCATACTGGAGAGAAGCCTTATAAATGTAGAGAATGTGGCAAAGCCTTTAACCAGTCATCAAACCTTATTTATCATCAGAGAGTTCATACTGGAGAGAAGCCTTATAAATGTAGAGAATGTGGCAAAGCCTTTAGATTTTCCTCACATTTAATTACCCATCAGTTATTTCATACTGGAGAAAAGCCTTATAAATGTAGAGAATGTGGCAAAGCCTTCACTGCATTATCAACCCTTACTATCCACCAGAGAATTCACACTGGCAAGAAGCCTTATAAATGTGGAGAATGTGGCAAATCCTTTGGTAGAACCTCACACCTTGCTTATCATCAAAGAGTTCACACTGGAGAGAAGCCTTATCAATGTAGAGAATGTGGCAAAGCCTTTAGATGTTCCTCACATCTTATTACCCATCAGAGCGTTCATACTGGAGAGAAGCCTTATCAATGTAGAGAATGTGGTAAAGTCTTTAAAAGTTCCTCATACCTTGCTAATCATCAGAAAGTTCATACTGGAGAGAAGCCTTATAAATGTGGAGAATGTGGCAAAGCCTTTAGAAGTTCCTCATACCTTACTAATCATCAGAGAGTTCATACTGGAGAGAAGCCTTATCAATGTGGAGAATGTGGCAAAGCCTTCACACGTTCCTCATACCTTACTAGTCATCAGAGAGTTCATACTGGAGAGAAGCCTTATCAATGTGGAGAATGTGGCAAAACCTTTACACGTTCCTCATACCTTACTAATCATCAGAGAGTTCATACTGGAGAGAAGCCTTATCAATGTGGAGAATGTGGCAAAACCTTTAGAAGTTCCTCATACCTTACTAAGCATCAGAGAGTTCACACTAGAGAAAAGCCTTATAAATTTAGAGAATGTGGCAAAGCCTTTGGTGGAAACTCACAACTTAGTAAGCATCAGACAGTTCACACTGGAGAGAAGCCGCATAAATGCAGAGAATGTGGCAAAGCCTATAGATGGTCCTCAGAACTTACTAATCATCAGAGAGTTCATACTGGAGAGAAGCCTTTTAAATGTAAAGAATGTGACAAATCCTTTGGTGCATCTTCAAGCCTTGTTTATCATCAGAGAGTTCACACTGGAGAGAAGCCTTTTAAATGTATAGAATGTGGTAAAGCCTATAGATGGTCCTCAGACCTTATTAAGCATCAGAGAGTTCACACTGGAGAGAAGCCTTATAAATGCAGAGAATGTGGCAAAGAATTTAGGTGCCCCTCAAACCTTACTAAGCATCAGAGACTTCACAAGGAGAAACCTTATAAATGTAGAGAATGTGGGAAAGCCTTTGGTGGAAACTCACAACTTAGTATGCATCAGACAGTTCACACTGTAGAGAAGCCTCATAAATGCAGAGAATGTGGCAAAGCCTTTAGCTACCCCTCAAAACTTATTAAGCATCAGAGAGTTCATACTGGAGAGAAGCCTTATACATGTAGAGAATGTGGCAAATCCTTTGTCAATTCCTCCTACCTTATTAAACATGAGATAGTTCATACTGGAGAGAAGCCTTATACATGTAGAAAGTGTAACAAAGCTTTAATTCAGTGTACCTGCTGCACTATACAGCAGAGAGTGCATACTTGAGAGAAGTCTTACAGATGTGCTTTGTGTCGTCAGTCCTTGATCTGCAGTGAGTACTTACTGAACATCACAGAATTCATACTGGAAAGAAAAATCTAAAAAAGCCTTTGAAAGTCACTCAGGTATTATTGTACTTGAGATATTCATAAGAGAGAGAGACCAAACAAATGTAGAGAATGGGATGGAGCCTTTTACCCACAGCTCACAATTCACTGCACATCAGGGACTTTAATAGTGGAGGGACGCCTTACACTGTAGAAAATGTGAGAAAGCCTTAACTTTCGGTCAAACTCAACTCAGCATTTCAGGAATCATTCTAAAGAAACGGCAGCAATATAAAGTTTTCATCCAAAGATTTCTCCAAGGTTGAAACTTCATTGAGAATGATAAAATGAGGTATTACAAATTATGAGGCATATTGTCAAAGTGTATGTCCTCATTTACATGTCATACTATATCTGATAATTATTACTGGATTGATGTCCCATCAACATAAAGAATGTGACAAAGCTTACTCAGTGTGCAACCCTGACCCGACATCAGTATTCACACTGGGGAGAAACTACAAATGTAAACAATGTCCTGAAGTCTTTAGTAAGCATCCGTAGCTTATTCCTCACATTGGAATTCATTCTAGAGGGAAACCTTAAATCTAAAGAATGTTGGAAATCATATACTTCGACCTACAGCCTCAGTCAGTATCAGCTATTGTAATTTTGTAGAAATTCCACATTCATGATATAGGAGGAAGGATTTTTGTTCAGAATGTACATACAAAACTCCAAAGAATTTATGCCTTAAACAGATTTTAAAGATGTAAAAACTTTATCCAAGTATGCAATTGATTATGAATTTCAAAGTATCACTGAATTCACACTAATAGGTAGCCAAAATGCCTTTCAGGTATTGTTCTAAGTCAGAATGTTTATTAAACAGTGTCCTCCAAACTTAAAATGTAGTTAGGGAATATTTATGTACTTGAATATATCAAAAGAATTAATGTTTCCATATGTCCAGTTACATAGAGTGTTATCTAATTTACATTGAAATCATTTGAAGTCTTGAAAAGGAAATATTAATGTAATTGTAATCCCATATCACTTGATGCTGCTATGTTTTATTTCTGGTATATGTGCGAGTGAAATCATGGGGTTGATTGTTTCTGCCTTAAAGATCTGTGAGCTGTTGTATATTATATGGACTTCACTTGTGTATACTTTCCCATGGAATATTGGATACATTCTAAGGCGCAGTATTTTCTTCTGTTAGTGGATAATACTATTGAATAAATCTTTTAAAATAGTTCTCTACTTTTGTAAATGATGTGATCAAAGTTACTTCCTTTTCTGTGCCCCTGTGTTCAGCTGAAAACTTTTTGAGGGCATGTCACTATGTGGTTGTCATATATAGGTGACTGGAACTACACTCAGGACGGTGCTGTCTGTGTAATAGATTTTCTATAATTACGAGGAACATTGCAATACCAGTGATATTGTTGTACCCATGATGCAGAACTGGCATGAACTCTGTGTGTGGGAGAGGACACTTTTCCCAGGCTATATTGCTGGCTGAACTCGGAAAAATTAATTCTATTTCTTTCATATCCTACTTCCTGTTCCTCTGGTTTTTCACTTTGTCTTCTAGGCTGCCATTCTTTTTGCAGTGCAATGACCACAGCATGTAAAGCTCTTCCTGCCCCACATCAGCCTTTCAAGCCCTTGTAGCTTCCACTGAGTATATTGGAATTGACTAATGCAATGACTGGCATCAGAATTTAGCGAATATTGTTCTTTATTTTCATGAAGATGGTGGGCTACTCATGCTGCCATCTATAGTTTTTAATATGAATATGAAGTTTTGGAATACCACAAATTGGCATTTGTGTACTTGTAATTGGAATGATTATTCTTTTTTTTTTAATATATTTTATTGATTTTTTTTTTTTAGAGAGGAAGGAAGAGAGATAGAGAGTTAGAAACATCGATGAGAGAGAAACATCGATCAGCTGCCTCCTGCACACCGCCCACTGGGGATGTGCCCGAAACCAAGGTACATGCTGTTGACTGGAATCGAACCTGGCATCTTTCAATCTGCAGGCTGATGCTCTATCCAATGAGCCAAACCAGTCAGGGCTGGAATGATTATTCTTGTCCTGATTTTCATTGCAATTCTTAATAGTTTCTCATTGTCATGCTGTTTACTTCTTTATTGGGATGGAATTAACCCATGTTATATCAGTTTATTTCTCACTTTTTAATATATATTTTTATTGATTTGATACAGAAAGGGAGTGGGGGACAGAGATAGAAATATCAATGATGAGAGAGAATCATGGATCTCCTTATGCATACCTCACACTGGGGATGGAGCCCTCAACCAGGGCATGTGCCCTGAACAGGAATGGAACTCTGACCTCCTGGTTCATAGTGCTATGCTCAACCACTGAGCCATGCCATCTAGGCAGGTTTTATTATTTTATTTATTTATTAAAATAATTCTTTATTGTTCAGGTTATTACAGATGTTCCTCTCTTTTTCCCCCATAGATCCCCTCCACCTGATTTCCCCCCACCATGCCCTTATCCCCCAACACTGTTTTCATCCATAGGTGTAAGATTTTTTTTTAATACATTTTATTGATTTTTTTACAGAGAGGAAGGGAGAGTGATAGAGAGTTAGAAACATCGATGAGAGAGAAACATCGATCAGCTGCCTCCTGCACACTCCCCACTGGGGATCTGCCCGCAACCAAGGTACATGCCCTTGACCGGAATCGAACCTGGGACCCTTCAGTCCGCAGGCCGACGCTCTATCCACTGAGCCAAACCGGCTAGGGCCATAGGTGTAAGATTTTTATCCAATCGCTTCCTGCACCCCTCACACCCCCTGCCCCCGAGAACTGTCAGTCCACTCCCTTTCTATACCACGGATTCTATTATATTCACCAGTTTATTCTGTTCATCAGATTTTTTATTCACTTGATTTTTAGATTCAATAGTTGATAGGTATGTATTTGTTGTCATTTTGTTGTTCATAATTTTTATCTTTACCTTTTTGTTCTTCCTCTTGTTAAAGAATACCCTTCAGCATTTCATATAATCCTGGTTTTGTGGTGATGAACTTCTTTAGCTTTTTCTTGTCTGTGAAGCTCTTTATCTGACCTTCAATTCTAAATTATAGCTTTGCTGGGTAGAATAATCTTGGTTGTAGGTTCTTGCTGTTCATCACTTTGAATATTTCTTGCCACTCCCTCTGGCCTGCATAGTTTCTGTATGATAAATCAGCTGACAGTCGTATAGGTACTCCCTTGTAGGTAACTAACTGTTTTTCTCTTGCTGCTTTCAAGATTCTCTCTTTGTCTTTTGCCCTTGGCATTTTAATTATGATTTGTCTTGGTGTGGTCCTCTTTGGATTCCTCTTGTTTGGGGTTCTCTGCGCTTCCTAGACTTGTCAGTCTATTTCTTTCACCAGGTAGGGTAAGTTTTCTGTCCTTATTTCTTCTAATAGGTTTTCAATATTTTGCTCTCTCTCTTCTCCTGGCACCCCCATAATTCGGATGTTGGTACACTTAAAATTGTCCTAGAGGCTGCTTACACTATCTTCATATTTTTTTATTCTTTTTTCCTTTTGTTTTTCTAGTTGGGTGTTTTTTGTTTCCTCATATTTCAGATATTTGGTTTGATTCTTGGGGTCCTTTGGTCTGTTGAATTTCTGTATATTCTTTATTTTAGACAGTGTATGCTTAATTTCTGACTGGTCCTTTTCCTTTTTTTTTTTTTTGGCATTCTCATTAAGATTCTTAAAGGTCTCACTAAGTTCCTCAGAGGTTTTTAGAAGATTCTTGAGTAACCTTTTAACTGTGGTTTTGAACTCTATATCCAGTAGTTTGCTTTCCTCCATTTCTTTAATTCGTGACCTGTTTCTTAATCTCTACATTTTGGCTACTTCCCTGTGTCGATGGAGTGGTTTTCTGTGATAGGTGACCTATAGGGCCCAGTGGTTCACCTCCCCAATCACTTGAGGTGGACACTATTGGTGCACCACTTTGTGGTTTGTGTGCACAGTCTTGTAGTTAAGCCTTGATTGCTGTTGGTACACTGGGAGGAATTGACCTCCAGGCCAATTGGCTGTGAGGATCCGCTGTGTCTATAATGGAAGAACTGCTGTGCTGAAGACACCCTTATGGGGCAGGACTTGTTTCAGTGGGGCTTTGGCACGCTTAGACTCTGCCTCTTGAGTGTGTCACTTATGGATGTGAGGAGTTGAAATCTGGTGTCGTCTCACACTGACCTAGGTACACTGGCTTCTGGATCTCCAATGGGGTGCAGGTGAGCTACTGTCTGAGGCCACCCTGCAGGAGGTACAACGAGATCTGCAGATTTCTCTTTGCTTGGGGTTTGGAAGTTTTGGAGCTGTCTGACCAGGGCTGCAGTTTGTTAGGTTAAGCTGCGATAGGGCAGACCATTTACATGCAAAAGCCGCTGCGCACAGTTTGGATGGCTTTGTAAATTGGGCAGGGCGGGGTCTCAGGGAATCACTAGGGCATGACAAACAGCGATGGATTCCAGTCAGCAGTCTCTGCTTCTCCGCGTTTCCAAGTCCCCGCGTTTCCACATCCCTGTGTCCCGCGCCCCAGTGAAGTAAATAATTATTCCTGCGCGTATCTTTGTAAGAAAGCCACCCTCACTTTCCGACCTGATAACAGGCAGTCCTGCTTCTCCTAGTAGGAGTCTGGGTCCCCAGAGGTTTGCCAGAAACTGGAGTTCAGAGTAATTGGGAGCATGTGTCTCCCTTGGGGTTGAAAAAAACAACACACCCAGTCGCCAGATGCCAGCCTGATTCGCGCACCTCCATACCTCAGCTTTTTCGTGCTTGGGCACGTCCTACCCAGTCTCAATGCTCTTTTCTCTTTCCTTCTAGTTGTAGAACTTCTACTCAGCCTCCTTTCCTGTGGTTCTGGGTGATAGACGTTTTGTCTTTTAGTTGTAGTTTTTGTGTGGTTGTGAGAGGCTGCACGTACAGGGATAATTCCTAATCATAAAGAGGGATAATTCCTAATCATAAAGGGATCAACTTACCAACAAGATAAAACCCTTGTAAACATATATGGATGCAAAGTAGGTGGACCTGAGGATATAAAGCAAATAGTGGTGTTCTTGAAGGCGGAGATTGAGCTTTCCCCCTGGGATCTTTGTATTTTGGTTGGTGATTTGTAGGACTTGGGGAAATAGGGATACAAGATGCTTCAAGATGTGTGACTTGAAATCTTTTTCCCATCTTATAGGCTGTATTTTCCCTGATGTGATAGAGTCCTTGAATTCACAGAGCATACATTTTGATGATGAGTAATTTATTTAAACTTTCTCAGTTTTTGTCTTGGTGTCATATCTCAAACTTTACTGTAAAATCCGAGGCCATGAAGATTTAACCCTATGTTTTTATCTAAGCGTTCTTACATTTAGCTCACACGTGGCTTCTTTGTTTTCACTGAATTATAATCATTTGTATTTCAGTCACCTTCCCAATGAGAGTCCCCAGCTCAAACCAAGGTTTTTGTGAGAAGGGCGTGCAGTGAACAACAAATACTTATTGTTCAAAAATCACATTCATGATATATTTCAACATTAATTATGTCATTTAAAACCCTCATTGAACCTCAGTTCTATCTCTGAACTTGCCAGTTTGTTACCAGTTAGTAATAGTTTTGAGTCAGAAACACCCTAATTGTATTCTGGAATCTCAAATGCACTTATAAAATGAGGCAAAGGGTGTTTCTCCTATCAGTGTATTTTTTTCCACCATAGCTTCCTGTGCATTTTTGCATATTAATACATCACTGCACATGTAGTCTCTTATTTCCTGGTTTGTGTAGAGATTCCAGGGCATCCATCCAGATGGGGCTCCTAAGCAATCCTTACTGACCAACCTGGCTGATAGTCCAGAGCCTACTTGCAGGCTCTAGTCCATGTGTGAATAGACACTCCTCAATGTGATCACCTCACCAAAGCCTGTGGCTGGGTTCCATGTTACTGCCTCATGCAGAGACGTGTGGTAAGGATGTTAATTTCCTTATTTGAACACAAGCAAACAGTAAACTTGGCTTTTATATGTTTACTAGAACCATTTATACCCAAAATAATTTTAAAATGGAAATATACAAGCTAATATTCATTATTCTGTTTACTGTGGAAATTCTGACTGGATTACTCTTTCTTTGTAAAATGTTTTTCAGTCTAAAAAAGTGAGTCTTCCAACGTTCCTATATTGAAGTGTTCTGGCTCTCCAGAATCTTGTTTCCTTATTCCATATGAATTGTAGAGGTGTTATTTTATAAATTACAGCCAAACTTGCCTTGAAATTTTGATACGGAATCTATTGTGTAGACACTCGGACATATTAAGGAATGCCTTTCAGTTTATTTGTATGTGCTTTCTTTAGCATTGTTGTGTCATTTTCAGTGTGTAAGTCTTTCAGCGTCTTTGTAGAATGGATTGTCTTTATGTGTTTGCTTATTATATGCGGTGTTTTCGGATGGCAATACTGAGGGGAGATATTTTATTGCTCTAAAGCAGTTATTTATTTATATAGGTTAAACATAATCCTCTAGGCTGACTTACTCTAAATTACACGTTTCTAAACAGGTCATATCTTTCTTTCTTTATGTTTAGTTAATCCTCACCTGAGGAAATTTTCCATTGATTTTATAGAGAGAATGGAAGGGAGGCAGAGATTGAGAAAAAAACATGATGTGGGAGAGACACATGGATTGCTTGCCCCCTGCAGGAACTCTGACCAGGATAGGGAACCTGCAACCAAGGTACATGCCCTTGACTGGAATCGAACCCAGGACCATCCAGTTGGCAGGCAGACACTCTATCCGCTGATCCAAACCAGCGAGGGCCATATTTTTAACCTAAATAAAGATTTATAAAACTGTAGAGAATAACTATGCTCATGAAAATACTGCAACATAGTAAAAATAAAAAATTTGCGGTACTGAGTCAACTGATAATTATTATAACTTTTAAGCTGTGTTGATTTTTACATTGTATTGGTTCCCAAATAGAAAGAAAACTATAAAAAGACATTCTACATTATCATCAATGGCCCATTAACTTTCCTTCTAGTTGTAGAACTTCGACATTTCATACAAAGATCCCAGGGGGAAAGATCAATCTCCGCCTTCATGTCCACCACTATTTGCTTTATATCCTCAGGTCCACCTACTTTGCATCCATTATGTCATTTAAAACCTTCATTGAACCTCAGTTCTATCTCTGAACTTGCAAGTTTGTTAACATTATTTAGTTACAGGGACTCCTAAATAAATAACATTAATTTCAAAATACACTCTTAGAACACAAAGGCTTCAAAGACCACAACTTACAACCAGAACATTTTTATCCCTTGAAAAATAAATAAATTAAAATCTGTTTCCCACTGTGTTGAATGGAACCTTATCTCTTCATGTGCCTAACCATGAATGGATATCTGGGTCTGTCTCTGACACCCCATCCACCTGCTTCCCTAACTCAAGCTGCCTCTCCATTCAGATGGGGGGACAGGGAGGGGCTGAGAGAGCAGGCTGCCCTTCCCCTCCCCCCCCCTCACTGAGGGTTTAAGGATCCAGGCAAGTCAGAGGCAGAAAGTTTCTGGTTTCAAACCCAGTCTGCCCGCCTTTTGAATTCTCTGTAACTTCCCTGTGAGAATGTGTTACCGGCTGTGAAGATCCTGGAAAGACACCTCCTGGGACATGTGCAGCTGAAGGGCAGGCCCGCCAGTAGCTCTCAGCACCGCCTCTGGGATCTGGAAACTTCTGTGTGAATTCCAGATGCCTCCTCCCCTCTTCATGCTTTGCCACAGCTGCCATTTACTCGCTAGCACCCCAATAAAAGACCAGCCCCTCCATCTGGGGAGCCTTGTGCCATCAGAGGGCACCTGGCCCTTTCCTCCCTTTAAAGAAGTAAAATACCCGCCCTCTCTCTGCTCCTGTCTCTTCTCTCCCTGGTGAATCCTGTCACAGCCGCGTCACCAGCCAAACCCCAACAATGACGGGGGAACTCCCCCAGGAAGGGCTGTCCCTGTGGGAGGAGGTGAGGGACCCAGGGCTGCCCCCTCGCTCCTGCCCCGCCCTCCCTCCCTCTGTCCCCGCACAGGCCCCGCCCCCACCGCGGAGCCGCTCAGCTCAGGCGCTGGCCCCGCCCATCCCGCGGGGAGGCGCATGCGCAGTTCCTGGCAGACGCGGAAGCGGCTGTGGAGGGGAAGGTGGCGGTTCCCTGAGGAGGTGTCTGTGCTTTAAAGCCGCTGCTCTCCGTCCCCTCCCCGCAGGGAAGGCTGAGGGCGCTGCGGGCGCTGAAGTCCGTGGTGAGGTCCCCGCCCCGGAGCCCCTCACAGCGGTGAGTCCGGTCCCGGGCGGCTGCGCAGTGGAGGCGCCGCGTTCCTTTGGGGGAAACTGAGGCCCGGCCCGCGGTCTCTCCGCCTGTGGCTGTGGGCCCCGCCTGCCGCGTGGTTTTCCTGCCGAAAACCATCCCCGGGGCCGCCGGTCCCCCCGCGGGGCTGGAAGTCTGGGTCAGGGGGTTCCCGCCCTTTGCGCCCCTCCCCCGCCCGGCGCTTTCCGCCCACAGAGCCCGGATGGCTCCCGGCCTGGGGGTCTGCACCCCGCCTTCCTAGGCCCCCCCATTAATAAGGGGTCTGAGTGCCCGGGGCGCACAGTGTCCATGGGGAGGGGCTCAGGGGGAAGAACGCGGTGTCCCCAGAAGAGGTGACCTGCCCGCAGGGAGGGCTTTGTGGGGGCGGGGACTGCGGGGGGCGGGGACCCGGGCTGGGGGGTCAGGAGGGGGAGGGAGAGAGACAGACACGTGGGAGGAGGAAGGGCGGTGAGGGGTCCACAGAGGGCCCATAGGGGTGTGGGAGGACTGGACGGCGATGGTGGGAGTGAGGGGGGAACTCGGGAAAGCAGCCTGAGGAGGAGGGAAGTGGGGAAATAGGGGGAGGGGAGCCCAGAGAGAGGAGGGGAGCTGAGAGGGAGAGGGTCCTGGTGAGCAGAAGTGGGGGCCGCACAGGAGGAAGGTCAGACGGAGACACTGGTTCAGAGGAGAAGAGTTGGGGAGCGAGTGCAGGGACGGAAAGGGGGGCTTAGGGAGGAGGGAGCAGAGGGGAGCAGCGCGGAGTCCCCAGCTGTGGGGAGCAGGACAGCCTGTACCGGGCAGCAGCGGGGACACGGGCGTGGGGAGGGACAGACGCGGACGTGTGTGGAGATGGAGCGATCAGAGACCAGGGGAAAGAGCACCGGAAGGGAAATAGGTTTCAGGAGGTTCATGGTCCAGGTGTAGGGACAGACAGAGAAAAGGGGGGAAAGAGCAGGGGAGGGGGGGACACAGGAAAGGACCACAGAGGAGAGAAAGGGAACAGGGAGACAGAGACAGATCCATGGACTAATGTGACCAGACATCCCGCTCTTTTACAATTTGTCCTGCGTCCCACGGCGTTTTAAAAAAGTCCCGATTTTTGGAAAGAATGCACGAGAAGCTAGGGAACGGCGGGAGAACGGGAAGGGAATATACGGTTTTCGGCGGCCATGTGGCTATTTAGCCAGTATATGAGTTTTATATTATTTTTGTTAATTTTATAATGTTAAACTTCAATAATAACAATTGTTGAGAACTGATTATCGAGAACTGCTTATCAAAGTTCGCATTGTTGATCAGTTGTTAGAATTCGACCACCATTGTTTGGACTTAATGACCAATGGCATTTTTTGGGATTGGCAACGAGGAAAACATTTTGTAACTGTCTCTCAGATGATACACATCGTACTGTGTGCTAGTAAGCTAGTTAAACAAGTGATGTCATTACAAATCAGCTATTCAGATAATTTAGGTAAGTAATTTATTTATTTCATACATACATAAATTTCCTTGAATTTAGCAGACAGTACTCGTATTATTTATATTTTGTAGTGGCGGCAAAAAGTCTAGCGCCGGCCTTGAAAGTGACACGACTTACGTTACGGCAAATTCAGAGGAAAAATAATACAAGTTAGTATTGTTATTATTTAGAAAGAAATATAGGATTAAAATAATTGTTACTTTGTAACAATCAATTTAATTTAATTTATAAACTAACAATAAAATATGTTCATGTAATTATGTACCTTACTGTGTTTTTAAGTAATATGTATATAATAATTTATAATATAATTTAAAATTATTTTTTTAGATTTTTAACATAATGAGTAAGAAAAGAGGATGCAAATTCAACGATGATCTAAGAAGTGACTTTCCTTTTATTAAAAAACCAAAAGCGATTACAATATAGACCAAAGTTTTAATCAAGAACCGGCCCCCACCCTCACCCCCCCCCCCCCCCCGGGCTGAAACCAGTTTGGCTCAGTGGATAGAGCATTGGCCTGCGGACTCAAGAGTCCCAGGTTTGATTCCGGTCAAGGGCATGTACATTGGTTGCAGGCACATCCCTGGTAGGGGGTGTGCAGGAGGCAGCTGGTCTATGTTTCTCTCTCATGGATGTTTCTAGCTCTCTATCCCTCTCCCTTCCTCTCTGTAAAAAATCAATAAAATATATATTTTTAAAAATGCCCTCAGGTGCACTTTCTCCATAGTTAGACAGCTGGTCTGGTGGGGCATCATTGGTTACTAAGGTGTCCCAGGTGATTGGAAGGTGAGGACAGGATTAGCAGGAGGCTTGCCGGATGCCTTTGTGCGATTGGGGAGCAGGGTTCAGGGGAGATAAGGGGGTGCTCTGTTTGGTTTGGGGGGTCAGGACAGCAGCTCATGTTCTCCTTTCTGTAGGAGTTTGTGGATGTCCTTGGGAGGAGAGACACATGAAGACATACACTCAACAACTCACAGTGTGGTCTCCATGTGGGAGCTCATTGTTCCTGACTCTCTCCTGTGAGCAAGGTCAGGAGGGGGTGGCCTTTTCTGCATTTTCAGGTCCTTCTGACTGTATGTGTGAGGTGAGCTGATGAGACGCTGTGCTGACGTCTTTGAAGGCACATTCTGTGACTCCTCAACATATTGTCACCTGAGAAGACAACCCAGACCCCATTAGGACCAGGACCACATGGCTGCTTCTCAGGTAAAGGATGTGTCCTGGGTCACAGGCTGTGCTTCCTTTCCCTCTGGCATCTGTGGATTTAGAACCTGCCACTTCTCATGTTGGTGCTATTCATGTTCTTTCCTTTACTTATTTAATTACTGTTTTTCTTGTGATAGTGAAAATCAGCAGTTTATATAGGTTTGTCCTTTGGCCCAGAGCCTTCTCTGCATTCATGTTATGCAGGCTTCACCAGGTCAAGAAGATTTCCCACCTTTAATTGATGACTTTCAAATATTGAAAACATCCCTCTATGACAGATCAACCTTGGAAGGCAGCCATGTCTAACATCCCTACTGGGATGGGGCCGGAGGCCTGGGTATCGGTGAAGAAGGGAGATGCAGCTTTTAGGTTCAGGTGGCTGCAGCATCAGCTCTAGAATAGGGGTAAGAAAATGCACATCTTACTGCTCAGAATAGCTCAGCGAGTTCTGAAAAGAAGAGTAAATAGAAGAGACTTGCTCACTAGATTAGTAAGAACGACTTGCTAATGTACCTTTAGCTTACAGAACATGAGAGATACACGTGGATAGACACTTGCAAAAAATTAATGTTTATTTCTGACCATGTTCACATAATGACTTGCTTATTTATGTACTAGAGGCCCGGTACACAAAAATTTGTGCATGGGGGTGGTATTCCTCAGCCCAGCCTGTCCTCTCTCACAGTCTGGGAGCCCTCAGGGGATGTCCTACTGATGGCGTAGGCCAGTGGTTGGCAAACTCATTAGTCAACAGAGCCCACTATCAACAGTACAATGATTGAAATTTCTTTTGAGAGCCAAATTTTTTTTTAATATATTTGATTTTTTACAGAGAGGAAGAGAGAGGGATAGAGAGTTAGAAACATCAATGAGAGAGAAACATCTATCAGCTGCCTCTTGCACACCCCCTACTGGGGATGTGCCCGCAACCAAGGTACATGCCCTTGACTGGAATCGAACCTGGGACCCTTGAGTCTGCAGGCCGACGCTCTATCCACTGAGCCAAACCGGTTTCGGCAAGAGAGCCAAATTTTTTAAACTTAAACTATATAGGTAGGTACATTGTTATTATAACGTAATTAGGGTACTCATAAGGTGGCCTTTGCTGAAGACTCAGAGGGCCAAAGATCCGCATGTGGCTTGCGAGCCGCAGTTTGCCGACCACTGGCTTAGGCCCTCTCCCCACTGGGAAGTCGGCCTAAGCTGCAGTCTGGCCTCCCTCTGTAGGAAGGCGCCACCCCCATCACCCACCACTGCTGCTGGCCACCGCAGCTGCCTGCCCTCAGCCCTCGTAGCCGCTGTGGCTTTGTCCAGAAGGATGTCCGAAAGGATGTTCAGCTGTCCAGTCTAATTAGGATATTATGCTTTTATTATTATAGATTTTTGCTATGATGTGTCCTTTCCTGTGCCTCAGTCACTTGGTATCCATTGTTCCAGTTCACCTGATATTCCTTTGGCTGAACTGCTCCCCTAATCGTAGAATTTATTGAGAGATGTGCACAGACCATCCAGAATCCCCCTTCTTCGTCTTAGCTTCTATTTGCTTTGAAAAATAAAAGCCTTACTTTTATTTCCTACAGATCACTTTCTTTTGACATGGGAGCTTCAACCATGAGGCCTTCTTGCTGTAAATTTTCATTATATTCTACACTCATTCATGGACATACTCAACATAATCACTTTTTATGTTTTCTAGAAAGTTTACAAGTATCTCCAATTCAGGTAAATTTCTATGATAGTAGCTCTCCACTAATGACACTCCAAAATTTCCAAATAGATTAGCGACTAAGAAACAATAAGTCCAACATATTTTCTATCATTATGTGAGTTCATCTCCTTATCTTATATAATAAAAGGCTAATATGCAAATCGACAGAACAGCAGAATGACTGGTCGCTATGACATGCACTGACCACTAGGCGGCAGACAAATCAATGCAAGAATGCTCCCCTGGTGGTCAGAGAGCCTGGCTCGTGGCTAGCAAGTGCCATGACTGTGGCGGGAGCCTTTCCTCCCTCTGCAGCAGCACTAAGGATGTCCAATTGATGGCTTAGGCCCACTCCCTGGGGAGCAGGCCTAAGCCATCAATCAGACATCCCCCGGCGGGCTCCTGGACTGCCAGAGGTCTGAGGCCAGATTGAGGGACAGCCCCCCTCCCAGTGCTGGATTTGATGCACCGGCCTCTAGTAGTTGTGTTTATAATAATCAAAGGGTATCATTTAAAGGAGGTTCATGAAATTTATGGAATCCCATAATAACCTTGATTTCATTGACAGGACAATTCTTTTTTCTATTCATTTTATATTGTAGGTAAGTTCTCATCATTGTGTCTGTCTCTACATTATTAACATTGTTTGAGCTATATTTTCTTGCATGTTTAACCTGTCTTTATTCTTCTCAGTTACAGAAACTGTTGTGAATATTTATAAGTTTTCTTTATGGGTATTGACCTGTGTTGGTTTTTATTTTATTTTATTTTTATTTATTTATTTAATATATTTTATTGATTTTTCACAGAGAGGAAGGGAGAGGGATAGAGATTTAGAAACATAGATGAGAGAGAAACATTGATCAGCTGCCTCCTGCACACCCCCTACTGGGGATGTGCCCGCAACCAAGGTACATGCCCTTGACCGGAATCGAACCTGGGACCCTTCAGTCCGCAGGCTGACGCTCCATCCACTGAGCCAAACCAGCCAGGGCGACCTGTGTTGGTTTTTAAATTGTAGATCGAGTTTGGAATAAAATTGAAGGTTTACTAGTAGCTTTAATTATATGTTTCACAAAATATTCTCCTATCAAAGGCAGAATACCGTATTTTCTGGCGTATAAGACTACTGGGCGTATAGAAGATTTTCCTGGGTTAAAAAGTCGTCTTATACGCCAGAAAATATGGTAATCTTGTTCTAAGGATACTCATAGTAAAATTTCAAATAGTATTGTGGTTCCTATGTGTTCTGTTCCATGAGAACTGTAAATTTCATTGAAAAATACTTCCACTTAAAAGTTATGTATGAAAGAAATGTAAACAAAAATAAATAAATAAATGAATAAATAAATAAAATACTCAGACTGTCAGGGGGATCACCTTGTAAGTTATATAAATAGTCTAACCACTATGCTATACATCTGAAATTACTATAATATTGATTGTCAATGGTTATTTAAAATTTTTTTCCCGTAAAAATAAATACTCAGAATGGAAAAAAAAAGTTATGTATGAATTTTTTCCTGTGTTTTCTTTGCTGTGTATTCAGAAGTATGACAAATTGTCCAGAAACCTTGGCATCAGAAGCCAAAAGTGAGCTTGTTACACATGTGGAAACACAGGCCCTATCTCAGAACCTGGACCAGAGTCTGTATTTTTAGGAACGTGCAGTCGTGGTTGACTGTGTTAGCTTCAGGCAGTAACTATGCTTCCAACTCAGCAGGACGTCTCCAGCTGAGACATACACACCACGGACCCTGAACGATGCAAACACAGCCCGCGGAAACCCATATGCCCGTGTGGATGCCCTAATGTTAAAGTTTATTTTCCTGAAAAGTAAAATCTGAACCTTGAATTTTGCGACACGTGTCATCCTGATTTGTTAGTGTTAGAAAACATATCAGAGAGTGTTACTGGGCAAAGTGATCTTATTGGGGGTTTCAGGATATTCCCCTTGGTCAAAACCTCTTCTCCTAACACGGTTTTCTTTTTTGTTTTGTTTTCCTTCATATTTTTCTTATCTCCTAACACTGTTTTCATGTTGTGTGACATTATGAATTCTTCTGGTGGCTTCGTAAATGTGTCTTTTCTTTCAGGGACCGTTGACCTTCAGGGATGTGGCCATAGATTTCTCTCAGGAGGAGTGGGAATGCCTGGACCCAGCTCAGCGGAACTTGTACCTGGATGTGATGTTGGAGAACTACAGCAACCTGGCCTCCCTGGGTGAGGATGACTTCCTTCGCGAGTTCCTCCTCCACCCATGGGTTTTGTTTCCTTTATTATTTGAACATCTCTATGGGCTTCTGCTTTCTAGGGTAGACTTTGTGATTCTTGCTCTTAGGGAACAAATGGGGGTTTTGTGGTTTAGAAAAGAAAGGCTTTGTTATATATGTGAATCAGGAACTCAGTGTTTTGAAAATTTTACTTGTTGTCTAGACTAATTAGGTTTCTGTCAGTAAACAGTATTTTGGAAAATAGTTTTCTAGAATTATCAAATATTCTACCATGTCTTCTTGCCAGTGGACAAACTGGATTGGAAATAGGAGAATCTCTATCAAAACTTACGTTACATCTATACATATAAAACTCTAAGCTACCTTTGAACCAGAACAACCAGTCTCTATGACACGCACTGACCACCAGGGGGCAGGCACTCAACACAGGAGCTGCCCCCAGCCTGCAAGTCCAGATCCCGGTCCCTCCCCGCCGGCCAGCTGGCCCCTGGGCTGGAACAGGGAACCGGGGTGAGGGGGAATATGTGGCAGTGGACGCAGACCCTTGCCTCATTTTTTAAATTATTCTTTTATCTTTTTGATGTTCTGATTTGATGTTTACATGCTTCCTTATATTCCAAATCTCTGATTTGATTCTCTGTGTCATCTATTCTACTTTATTTGTTTATTTTTATTTTTTGTTAATCCTTACCCAAGGATATTGTTCCATTGATTTTTAGAGGGAGTGCAAGGGTAGCGGGGAGACAGAAAGAGAAACACTCATGTGAGAGAGACACATCAATTGGTTGCCTCCCATATGAGCTGACCAGGGCCGGGGTTCAAGCCTGCAAGGGAGGTACATGCCCTTGACCGGAATTGAACCCAAGATCATTCATTCCTCGGGTAGATACTCTATCCCCTGAGACAAACGGATTTGGGCATTCATCTACGCTCCTTTAGATTCCCTGAAATACTTAAATGTATTTAAATTGCCGAAACCAGCTTGGCTCAGTGGATAGAGCATCGATCTGCGGACTGGGAGGTCCCGGGTTTGATTCCGGTCAAGGGCCTGTGCATTGGTTGCGGGCACATCCCCGGTGGGAGGTGTGCAGGAGGCAGCTGGTCGATGTCTCTCTCTCATCGATGTTACTGGCTCTCTATCCCTCTCCCTTCCTCTCTGTAAAAAATCAATAAAATATATATTTTTTAAAAATAAAATAAATGTATTTAAGTTAGTGGATCCTTCATTTCTGACACATATGTTTAATGGTTTCCGTGTTCTTTTTTATGCTATTAAAGTTTTCATGATGTTTCTTGAGCATCATTATAACCATTGCTTTGAACTCTGTGTCTGGTAGTTTGCTTGCCTCCATTTCTTCTGGAGATTTCTCCTTTTCTTGCTTTTCGGACCCGTTTTTTTGTCTTCCGGCTTGGCTGCATCTTTGTGTTTGTCTCTGTGTATTAGGTAGAGCTGCGCCATCGGCTGGACGTGGGAGCGTGGCTCAAGTAGGCGTTCTCTAGGGCCCAGTGTGCGCCCTCCGAGTCACTCCAGCTGGGTGCTCCAGGCCTGTGCTGTGTGTGGGTTGTGTTTTCTGTCCTGCTGTTGTTGAGCCTTGATTGCTGTTGGCACATTACTGAAGGGATCGACCCCCAGGCAGATTGACTGTGAGGACCTCCTGCAACTTGAGAAGACAAGCAGCAGTGCTGGGGCCAAGCCTCTGTAACTGAACTTGCTGATGTGGTGCTTGTGTCCACCAGTTGCCCCGTGAGTGTGTCTCCCCTGGAGGTTGTCTGGTTGTAATCCAGGGGGGTATGAAGCTGTCTAACGAATGGACTGGCTCTGGGGCCTTCAGGAGGTGTGGGCCAAGGATAGTTACCACCTGTGTCTTCCTGGGGCCACTTGATACCAGCTATAGAGCGACCTGAAAATTTATATTTCTTTTTTCTTTTTAACTATGTTTTTATTGATTTTAGACAGAGAGGAAGGGAGAAAGAGAGATAGAAAAATCATTGATCAGCTGCCTCCTGCACACCCCCTACTGTGCATGGAACGTGCAGTCCAGGCACGTGCCCTGACTGGGAATTGGACCAGCGACCTCTTGGTTCATCGGTCAGTGCTCCACCACTGAGCCACACCAGCTGGGCAATGGCTGCTGCTTGTGTTTAGCTTGGAGTTGCCCAGGAGAGGTCCAGCTGTCATCCAAAACTAGTTGCCACCAAAGCCAAGCCTCAAGCCACTTAAGAGTGACATACGGGGCACATGAAAGCCAAGTGCTGCTTTGAGGGATTTGGGGAAAGTCTGAAGCATGAGGAAAAGAGGCCATTTTTATGGAAAAGCCACTAAACAGCAAAACAGCTGGGGCGGGCCCCCAAGTTGGGTGAGAAGTTCTCCAGTAGTCAGTAGGTCAAAGCTACAGTGTTAACCAGGCTGATGGAGACGCACATGGTGGGCGCTCGCTGGCTTTGTGGGGAGGTCTCAGAAATGAACAATGTGCTCTCAGCACTTTTCTCTGACAGAAAGCTGCCCTTCCAGCTCTGGCTCTGATGACAGACAGACAGCTCAGTTTCTCCCTGTCTGTGCAGCTGATGCCCTGGTGCTAGAGCTCAGGGTGAGTGAGTCCAAGAGAAGTCCATGTGCAGGCTCTTTAAGAGGAAATCCTGCCCTAGCCAATTTGGTTCAATTGATAGAGTGTCAGGCAGTGGACTGAAAGGTCCCCATATTGATTCCGGTCAAGGGCACTTGCCCGGGTTGCAGGCTGGATTCCACAGTGAGGGGCGTGCAGAAAGTAGCCTATCAATGATTCTCTCTCATCATTGATGTTTCTATCTCTCTCTCCCCCTTTCCCTTCTTCTCTAAAATCAATTAAAATATATTAAAAAATAATAAAATAAACATTTTTTAAAAAGGAGGAAATCCTGTGACTCCAGCATCTCGCAGTCTCACACAGTCCCAGTGCACACAGGTTTTTGAGTGTTTCCTTTGTTGTGATAGTTCCCCACATTTAGTTCATGGCCTTTGTGGTTTTTGTTTATATCTGAGGGAAGTGCATGATAGGACATTCAAGTATGAGTCAGCCATATGTCTATCTCCATTAAAGTCATGTGCATGTTTGTCTGTATCCCTACCCTGGCTTTGTTCATGACTCACCTTGTTTCTTCCTCTGCTCAGGCTTTGGAGAATGGTTTCTTTGTCCTGTGTAGTTACGGACATATATTTAATATTTGTTCTTATGGATAAATTTATTTTCTTTTTATGTGAGATAAAAACTTGTTACCACTGAAGGTAGGTTTTGAAAAGTTATATAATTCTGTTTCTTTAGATGTTGTTTTTTATTTTCAATTTTGGTAAAAAACGTGACTAGAGCTGGCCTGTGTGGTTCATTTGGTTATATCGTCCTCTTGTACACTGAAAGGTCACCAGTTCATTTCCTGTTCGGGGCACGTACCTAGATGCGGGCTCAGTTGTGGTTACTGTGGATGTAGGAGGCAGAGGATCAATGCTTCTCTTTCACATTGATGTTTCTTGCTCTCTCTCCCTTTATTTCTATAAAAATTAATGAAGGTTTTTAAAAACAACAACGTGATTAAAAATCTACCATCTTTATACCATCTGTAACTGTACAGCCCAGTTGTGTTCAGTATACTCACCTTGTGCATTTGATCTCTCAAAACGTCCTTCTTGCAGAAATGTCTCAATATGCATTAAAAAACTACTTCCTCATTTGTTTTAAAAGCAAGGCCCATAACTTTTTTTGTTTGTTTTTGAGGTGAGGGACATTAGATTACTCACCTAACAGAAACCCTACAGTTTCTGTCTCTCTGTCACTTGTGCGCTTCACTTAAAAAAAATGTCCTCAAGATTTCTCTCTGTTTATCAGTTGATTATCTCTACTTCTGTTTCATGCAGAATAGTCTCCCATTGTACGTATATAGTACACTCTCTTCATTCAACTATGCATGGACCTTTGGGTTGTTTCCACCTATCTCAGGCTTTCGTGAATAACATTGTAATGGACACAGATGTGCAAATGTCTTTTGTAGTTTCTCCTGCAAATGTTTTTTTGATAAATACCTAGAAACGGGATGGCTGCATCATGGGATTATTCTGTGTAATTTTTTGACAAATGCTCCTGTGTTTTTCATACTGTTGGCATCAATTAATAATATTTCATTCAACCAAGTATAGGGTCCATTTTCTCAACAGTTTATAAAACACTTGATATACTTTGTTTCTTTTTTTAAATTTTTTATTGATTAAAGTATTACATATAGTATTCTATATGTCTCTATTTTTCCCCCCATTGACCTCTCCCCAGCCAACCCCACCCCACTATACTTTGTTTCTTTGATCCTGGTCATCCTTATTCTTCTGAAGTGAAATCTTGTGTTGTTGTGTGTGTTTTTTTATGTAGGTTACAAATGTTTTTTTTTTTTTTTTTAATTTCTTTATTGATTAAGGTGTCACATATTTGTCCTCATCCCCCCCATTCCCATCCCACACCCCTCCCCTTGGATGCCCCAACCCTCTGTTGAACTTAAGCATTGGTTAGGCTCATATGCATGCACACAAGACCTTTGGTTGATCTCTCCCCCCTCCCCCCACCCTCCCCTATCCTCCCTCTGAGGCCCGATAGTCCGATCGATGCCTCCTTGTTTCTGGTTCTGTTCTTGTTCATCAGTCTATGTTGTTCATCATTTCCCCTAGATGAGCGAAATCATGTGTCACTATAGATATACTTATAAGAATTGAATGTGCGACGAGCAATAATAGTTATGCTGACAGGCAAATGAATCAGTCTGTAGTGAGTTTCTTTCTGGACCAACAGTTCTTTTGAGACCCAATATCAATGTCCACCGGTTCCCTATGAGTACATGTCGGCACTGACCCCTCAGCTCTGGATGGTGGACAAATGGTGGTAATGCAGGTCCGACTCCCTCTGGTTTGGTCTCGGCTGGACCCAGGGGCACGGCTTCACCCGGATCCAGGGGCCCACGGCCTCACCTGTACCCGGGGCCCAGGGCTCGCCCGGACCCGGGGCCCAGGGCTCACCCGGCTCCAGGGGCCCGCGGCCTCGCCCGGACCCGGGGCCCAGGGCTCACCCGGCTCCAGGGGCCCGCGGCCTCGCCCGGACCCGGGGCCCAGGGCTCACCCGGCTCCAGGGGCCCGCGGCCTCGCCCGGACCCGGGGCCCAGGGCTCACCCGGCTCCAGGGGCCCGCGGCCTCGCCCGGACCCGGGGCCCAGGGCTCACCCGGCTCCAGGGGCCCGCGGCCTCGCCCGGACCCGGGGCCCAGGGCTCACCCGGCTCCAGGGGCCCGCGGCCTCGCCCGGACCCGGGGCCCAGGGCTCACCCGGCTCCAGGGGCCCGCGGCCTCGCCCGGACCCGGGGCCCAGGGCTCACCCGGATCCAGGGGCGCACGGCCTCGCCCAGACCCAGGATTCAGCCTCACCCGGACCCAGGGGCGCACGGCCTCGCCCAGACCCAGGATTCAGCCTCACCCGGACCCAGGGGCGCATGGCCTCGCCCGGACCCAGGGGCACGTGGCCTCACCCGGACCCGGGGCCCAGCCTCACCCTGACCCAGTTCCCAGCCTCACCCAGACCCAGGGGCACGCGGCTTCACCCGGATCCAGGACCCAGCGGGGTTTCGTCTTCTTGATCCCATTTCCTGTTGGTCAATTCCATCTCAGTAATTCCTTCGGCCATTTTCTCAGAGCTCCAGGGCAGCCGCCGCAGAACTTGTTGGGCGGCGGGCTCGGCGAAGCTCCGGTGTGCCCGGTGCGCGGCAGCGGGCTGGTCCGGGGTGGCTGCGTCGGCCCTTGGGTCTGCAGCGGTGGCCAGTCACCGAGCGTGCGCACCTGGCCGCTTCCGGGGCGTTGAGATTCTTGAAGGACTCGGAGGTCAGCAAGCGCGGAGTCTCCCACCCCATGACTCCCAGGGGCTCGTCTGTCCGTGCTCGGCAGCGAGTGGGGCCTTCCCCTCAGCCGGAGACCGCTGGGGGAACTGCGCCGAGCACGTTCCAGGCCGCCACTGTGTCATCTGAGCCGTAGTTCTTAAAGTGTGATCTTTGGGTCGCCGGCATCAGCATCATCCCGAGTACCCCTCTCTTTTATTCTAGTTGTAGAGCGTCTGCTCAGTCAGCCCTCCGGTGGTTCTGGATGGTGTCTGCTCCGCTCTCCCGTCGTAGACTCAAAATTGTTGTGGTGGGCAGCAATCAGGCTTCCGCCCTATGCCTCCATCTTGGTCTTCCTTTGTATAGTTAAGTCTTGATTATTGTTGGTGTCGCTGGGAGGAATTGTCCTCCAGGCCAATTGGCCGTGCAGATCCTCTGTGTCTATAAAGGAAGAGTTGCTGTGTAGGAGACAGATTTATGGGCCGGGTCTTGGTGCAGCAAGGCTTTGGCGCTCATTGATTCTGCCTCTGGAATGTGTCCTTTATGCGAGTGGTTGAAATCTGGTGTCATCTCACACCGACCACTAGATGCCCTCGTTTCTGGGTCTCCAATGGTGTGTAGGTCAGCTACTACCTGAGACCACTCAGCAGGACTTACGGCAAAAACTGCAGTTTCCTCCTCCTGTCTGAGCGTCCCTAGAGCAGTCCGACTAGAACCGCAGTTTATCTGGTCAAGCTGCCATAGGGCAGGCCACCCACATGCAAAAGCCGTTGCTTGGAGCCCAGGTGTGCCTGCAAGACGTGCGGGGCGGGTCTGCAAAACGAGCGGGGCGGGTCCCAGGGCGGGGCGGGTCTCAGGGCGGGGCGGGGCCTCAGGGCGCCACCAGGCCATGGCGAGGCGAACCGCACTGGCTGCAAGTCTGCTTTTTCTGTTTTCCACGTTTCCAAGCCCCCTCATTCCGCACTCCAGCGCAGCAAACACTGATTGCTGGGCGCACCTCCACAAGGAAGTCACTCCCACTCTCCGACAGGAAGGCCGAGAGTCCAGCCTCTTCCCGCAGGCGTCTGGGGAGCTAATCTCCCCTAGGGTTGGAACAAAAGCCACAAGTCCCTTCCCCCGACCCACGCGCCTCCGCACCTCAGCTTCTCCAGAGTTCGCTCTTTCCTCTTCTCTCTTAGCTGTAAATCCACCATTCAGCCAGCTCTCCTGTGGTTCTGGGTGGCAGACGCTCTGTGCGCGGCGAAGTTCCTTTGTTTAACTTTGAAATTGCTGTGCGCGAAGTTCCTTTGTTTGACTTCGCTGCCTTCTTAGTTCTCCTCTCTCAAAATGGCTAGAGGACTTGAGTGTAAGACAGGAAGTCTTAAGAATCCTCTAAGTCGGTGTTGGCGGTCTCCGGGGCCCCGAGGATCTCAGTGGGGAGCTGGGCCAGGTCGGTGACGCGGGTGGGCCCGTCTCGCAGAAAGATGGTCTCTTCCTTCACCGAGAGCCGCTGCGCCGAGTCCGCGGTCGCCGCCACAGCAGCTGCCGCGGCGCCCACGAGCTCATGGCCCCGGCTGCGGTGCTGGCTGAGAGGAGCCGCCGCCCGGTCTGGGGATACGCGAGCAGGAGTCGCCGCGCTCACCAGTCCATCTTTTAGTTGTTTTTCCAAAACTGCCATGCGAGTCAGCAGATCAGCCGTTCACCTCCGCCGCCATCTTCTCTGTATTTCTCTGTTTTTGTTTTTTAATATATTTTATTGACTTTTTACAGAGAGGAAGGGAGAGGGATAGAGAGTTAGAAACATCGATGAGAGAAAAACATCCATCAGCTGCCTCCTGCTCACCTCCTACTGGGGATGTGCCCGCAACCAAGGTACATGCCCTTGACTGGAATCGAACCTGGGACCCTTCAGTCCGAAGGCCGATGCTCTATCTACTGAGCCAAACCAGTCAGGGCGGTTACAAATGTTTTATTTATCATACATGCATGAAAAAATGATAGGAAAATGCTGGCTGATGTGATTTAGTGGGTAGGATATCCGCCCGAGCACCAAAGCATCCTGGGTTCAATCCCTGATCCCATTGGAGCGTTTGTGGGGGGGCTAATAATCAATGTTTCTTTCTCTCTCACTCTTCCCCCTCCCTCCCTCCATCCCACTCTCTTTAAAAATTAATGGAGCCCGACTGGCTCAATAGATAGAAAATCATCCAGCAGACTGAAGCATCTCGGTCCAATTCCGGTTAAGAACACATACCTGGGATGCAGGCTGGATCCATGGCTCTGGTCAGGGTGCAAGCCAGAGGCAAAATCGATGTATCTCTCTCACTTCTATGTTTTGCTCTCTGTGTCTCTCCCCCTCCCTTCCACTTTCTTTAAAAATCAGTGAAGCCTAGCTGGCCTGACTCAGTGGTTGAGTGTAAGCCCAGGAACCAGAAGATCATGGTTCGATTCCCGGTCTGGGCATATGCCCAGGTTGTGGGATTGATCCCGAGTGGGGAGTATAGGAGGCAGCTCATCAATGACCACTGTAATCATTGATGTTTCTATCCCTCTGCCTTCCTCTCTGAAATCAATAAAATTATATTTAAAAATATGTAAAAATAAAAATCAGTGCAAAAATATCCTTGGTGAATATTAACCAACAAAATAAAAGAAAATCAATGGAAAAACATCCCTGGGTAAGGATAACAACAACAACAACAGCAAAAAACAATAAGAAAGCTTCCTGGACCTGAGATCAGATACTTCAAAGAAAGTCTGTAATGGAGTTTTTCAAAGAGCACTTTTAGCCAGGCCCCTGTGGTTGAGTGTCGACCTTATGAATCAGGAGGTTACAATTTGATTCCTGGTCGGGGCACATACAGTGTTGTGTGCTAGATCCTCAGTGTGGGGCATACAGGAGGCAGCCAATAGACGATTCTCTCTCATCATTGATGTTTCTAACCTTTCATCTCTGGAATCATTAAAAATATATTTTCAAAACAAAATAATGACCACTTTTAGATGCACAGCAAAATGGTGTAGAGTTAATGACAGTTTCACATGCTCCCTGCATATCCTGCCCCTTCTCTATGTTTTCTGTCAGTGGTACATTGATTATATATAGGAAGCTACATTGGCACATTATTATCACTAGTGTAGATAACTTGTTCAAGTTGTAGGGTGAGAGTCCTGGGTGATCTCTCTAACCTACATTTTTCTGACATTGCTCCCCATGTCAACTCTTAATTTTTTATATGTTGTCACCCCTTTTCACTATTCTGTATTTATGTCACTCCACTTGGTGTGCAAAGTGGTCGATTTGTTAGTGTCCCATGTGGGTTTCCCTCGATATCAAAATCTTCAGTGTACTATGCAAGTTTTTTTATTTTTCAGCTTGGTCATATCCTTGATAATTCTGTTATATTTTTATTTATTTTTATTTTTATATTTTTAAAAATATATATATTTCTTTATTGATTTCGGAGAGGAAGGGAGAGGGAGAGAGAGATAGAAACATCAATGATGAGAGAGAATCATTGACCGGCTGCCTCCTGCACATCCCCTACTGGGGATTGAGCCTGCAACCCAGGCATGTGCCCTTGGCTGGAATCGAACCCGGGACCCTTCAGTCCGCAGGCTGATGCTCTATCCACTGAGCCAAACCAGCTAGGGCTATATTTTTATATTGGTGCATTTTTTTTTTTTAGCTTCCCTTTTATGTTTGGTTCCTTCATAGATATTTTTATTTATTTATTTATTTATTTATTTATTTATTTTAATGTATTTTATTGATTTTCCACAGAGAGGAAGGGAGAGGGATAGAGAGCTAGAAACATCAATGAGAGAGAAACATCGACCAGCTGGCTCCTGCACACCCTCCACCGGGGATGTGCCCGCAACCAATGTACATGCCCTTGACCGGAATCGAACCTGGGACCTTTCAGTCCACAGACCGACGCTCTATCCACTGAGCCAAACCGGTTTTCGGCCATAGATATTTTTATGTTTGGACCATGTTTTTTAATTTTTCTCAATGTCTTAATATCTCTTGTTGAGGTTCAGGAATTTAAACAACCAGACCTTATAAACTTGCTTTTTGTACGAGAAAATAAATAACAGTCACCTGTGGCAGAAATTCTAATTTCTGTCAAAATTCTTTGGGGGCAGAGTGTGTGTAAGTTCCAAGTTTAAATAATTTTCTATTTCTTCCCCAGAACCTCAAGTATCTTTTTGTTCTTGATAAGTGTCTTCAGTATTGCAGTCTCTGTAGTGTTTGAACAATTACCCACCTTTTCTTTTTTACTTTCTTAAATATTTTTAATTGATTTCAGAGAGGAAGGGAGAGAAAGAGAGAGATAGAAACATCTATGATGAGAGAGAATTATTATTTATTTTTAATAATTTTTCATTGTTGAAATCATTACAATATCACTCAGAGAGAGAATTATTGATTGTCTGCCTCCTGCACGCCCCACACTGGGGATCAAGCTCACACAACCTGGGCATGTGCCCTAAACCAGGAATTGAACTGTGACGTCCATGTGGGCAGGCATCCACTTTTTTTTTTTTTAGCAGCCATTACAATGCATTCACCATGTAACAGTAATGCCATTAGTTAGCAATCTGTATCATACAAAACAGAAACATGTTCTTCAAGATGCTTCAAAACCACGAGATCCTTGAATACACATAGTACCCTCATGTCTATCTCCTCAGAGAAGAAACTGGGAAGTGGGAGTTTTCTTATCATACTACCACTATTTGCTAGGGTGTTTTGAAGTATTGGTGGCAAATGTAAGCAACTTTTTAACCCTCTTTTATCTGACTTTTCTTTATTGTACCTTTCTTGGTCTTGCTGTGAACATTTAACTTAATTTTGGAATCTCAATAATGTCATTTGGTCAGTAATTGCTGGTAAAGTCAGTGTACATTCCCCTGAGTGCCATAACTGTGAAACTTTATTTCATATCTTTCAGCTATCTTATCGGAAGATGACCAGGCCATTCTGCAAAAGCTAAAAAAAATAGATTTATTCCCTAAAATTATACTGGTAAGATATGGAAGGTATGGCTTTGATAATGTACATTTAGTGAAAGCCTTGGAATTTGAGAAAGAGTGTAAGATGAGAAAAAAGTATTTTAACATGGATAGAATTGTTCTGGTACAGTTATTCATAATAAAATCATTGTCACTTAATGAGGTCAAAGATATAACACATTTGGTAATACTCCCAACTTAAATTAGTCTATTTGTAAATTAATGTGTTTCTATATGTGAAGACCAAATATAATTTTTTAAATATTATACATTCTTGCAATGAATATAATGAAAGTCTATGAATTGACATAATCTATGCTGTAAATATAAGAATTATTACACTGCCGTGTGTGATTAAATTTTCAATCTTTTCTAGAATATAGTGATTTATAATGCACATACAAAATTTAAATGCAATTAGTTTGTTGACTTCTGTATTAAGGTATCATACTATTTTTGAGAAATAATGTTTTTGATATAAATGTTTATAATTTTTATAAACTTAGGAATCTTTTTTTTAAAATATGTCCTTATCGATTTAAGAGAGAAGACTGGAGAAGAGAAAGAGAGAGAAATATCAATGATGAGAGTGAATCATTGATTGGCTGGTTGCTTGTTGCACAACCCCCACTGGGGATCAAGGCAACGGCTCAGGCACATGTAACCTCCTGGTTCATGTTTTGTTGCACAACCCCCGAGTCACACCAGCCTGGAAGTAGTGTTGTTGTTTTTATACATATCATGGTTTAATAGTTATCAAAGAATAGTTATTTGAAAAAAAGAGTACATGTTTAATGAAATTATAGCTGTCACTAAAGGCCTTTCCATCTTCAATGATTACCAGAATACATGCAATGAAGACAGAAGTTATCAATTCAAGGAACATTGGAAAAATTTTAAGCAAGGGACAAATTCTAATATACATCGGAAAATTCAGCTTCCAGAGAACCATTATAAGGTTGGAAAAGTCTTTGACCAAATTTCAAATGAAAGTATACTTCAGTTTATTCATACTGTGGCAAAAACAAACAAACGAAGAAAATGTGACAAACCTTTGAAACAATCTTCAAATCATACTGAACAAGATAATCGTTGTACCAGAGAGAAAGCTTACAAATTTAATTCCTGTGCGAGACTCTTCAGTCAAATACACAATCTAAATAAACTTAAGAAAATCCGTACTAGAGAAAAACATTACAAGTGTAAAGAATGTGGCAAAACATTTAATTCCCTTTCAAATATCTGTGAACATGAGCGAACTCATACTGGAGAGAAGTCCTATAAATGTAGAGAATGTGGCAAAGCCTTCAGTTTTGCATCAACCTTTGCTTATCATCAGAGAGTGCATTCGGGAGAGAAGCCCTATAAATGTGGAGAATGTGGCAAAGCCTTCAGTGCGGCATCAAGCTTTGCTTATCATCAGAGAGTGCATACTGGAGAGAAGCCCTATAAATGTGGTGAATGTGGCAAAGCCTTTAGTGTCTCCTCAAACCTTTATCAACATCAGAAACTTCATACTGGAGAGAAGCCTTATAAATGTAGAGAATGTGGCAAAGCCTTCAGTGGGGCATCAAGCTTTGCTCATCATCAGAGAGTGCATACTGGAGAGAAGCCCTATAAATGTGGTGAATGTGGCAAAGCCTTCAGTGTCTCCTCAAACCTTTATCAACATCAGAAACTTCATACTGGAGAGAAGCCTTATAAATGTAGAGAATGTGGCAAAGCCTTTACCCGGACCTCAACCCTTACAATTCATCAGAGAATTCACACTGGGGAGAAACCCTATAAATGTGGAGAATGTGGCAAAGCCTTCAGGCTGGCATCAAGCTTTGCTCATCATAAGAGAGTACATATTGGAGAGAAGCCCTATAAATGTGGAGAATGTGGCAAAGCCTTCAGGGTGGCATCAAGCTTTGCTTATCATCAGAGAGTGCATACTGGAGAGCAGCCTTATAAATGTGGAGAATGTGGCAAAGTCTTTACCAGATCCTCAGGCCTTACTTATCATCAGAGAATTCATACTGGAGAGAAGCCTTATAAATGTGGAGAATGTGGCAAAGCCTTCAGGATGTCCTCAAGGTGTAGAGTTCATCAGAGTATTCACACTGGAAAGAATCCTTATAGATGTAGTGAATGTGGCAAAGCCTTCTGTAACTCCTCAAATCTTAAGCGGCATCAGAAAGTTCATACTGGAGAGAAGCCTTATAAATGTAGAGAATGTGGCAAAGCCTTCATTGTGGCAATAGACCTTACTTATCATCAGCAAGTTCATACCGGAGTGAAGCCCTATAATTGTAGAGAATGTGGCAAAGGCTTTACCAGTTCCTCAGGCCTTACTTATCATCAGAGAGTTCATACTGGAGAGAAGCCTTATAAATGCAGAGAATGCGGCAAAGCCTTCATAGTGGAAAAAGCCCTTACTTGTCATCAGAGAGTTCATACTGGAGAGAAGCCTTATGAATGTACAGAGTGTGGCAAAGCCTTTAGTCGGTCCTCAAGCCTTAGTCAGCATCAGAGAGTTCATACTGGAGAGAAGCCTTTTGAATGTAGAGAGTGTGGCAAAGCCTTTAGTCGGTCCTCGATCCTTAGTAAGCATCAGAGAGTTCATACTAGATAGAAGCCTTATAAATGTAGAGAATGTGACAAAGCCTTCAGTGGGGTAACAAATCTTATCATCAGAGAATTCGTACTGGAGAGAAACCCTTTAAATGTAGAGAATGAGGCAAAGCTTTTGGTAGGTCTCCAACTCATATCATCATAGAGTTGATAATATAGAGAAGCCTTATAAATGTAGAAAATTTGGCAAAGCGTTTAACCAGTGTTCTTGCCCTATTGTACAGGAAAGTGTACATACTTGAGACAAGCCTTACAGTTACAAGGAATACCATTAGTTCTTTACCAGCAGTGAGAACTTACTCAGCGCCATAGGATTCATACTGGGATGAAGCCTTATGAAGTTGAAAAATGTGGAAAAGCATTTAAAGCTATTTGTGATTTACTGTACATGAGAGACTTCATAGTGGAGAGAAATCTTACAGATGTAAGGAGTGTGGCAAATCCTTTCCTTGTCTTTGTGATCGCATTGAACATCAGATATTTTATTGTAAAGAGAAACCTTACAAATTTGAAGAATTAGGCACATTTTAAAATGATCATTGGTGTCTTTCTCAACAATACAATTCATACTGGAAAGAAGATCTATAAATATAGTGAGTTTATCAAAGCCTTTAATTAGGAGTGTTGTCTCACTCAACAAAAAAATATGATGGAGTGAAACATTACCAAAGGAGACTGTGGCAAAGCTTCTAACCTGTATTCAAACTTACTAATAATTGGAGGGAATCATTCTAAAGAGAAATGGTAAAAATATAAATAATTTGCCCAAAGATTTAACCAATGTTCTTATTTCATTGAGCATGATCAAATTAAGCTTTATAAATTGTATAACACATGTGCCAAAGTGTATATTCTCATTTATGTGTTATTCAATATCTAATAATTATTGCTGAAGTGGAGCCTAGCAAATATAAAGAATGTGGCAAAGTTTCACTTGATATGTGAACCATATTTGAGATCAGAATTTATACTTGGGAGAAACAATGAAAATGTAAACAATGTCCAAAAGTCTTTATTCCACATTCAAGTTTCACAGAATTCACACTAGATGAATAGTCAATACTTTTCAGGTATTACTCTAAATCAGAATACTTATAGAGAATAATCCAATGTTTAAATGAACATAAGTAATTGTTAGTATGCTTGAATATATTAAAAGAAGCAATGTTTCCATAAGTATGATTACTTACAGTATTGTCTATTTCTTATTGACATTATTTGTGACATATTGAAAAGGAAATATTAATGTGAATCTGCTCCCATATCACTGATGCTACCATGCTTTATTCCTGGTGTTTATGTGAAATCATGGGGCTGTTACTGCCTTAAAGACTTGTGAACTCTTGTATATTACGTGGGTTTCACTGACATATACTTTTCCATGGAATATTGCATATATGGTAAGGCATACTGCTTGAAAACCATCTAAATGGAGATTGTGGTTGACTTAGAATGTTGTTTTTTTAAAATACATTTATTTATTGATTTCAGAGAGGAAGGGAGAGGGATAGAGAGAAAAATTAATGATGAGAGAGAATCATTGATCGGCTGCCTCCTGCATGCTCCCTACCGGGGATTGAGCCCACAACCTGGGCATGTGCCCTTGGCTGGAATCAAACCTGTGACCCTTCAGTTCGCAGGCCAACGCTCTATCCACTGAGCCAGACAATCTAGGGCTAGAATGTTGTTTTATGTCATCACAAAGGGCATTATAAATTTTGACTAAATTTGCCAATTACTCTTTCAGGAAAATATGGTAGCAGTTCAATAAAATTGTGATGTATCTTCATAGTAACCATAGGTAGAAGTGATGAACATTGGTTGATTTGGTGAAATAAAATATGAGGCATATCTGAGAACGTATATAGACAACTCATCCCTAAGTGCATAAAATTATTGTAAGTCCATGTTTTCTAAATGAATAGCCTACGTTCAAAAGGTCAAAGGAAGCACCGTTATTACATTATTATATCAGAATGCCACGACCTTCCTGGCTAGGTCAAGATGATTTGAAGGAGGGCCGACGACACAATAAATACACTATACAAATACGTGAATTTATCCACAACCATCAGCCAGTGTGAATGTGGTACAACAGGGTAACACACCCATTCTTTTATATATATACATATAATTGCTTTTTTACAGATAGGAAGGGAGAGGGATAGAGATTTAGAAACATTGATGAGAGAGAAACATTGATCAGCTGCCTCCCGCACACCTCCCACTGGGGATGTGCCTGCAACCAAGGTACATGCCCTTGACCGGAATCGAACCTGGGACCTTTCAGTCCACAGGCCAGCGCTCTATCCACTGAGCCAAACCAGTAAGGGCCACCCATACTTTCTATAGGCATGACCCAGAAGAGGCACATAACATTTTCACTGACATCCCATTTGCCAGAACTTTGGCATACCTGTCTGCAAGGGAGGCCGGGAAATGTAGTGTTTTGGCTGGACACGCGTCCAGCCAAAAATCAGGTGTTCCGTTATTAAAGGAAGGAGGGGAAAATGAAAATCTGTATCTGAATCAGGTTTCCTTCATAAAAATACTGATTTCTTCTTTTATTTTAAAAAATTGGTACTTGCTCCTTGTCTTAAGACAGTTATTAGCCTTCAATATAAAGAAGGAAATGATGATACTTGCTGCACATGTAATTATAAACACCTCTGTAAAGTCTGTAATTTAAAGTCTGCTCTGTAATAAAAGTGACAGTTTGTATGGCATTATTCAACTTAAATATGTATATATATATATGAATTTAAAAGGCATTTGAGGGGCCAGATGGAACCTGTTTTGTGAAGAAGAACATGGAGACCTGGTCCTGCCCACTTCTAATTCAGTTTGAATACGCATTTCCCCTTTAGCAATGAATACTAAGGTAAAGTTTGGTATACAATGTAAAGATTATCAGGTCAGGAAATAGCCTGGAGCCATTGCAGTCACAGCAGGGCAAAGTCCATTGGCCTTCCAATGTCTCTTTTGCACTTTTATGCTAAGTGCTGTTTGCTTTAGCCTCCAGCTTCAGAAGATTAGTAATACATCTTAAATGTTTGTAATGTGCATTTTAATTTTTTAAAATATATTTTTTATTGGTTTCAGAGAGGAAGGGATAGGGATAGAGAGAGAGAGAGAGAGAGACATCAGTGATAAGGGAGAATCATCAATTGGCTGCAACTCCCATTGGAGATCCAGACTGCAACCTGGGAAAGTGCCCTGACCAGGAATCAAGCAGTGACCTCCTGGTTCATAGGTCTGCGCTCAATCACTCAATCACTGAACCATGTAGGCTGGGCTAGAAAATAATTTTTTTTTTCTCCCATTGCTCAAAGGGATCTCTATTTGAGAAAATCAGGATGTTACACTTTGAGAGATGAAATGTTACAGCTTGCACACCAAAATTAAAAAATGAAATGAAATTAAAAAATAAAATGGTTACCAAGGTAATACAGGTCAGGGGATCAAAGGTGAAGGGTCACACATTAAAACGAAATTCTAAAGGACTGCTGCATCATGATCACTAATTATTGTTCCAACGGTGCCTCTCTTTGGGTATACTTGAACATTTATTTATTTTTCAATATATTTTTATTGATTTCAGAGAGGAAGGGAGACAGATAGAAAGATCAATGTTGAGAGAGAATTACTGATTGACTGCCTCCTGCAAGCCCCCTACTGGGGACCAAGCCCGCAACCCAGCAAGTGCCCTTGACCAGAATCAAACCCAGGACCCTTCAGTCCGCAGGCCAATGCTCTATCCACTGAGGCAAACCTGTTAGGCCAAAACTTGAACATTTCGGCAGACGTTCAAGCAGCTCTTTCGGTAAAAAGATGTTTGCATGACTGCTACTGCTGTTCCCATGGTCACCTTCCAGAGGTGGCACGGTGTTGAGAACACAGTAAGAGCTAGTTTCGCAGAATAAACTTTGGGTAACGCTCTTCCGGCTTGTTCTCTGCAGCCAGTTTCCCTGCGCGCAACACATCCTCCTCCTCGCAACCAGATCCCAAGCATGCACCTCCTAGGGCTGCCTCCTCCAGTGGCCCAGGGAACAGATTTTTAAAAAATATATATTTTTATTGATTTCAGAGAGGAAGGGAGAAGGAGAGAGAGATAGAAACATCAATGATGAGAGAATCATAAATCAGCTGCCTCCTGCACGTCCTCCACTGGGGATCAAGTCCACAACCCAGGCATGTGCCCTTGACTGGAATTGAACTCAGGACCCTTCAGGACCCTTCAGTCCGCAGGCCAACGCTCTATCCATTAAGCCAAACCGGCCAGGGCGGGAACAGAATTTCTGCTAACAAATCCCAGAGAAGCTCAGGGCCCGCCCCCAGTCCCTTCCACCGCCGGGTTCCTCAGGCTTCCTGCCTCCTTGTAACTGCGCATGCCTGGTCCCTTAGGCCACGCCCCACAGCTCACCTCCGTTCTGGCCTCGCTCCTATCCGGGCTTTTCCTCCAACCAGCGGCGGCCGGCCATTCCCAGGCCCCGCCCCCTGGGCCGTACGCTCCGCCCTCAGTACGCCCCCTCCCCGCCCCCCCCAGTGCAGCCCGGCGCCATTTTGTCTGCAGCCTGAAGCTGGGCGGAGAGGGCGGCAGAGGGAGGAAAGGCCTCGCTGCGGGGCGGGACTTGCCGTCTCCCTGGTGTCACCTGCGCTCAGTCACCATCCCGCCTGCGTCCGTCGAGCTGGGTTTGCTGGTCCCAACGTGCCTTCCAGCCCCCTCAGCCGGCTCTCCGGGACCCGGGCTCCTCCCTTGGTGTTTTAAATGGCGGCCAGGCTGCTCCCTGCCCTGGCTCTTTTGCCTTTGTTCTACCAGTGGCTACTTTCGAGTCGTTTCTGTTTGTTTTTTTTTTTTTACCTTTTCCTGAACTCTCGTCCTGTCCAGCGCCATTGAAGTTCTCCCGGGAACTGGGTTTGTGCCGCCCCCTCGCTTCCTAAGCTCCTGGGGGCAGTGTCCCCACCGGCACCGGGGAGTCCATACCCACTCCCTGTTCTGGGGTCCTGGCGACCCCACCCCAGTCCACAGACACCTTCCCGCGGCCCCATCGCGTCCGGAGGCGCCTCAGGCCTTATTTTTGTCGTCGCTGCTGATCTGGGCTGGCCTGTGACCTGGAGGTGAGTGTGGGTTCAGGCCCAGCCCTGCGGCTGTGTGTGTGTGTGTGTGTGTGTGTAAATAAGTAATTTTTCTGTCAAAGAACAGAGCTTAAGTAGCTGCCATTTTGGCCTACAGGAAGTGGCAGGCGCTGTCTTGACTCAAGTGACTGGCAGCTCCCCTGGGAACTGCCATTTTGAAATGGCCAAGGTCTACTCCCTCCTTTAAACTAGCCCAATTGGGTGAGATTGGGAGCCTACGCTCCAATCCGGTGTGAGGAACAGATCACGTGCGTCAGTAATAAAAAGCCGAGGGGCCACCGGCTCAGTGTGCCAGGGCTCCCAGCTCCTGAGCGTGTGCGCCCTCTTGTGGGAGTAAAGACATTGGCCTTGCTGCCTGGCTCCCGGGTCTGCTTTGTGTTCTACCAGGACCCCTGATTTGGGGGTCTAGCCTTATATGTGAGGGGGGGGGGTGAGAGGGAGAAGGTGTCACCAGTAGGGCAGTATGATCTGGAAAGGTGGGAAAAACTCACTTGTTTGCCTCTGATCGCCTCCTGTGGCAGTGGGCAGCCGACATGCGCTTTCTATGCGCTAAGTGGTGAGGGTGAGTGTGTGTGTGTGTGTGGTTTGGCACAGTATGTTGATAAACAGTATATGTTCCCCTTTCCATATTCACTGCTAAACACATATGTTCCCCTTTCCATATTCACTGCTAAACACATATGTTCCCCATATTCACTGCTAAACACATATGTTCCCCTTTCCATATTCACTGCTAAACACATATGTTCCCCTTTCCATATTCACTGCTAAACACATATGTTCCCCTTTCCATATTCACTGCTAAATATATATATATATATTTAAATATATTTTATTGATTTTTTTACAGAGAGGAAGTGAGAGGGATAGAGAGTTAGAAACATCGATGAGAGAGAAACATTGATCAGCTGCCTCTTGCACAGCCCCCACTGGGAGTGTGCCCGCAACCAAGGTACATGCCCTTGACTGGAATCGAACCTGGGACCCTTCAGTCCGCAGGCCGGCACTCTATCCACTGAGCCAAACCGGTTTCGGCGAATCAATATATATTTTTATTGATTTCAGAGAGAAAGGGAGAGAGAGAGAATCATCTATGATGAGAGGGAATCATTGATTGGCTGCTGGCTGGACGCCCCCTACAGGGAATCAGCCTGCAACCCAGGTATGTGACCTTGACTGTAATGGAAGCCGGACCCCGTCAGATCTCAGGCTGATGCTCTATCCACTGAGCCAAACAAGCTAGGGCCACTGCTAAATATTCTTTTTTTTTTTTTTTAATATATTTTATTTATTTTTTACAGAGAGGAAAGGAGAGGTACAGAGGGCTAGAAACATCGATGAGAGAGAAACATCGACCAGTTGCCTTCTGCACACCCGCCACTGGGGATGTGCCCGCAACCAAGGTACATGCCCTTGACTGGAATCGAACCCGGGACCATTCAGTCCGCAGGCTGACGCTCTATCCACTGAGCCAAACCAGCTAGGGCCACTGCTAAATATTCTTATTTCTAAGGAAGAAGCCCAGAAGAAGAGGAAGAGGAAAGAAAGAGGGCTCAGCAATGGCTCTTTCTCAGGTAAAGTCCTATTTTCAGTTGGTCTGTCCTTCTCAACATGCCCTTTGACTTGCTGATCTTCTCTGATTCTGAATTGTCCCACCTGACATTTGTTTTATCACACTCAATCTGGGCCTTCTCTCAGTCTCTCTCACCTCTAGTTAGATTCCACCTCACCATGATCCAGTGACATGGATACTTTTATCACCCAGGATAAAAGAACATGCATGTAGATGTCACGAGATAATGTTTACATTTACCTGTTAAGTTTCGGAAAAGGGACCAGTACCCAGAAATCTTTCTGACTGTTTTTATAATACATTTGAAGCTAAATGAGTGAATCACTGTCTTCAAATTTTTTATGATCCAGAATTAAGAGGAAAGTCATCAAACAGACCTATGTGACAGAGGGTGTTTTATTTCATTTTCAGTTTTAAAATCCGAAGTAAACCAAAATGTCTGACTGTTGGATATTACTTAGATGGTTATTATCACATCCATTTCTTCGAGGTTGCTTGTTCCCCTTGCAGATTGTATTCTTTTTTTTTTTAATATATTTTATTGATTTCCTACAGAGAGGAAGAGAGAGGGATAGAGAGTTAGAAACATCAATGAGAGAGAAACATCGATCAGCTGCCTCCTGCACACCCCCTACTGGGGATGTGCCCGCAACCAAGGTACATGCCCTTGACCGGAATGGAACCTGGGACCCTTGAGTCCGCAGGCTGACGCTCTATCCACTGAGCCAAACTGGTTTCGGCTATTCTTTAACAAAGAAGTCTTTATGTTTGATGAAGTAAGGCTTCATCAAGGTTTATTTAAGGGCATTCTCTTCTGTTCCATTGCTTTATGTATCTGTGTTAAGTCAGTATTACACCGCCTTGATTACTCTTTTTTTTTTAAAATATATTTTACTGATTTTTTACAGAGAGGAAGGGAGAGGGATAGAGTTAGAAACATAGATGAGAGAGAAATATCGATCAGCTGCCTCCTGCACACTCCCTACTGGGTATGTGAAACCCATATGCCCTCATCGATGCCTTAATTTTAAAGTTTATTTTCCTGAAAAGTAAAATCTGTACTGTTAATTTTGGGACATGTGTCATCCTCGTGTGTCAGTGTTAGAAAACACATCATAGACTGTTACTGGGGCAAAGTGATCTTATTGGATGATTCACAATACTCTTTTCGGTCAAAATCTTTTCTAACACTGTTTTCATCCTGGGTGACATTGTGAATTCTTCTGGTGACCTCTTGGTAAACTTGTCTTGTTTCAGGGACCGTTGACCTTCAGGGATGTGGCCATAAATTTCTCTCAGGAGGAGTGGGAATGCCTGAACCCAGCTCAGCGGAACTTGTACCTGGATGTGATGTTGGAGAACTACAGCAACCTGGCCTCCCTGGGTGAGGATGACTTCCTTCCCGAGTTCCTACTCCATCTGCAAGGCTTTGGTCCCTTTATTATTTTAACATCTCTCAGGGCCTTCTGCATTCTAGGGTAGATTCTTATTGTCTCTGTTGTGTATGTGATCTCTCAAAATTTCCATCTTGCAGAAATCTCTCATTATGTATTAAACCACTACTTCCTCATTTGCTTTAAAAGGAAGGCTTGTGGAGGCAGCTGGTCGATGTTTCTCTCTTATCGATGTTTCTAGCTCTCTATCCCTCTCCCTTGCTCTCTGTAAAAAATCAATAAAATATATTTTTTTAAAAAAAGTGAAAATTTGTTTTGTTTCAGCTATGTCATTTGAAGATGACCAGGCCTTTATGCCAAATACCAGAATACCAGATTTATTCTCTGAAGTTATATTGGTAAGGTATATCGCTTTGATAATGTACACTTAATGAATGCCTTGGTATTTTAGGAAGAGTGTGATGAGAAGAGAGGATATTAATATAAACAGAACAAGTCTGGAACAGTTATCAGAATAAAATAGTTGTTTCCTAAAGATGTCAAATGTATTATGTATTTGGGCAACCTCCCAGTTTAAAGTCAGTTACATTGGCAGATCAGTGTGTTTCTGCACGTGAAGATTGAAAACAACTTTTTATTACATGCATTTTTGGAAAGGAAATCTGGATAAACTTTTTTAGGAAGAGAGAGGTAGAGACAGATAGAAACATCAATGATGTGAGAGAATCATTGACCGGCTGCCTCCTGTACACCCCACACTGGGGACTGAGCCTGTAACCTGGTCATGTGTCCAGACCGGAATTGAGTGAGTGACCTCTTGGTGCATGGGTCAGCACACAACACTAAGTCACACCAGTTGGACCAGGCAGAATAATCTTATTCTGAGATTGCTCATCATAAATTTCCAACTAGGACTGTGGTTCCTATGTGTCCTATTCCATGAGAACTGAGTTCCATTAACCCTTTAGTTTAAAGTTCTGTGTGATTTTTTTTCTGTGTTTTCATTTTCTCTGTATTCAGAAGTATGGCACATGATGTGGAAACATTGGCATCACAAGTAAAAAGTGAGTTTGTTACACATGTGGAAACGCAGGCCCCATCTCAGACCCTGGATCAGAATCTGTGTCTTTACAGAAGTTCATTTACTTGTGGTCTGCTTCACACTTGAAAAGAAGTCCGGGGGACTCTTTCTCCCTCTCAATGTGGAAGTCTGTGCTGTGAGATTTTTTCCCTCTCCCCACGTGCGAGTCTGTATTTGTTCTTCAATAAATTTCCACCTTTGCTATAAAAAAAAGAAAAGAAGTCCGTATATTTCCAACCACCCTGACATTTCCCACTGAGAAATATGCATCACTGACCCTGGACAATGCAAATGTAGCCTTCAGAAATCCATATGCCTCTGTCCATGCCTTAATTTTAAAGTTTATTTTCCTGTAAAGTAAAATCTGAACTATGGATTTGTGGACAAGTGTCATCCTCATGTGTCAGTGTTGGAAAACATCAGAGAATATTACTGGGGCAAAATGATCTTACTGGATAATTCAGAATACCCGCTAGGTCAAAACCTCTTCTCCTAACACTGTTTCCAAGTTGGGTGACATTTTAAACTCTTCTGGTGACCTGTAGGTAAATGTGTGTTTTCCTTCAGGGACCGCTGACCTTCAGGGATGTGGTCATAGATTTCTCTCAGGAGGAGTGGGAATTCCTGGACCCAGCTCAGCGGAAGTTGTGCATGGATGTGATGTTGGAGAACTACAGCAACCTGGCCTCCCTGGGTAAGAATGACTACGTTGTGTGTCTTCTAGCAGAGATTTAAGATTTTATTCTTTTTATTTAGTTATTTTAAAAATATTTTTCAAGAAGTTATTTTTTCATATGCTTTCAGGATTGTATTCTGGGATTCATGATATTTTCTTTTTTTTTTTCTTTACCTCATGTTTATATTCTATTCTACTTAGAATTCAGTGAGCTGCTTGTATTTGTGTCTTTCTCCAGTTGTCGTGACCTTCAACTGTTAGTTTTTTATATAAGCTGTCTAATGGATTCTTTTCATTATTCTGTCTTTATAGAGTCCCATTGGAGGTTGATTTGTAAGTGTCTTAAGAGTCCCTTCGGTTCTCTTCATATTTCCACATGTTTGTTAGCTTCCCTGAATCAAAATTTTTAATGAATTATGTACAAATTCTTCGGTTTTTGTTTTTATTTTTTAAATAGTCTTTATTGATTTCAGATATGAAAGGAAAGGGAGAGAGAGAGAGACATCAATGAAGAGAGATAACCCTTGATCAGCTGCCTCCTGCACGATTGGGGATTGACCCTTCAACCAGGTCTGTGCCCCGACCTGGAACCAAACTGTAACCTCTTGGTTCATAGGTCGAAGCTCAATCACTGAGCCACTGCTGCCAGGCCAATTCTTTGATTTCTCAAGTTGATAACGTCTTTCATTGATGATTGAAAGATGAAACAGAGGGCCGGAGACCATGGGATACCAGGACACAGGCTTTATTGGCGATCACCCTGCCGGCCGCCTTCCAGAGAGAGAGAGAGAGAGAGAGAGAGAGAGAGAGAGCGAGCAAGCTTGAGAGAGCTTGCCGGGGTGAGAGTGCCTTTTAAGGGGAGGAAAAGAGGGGACGGGGCTTAGGGCACTCAGCCCACGCTGATTGGTGGTTTCATGTAAGGCACATGGTTAGCGGCCTAGGGATTTAGGAATTGGGGGCTTAGGGTATATGGCAGGTGCTGATTGGTGGTTCAATGTACAGTCCATATATGGTGTTCAGGAATGTCCGGCTGCAGGTGGAGTTTACGTCATACTCCGTCCATCAGTTGGGGGAAGGGAGGATCTATCATTCCAGGCTTTTGCTAATATTAAAAAAAAATTGAGAGTCCGGGCAGGGTCAGGGGATGAAGGTCCGTCTTCCATAGCTACTTCCTGCTGAGAGGGGGCGTCGTTAGGGGCATCTACCCAGGGTCTCAAGGATTCTGGTGTTAGGTTCTGAATTCAGTGCCAGATAGATCTCTCCTACCTTCTGGTTGGCGAACGCCTGCATTCTGTTCTGCAAGAGAAACTAGTGAAACAACGCATGAGACAGGGGCCAAAGAGCAAAATTAAAGGAATAGACATCAGTTGGCCTAATGATGGGTGGCTGGATGAGGAGTGCAGCAGCATAATTTCCCCAAGAGACTGGTTGGTGAAGTCTCCAGAGCGATCCTGTTGAGTCACTTGGGAGGTAGAAGCTGGTCCTGAGGCTGCCACAGCGTCACTTGTCTGGTTTTGCTGCTTTTCTGGGCCTGAAAGACAACTGAGACCTAGATGTTATTTTTAGGGGGGGAAAAGAGTAGGGTTTCAGTTGCCTCACTAGTGATATGAAAGGGGAGAATAGGTTACCCTGGGGGTGAGGTTCTTGCTTTCCCAGTTTTGCCCCTTGCTGGGCATCCACATGTTTCTTGTAGGTCCTGAGACAGGGTTTCAAAGTATGAGTAGAGCAGTGGTTAAGCTCCCTTTGGCAGTTCCAACTTCTGCTGTGATGCTGAGGGTTAGGAGGAGAGGGATGATCTGGACTCCTCTTTTGTGTCAGATATGATGGGTTACGGGGACAGGTAAACACTGATTATTGGGGGCTACATCTACATTGGGTGAGAGATAGATGAGAGTACAGGTTCCTGTCCAGCTGATGGGGAGACAGATGTATGTGTTTTTCCCACAGAGGAAGAAAAATCCCTGATCATGGAGACAAGCTGAAAGGTGTAAGAAGTTTCTAGTTCCGCACTCCAAGCTGAGAGGGTAGTCACCATGGCGCTACCAATAAGGGGTGACAGATGAGTGGTTGAGATTGTATTGCAGTGAAAGTGGGAGGGAAAGGGAAGGAAAGGAGTAGTGGAAGCCAGGGACCTGGATGGTTGGATAAGAGGTTAGACACTGAATATTCTGGTTTAGCTTAAGAAGTATCCAGCAACCTTGTCCTGCCAGGCTTGGAGACTGAGGCCTCACTTTCTTGCTGAGAGTAACTTCTTTCTTTCTTTTTATCTTTCTTTCTCTTCTAAAAGGCAGGGGGCGAGGGAGGGAGCTGGCTCCGCAGCCAGTTCCCAGGCTAGCCAGGCCTCTAGCCGCTTGAGTCCCAAATGGCCACATTCTTCCTACAGATAATGATCATAGAGGAGATAAGGAGATAAGGCATTTACAGTCCAAGGAATGGCTTGGCCTTTTGGGGTAAGAGAATGAAACTGAGGTAGGTGACTGTGGTTTGGGACAACTGGGTTTTAAGAGGGGATGCATGGTAGCCCTGGATGGGCACCAAGGTAGAATGAGAAAAGAGTGAATGGGGGAATTTAGTAAGATGCTGTGTAGACGTGAGGTGGCTAATGGCTGTGAGACTAATCCGTCAACCCCCATAATAGAGACTGAGGAGGGGACAAGGGTCCCAGCGAGTTCAGAGAGGGCAGAATAAGTGCCCCCAGTGTCAAGTAAGAAGGAGATTGGCTTACCTGCCACCACAGTGTTCCCCGAGGCTCTGTCCTGGTGATGTAAGTCTGTGGGGCCCTGTCAGGGCCTGGGCAGCTTCTTTGGTGGCCAGTCCCAGGAGGTCTGGGAGCTCCAAACTGGATCCAGAGGGCGGCCATGCTGGACTGGCTGAGGCCAGACCCGAGGAGCCAGACTACAGTCTGAGTTTCAGTGGCCTTCCCTCCGCACCTTGGGCGGGGCCCAGGCGGGGGTCTCGGGTTTGAGCAGGACTTGGCTCAGTGTCCTTCCTTGCTGCATTTGAAGCATGGGCCCGGAGGAGGCTTAGCCCCTGACTTACCCACAGTTGGAGGACCAGCACTCCGTTTGGGGTTCGTGAGAGTGGTGGCTAGGAGCTGGAAGGCCCCCTACTGGGCCTCAGCCTTGGCCTGATCTCGTCTTTGATTTTGGATTTGGGTCTCCTTGTCTCTATTATTAAAGACCTTAAAGGTCAGGTTAACGAGGTCTTTTTGAGGGGTTTGTGGACCTGCAGTTGCGGCATATGTCGGGGAGTAAAGGTGGTCAGGTCAGTGGGAAAAGAAACCTGAGATGCCTCTCAATCTGTGAGGCTGGACATATAGAATGGGACATGGACTCAGACTACGCCCTCAGTTCCTGCTGCCTCCCTCAGGGGTAGAGTGGACGCGAGAGTAGAAGAAGCTGTTGAGGAAGGCAGTCTTTGGGCCTGAGAATGAGTGTTAGATGGAAAGGCTGTTTTGGAGCTCAGGTTCTCAGGATTTGGGCTCAGGGACTGGGGAGAAGGCGGCTGCTGGTTAAGAGGGTCTGAAGAGAAAGAGTCTAGACGTTTTAAAATTTGAGAAAGGTCAGAGAGTGAGAAGGGAAATGGCCAGCCACCTGTGAATTTGTTTGCTGGAGGCCACAGGAGCGGAGATAAGGTGGAGAGCACAGGGGAAGGCGGGGGTGGGAGGGGGGTGTTAGAATTCTCAGAGGTAGAAATGCCCCATCCTACCTCCCATAATGAGGGCGGGACCAGGAGGGGCTTTGCATGGAGACTCAGGAATCGAACACCCTGAGGGAGAGAAAGGGCCTGTAAATGCCGCCGCCACCTCCGTGGCCGCTGGTCAGTGGGCGGGACCAGTGTGTGTAAAGGAAAAAAAAGTTAAACGTACTCCAGGAGTCCTCCAAGGACTCCTGCACTCCACTCTGGCGGCATTGACCTGGGAAAAAGAGTGCTTAGTCAGAGAGGGACAGGTTTAGGATTGTAAGGAGGTGGCGAGATTGAGACACGTGGAGAGAAACGATCCGCTGGGTTGAAAGAGTCAGAAGACAGAGAAAGGGGTTTGAGAGGGCAGAGAGGACTTCCAGAGGAGGATCTGATGGGTGGAACATGAGGAATAAAACAAGGGGGGAGAGCAGGAGTGCGGAAGGGAAGGGAAAGCGTGTTTCGTAGGAATCTCGAATGCTTCCCAATCCGGTGGCAAAAATTATCTAGATCTCAGAGGATATTGGAATTTTCAGGCCACAGAGAGACATTGTCGAGTTTATATTGTGGCCAGGTAGAGCTTCTTTGAGGTTACGAGAGGGTTTGGATTGAGGGGTTCCCTTGACCAGAGGGAAAGGGCCACCGAGAAGTTGGGGAAGGAATAAGAAGCGTCCTTCTTTTCCCTCTGCCAACCTGTAGAAAAAAGGACAGGAGAAGGTTGCAAGGTCGTCACCCTGAACCTTTCCCGTGGAGTAGAGCAGAGTTTTCCCGGCCAGGTACCTGGGCTTTCGTAGAAAGTAGAACGTGTAACGTAGAACGTGTAGCCGAGTAGTCGGGAAACTCTGAGGCCCTTCCAGGTCAAGGGAACCAGGGGTGGTGGTGGGGGGGGGGGTTTGGGAAAATCCCTGAAGCCTACCGGTTAGAAGGAAGCGACGAGATTCCCACGTGTCCTGGTACGTCAGGGTTTGAGGAGTGTTCTGAGCAGGCCAATCGACTCAGAACCATGCCGCCGAGCAGAGCCAGAGCAGGAGTCAGAAGCTCGGGGCTAGGTTCGAGGATAGTCCATGCTCACCCAGGTTCAGCACCATGATGAAAGATGAAACAGAGGGCCGGAGACCATGGGATACCAGGACACAGGCTTTATTGGCGATCACCCTGCCGGCCGCCTTCCAGAGGGGGGAGAGAGAGAGAGAGAGAGAGAGAGAGAGAGAGCTTGCCGGGTGAGAGTGCCTTTTAAGGGGAGGAAAAGAGGGGACGGGGCTTAGGGCACTCAGCACACGCTGATTGGTGGTTTCATGTAAGGCACATGATTAGGGACCTAGGGATTTAGGAATTGGGGGCTTAGGGTATATGGCAGGTGCTGATTGGTGGTTCAATGTACAGTCCATATAAGGTGTTCAGGAATGTCCGGCTGCAGGTGGAGTTTACGTCATACTCCGTCCATCAGTTGGGGGAAGGGAGGATCTATCAATGATTCTACTATACTTTTTAAGTCGTATTATGTTTTTCAGTTTCCCATTTCTGTGTGGTGTTAGTATAACATTTTCTTTCTCATTGTATTTTTATTTTGGTTATATAATATTTAGTTGATATTATGTAGTTCTCTTTTTTTTCTACCTTTTGTTTTAAGATATTTTTCATTTTTCTTCATGTAATTAATGTATTTCCATTAATGCATTGCCCGTTTGATTACATATATTTTGTGTTTTTGTTCACTTTTTTTGTTTCTTTGCATGATTCGATATCTTTTGTTGAGATTCAGGAATTATAAACAGGCTTTTGAACATGCTTTCTATTGGAGGAAACAACTTTTAACCATCTGTGGCATAAATTCTACTTTGGTCAACACTGTTTTCAGGATCTGTATTCTTGATCTGGTTGTCTGTTTAATTTCCCACTTGAAATGTTCGCTGAGGCTTTCTCAGACCGATGGTATCTTTTCAAGCTTCCTAAACATCTTCAGTACCACAGTCTTTGTTTTGCTCAAACAATTTCTCATTGTTTCTTTGTAGCAGCCACTACAGGGCACTCACATTGTACCGCCATTCTGTTTGCACTCTGTGTCATGCACAACAGACACTTCTTATTCAAGATGCTTCAAAACAGGGAGATCATTGAACACGCACTTCGATCAACTCTCTCACTCCAGTGAAGAAACTGGGAGGTTGGAGTGTTGATAATATTGCCATTGTGTGCCAGGGTGGTTGAGCAGGTATCATTGGCAAATGTAAGCAACTCTTTGTTCCTCTTTGGTAGGACTTTTATTCATTGTACCTACATATCTTGAGCTTTCTTTGAATCCTTCACTTGCATTTGGAGTACTCAAAAATGCCATTTGGTCAATACTTGCTGGTAATTTCAAAGTGCACTCATCTAATTGCCAAATTAAAAATTTGTTTTGTTTCAGCTATGTCATCTGAAGATAACCAGGCCTTTTTGCTAAAGCCCGGAATTCAAGATTTATTCTCTGAAATTATACTGGTAAGATATAAAAAGTGTGGTTTTGATAATATAAACTTAATGAACGTCTGGAATTTGAGGAAGAATGTGATGAGAAGAGGGGATGTTAATATAAACCGAACTAACCTGGAACCATTATTCATAATCAATTCTTGTTAACTAAAGAGATCAAGTGTACTATACATTTGGGTAACCTCCCACTTTAAAGTCAGTTACATTGGCAGATCAGTGTGTTTCAGCACTTTTTACTGTTATCTATCCTTAGAAAGGGAATCTATGGTATGATTAATGATTATAATTGTTTAAAATGTAGGGTGTTATTAAATTTTCAGTCATTAATTTCTCAAATTTAGATATTCATAATGTTCATATAAAGTTAAAATCTGCTCAATTTGGCAATCTTACAATTTAAAAAATATATATATTTTATTGATTTTAGAGAGGAAGGGAGAGCGAGAGAGATTAACATCAATAATGAGAGACAATCATTGATTGGCTGCCTCCTGTATGCCCCTTATTGGGACCTATCCTGAAACCCAGGCATGTGCCCTAACGGGGAATTGAACCATGATCTCCTTTCATAAGTCAATGCTCAACCACTAAGCCCTGCTGGCTGGGCAATTTAGCAATCTTTTAAACAAGGATTCATTATTCTTCCTCATACAATTTTATTTTATTTATTTATTTTTTTACAGAGAGGAAGAGAGAGGGATAGAGAGTTAGAAACATCGATGAGAGAGAATCATCGATCAGCTGCCTCCTGCACACCCCCTACTGGGGATGTGCTGGCAACCAAGGTACATGTCCTTGACCGGAATCGAACCTGGGACCTTTCAGTCCGCAGGCCGATGCTCCATCCATTGAGCCAAACCGGTTTTGGCATACAATTTTATTTTTATGTTTTGTCTATAATTTCAATAAATTGGGAATGCTTTTTTACACAACTATCATGGTTTAATGTGTATCACAAACTAGTTCTTATGCAACAAGTGTATGTGTTTCTTGAACTTATAACTGTCACTAAACGCCTTTATATCTCCCATTACCAGCAGGGTAAATGTAATAAAGATGCAAGTTATCAATGGAACGAACATTGGAAAAACTTTAAACTAGAGTCATATCTTAATAATCAACGGAGAATTGAGCTTGCAGAGGACCATTATAAAAGTGGAAAAGTCTTTGAGCAAATGTCCAATCACCATATAGGTCAATTATTTCATATTGTGGAAAAGATACACAAAGGAAGTAGACGTGTCAAATCTTTTCAGGAATTTTCAAATTACAGTGAACAAGAGAATATTCATGCTGGGGAACAAGCTTACACAGGTAATCCATGTGGTAGAATCGTCAGTCAAATAATCAATCTAAAGAAAGTGAAAGAAATCCATAGTAGAGAAAACCATTATAAATGTAAAAATTCTAGTAAAACATCCAGTTGGCCTTCAGGTTGTACTCTAAAGGAAAGAATTCAGACTGGAGACAAGCCTTACAAATGTAAAGCATGTGGCAAAGCCTTTAAATGTCATTTAACTCTTCCTGTACATGAGGGAAGATTTCACACTAGGGCAAAAATTGAAAAACTCAGGGAAAATAGAAAAGGCTTAAGTCAGTCCTCAAAAGATACTCAACATCATAGAAATAATTCAGAACAAAAGCCTTATAAATGTTCAGAATGTGGCAAAGCCTTTAGCTGGCCCTCATACCTTATTCTCCATCAGAGAATTCACACTGGAGAGAAACCTTACAAATGTAGAGAATGTGGCAAAGCCTTTAGCCAGTCCTCTTACCTTAATCGTCATCAGATTATTCATACTGGAGAGAAGCCTTATAAATGTACAGAATGTGGCAAAGCGTTCAGTGACTCAGCAACCCTTAGTCATCATCAGAGAGTTCATACTGGAGAGAAGCCGTATAAATGTAGAGAATGTGGCAAAGCCTTTAGTCGACACTCAACCCTTACTCTTCATCAGAGAATTCACACTGGAGAGAAACCTTACAAATGTAGAGAATGTGGCAAAGCTTTTTGCCAGCCCTCCTCCCTTAGTCATCATCAGAGTATTCATACTGGAGAGAAGCCTTATAAATGTACAGAATGTGGCAAAGCGTTTAGGGAGTCTGCAACCCTTAATGAACATCAGAGAGTTCATACTGGAGAGAAGCCACATAAATGTAGAGAATGTGACAAAGCCTTTAGCCGACCCTCAAAACTTAGTATACATCATAGAATTCACACTGGAGAGAAACCTTACAAATGTAGAGACTGTGGCAAGAACTTTAGCAGGTCCTCAAACCTTACTGCACATCAGAGAATTCACACTGGAGAGAAGCCTTATAAATGTGGAGAATGTGGAAAAGCCTTTATCAGCCATGGATATCTTACTAAACATAACCGTATTCATACTGGAGAGAAGCCATACAAATGTGGAGAATGTGGCAAAGCTTTCAGCCAGTCCTCATCCCTCACTAATCATCAGAGAGTTCATACCGGAGAGAAGCCTTATCAATGTAGAGAATGTGGCAAAGCATTTAGCCAGTCCTCATCCCTTACTTCTCATCAGAGAGTTCACACTGGAGAGAAACCTTATATATGTAGAGAATGTGGCAAAACTTTTTGCAGCTCCTCAGACCTTACTAAACATCAGAGAGTTCACACTGGAGAGAAGCCTTATAAATGTAGAGAATGTGGCAAAGCCTTTAGCCAGTCCTCATCCCTTATTAATCATCAGAGAGTTCACACTGGAGAGAAACCTTATACCAGGTAAATGTAGAGGATGTGTCAAATCCTTTTGCAGCTTCTCAGGCCTTACTAAGCATCAGAGGTTATTCTGGAGATAAGCCTTGTAGATGTAGAAAAGATAACACAGCCTTTCAACAGTGTTGCCGTACTGTACAACACAGTTCATACTACAGAGAAGGCTTACAGATGTGAGGAGTGTCGTAAGTCCTTTACCAGCTCTGAGGACTTACTGAATATCGCAGAACTGATACTGGCAAGAAGCCTTATGAATGTGAAAAAGTAGAGAAGCTTTTAACTGTACCTGAGGGACGTCATACTAAAGGGAGAGCCTGTACCTACAGCTCAAAATTTACTGAATAACAGACGTTTATAGTAGAGGAAAGCCTTACACTAAAAAATGTGAGAAAGCCTTTAACCTGAGGCCTAACCTATTCAACATTTTAGGAATCATTCTAAAGAGAAAGTACAGTAATATAACATTATCATCCAAAGATTTAACTATAGTTTAGCATTGAGAATGATAAAATAAGGTCTTACAAATTATGAGGCATATGTCAAAGTGTATATCTTCATTAATATGTCATACAACATCTGATAATTATTACTGGATAAAAGCCCAGCAAATATAAAGAATGTGACAAAGCTTATTCAGTATGCAAACCTTACCTGACATCAGAATTCATACTGGGGAGAAACAATACAAATGTAAGCAATGTCCTAAAGTCTTTAATCAGCATCTGTAGCTTATTGCTCACATTGGAATTCATTCTAGAGGGAAACCTTAAATCTGAAGATTGTGGGAAATCATATAGTTGGACTTACAGCCTCAGTCAATTTTAGGGATTGTAATTGGGTAGAAATTCTACATTCATGATATAGGAGGGAGGACTTTTGTTCAAAACAGTTCACAAACTTCCAAGAAATTTATGCTTTAAAGTGATTAAATGTAAAAACTTGACCCAAGTATGTAATTGATTATGAATTTAAAAGTGTCACTGAATTCACACTAGATAGATAGCCACAACGCCTTTCAGGTATTGCTCTAAATCAGAAAGTTTATTACACAGTGTACTCCAAATTTTAAATGTAGTTAGGTAATATTTTGTATGCTTGAATATATCAAAAGAATTGATGTTTCCATATGTACAATTTCTTATAGTGTTATCTCGTATTGAAATCACTTGAAATATTTTGAGAAGGAAATATTAATGTGATTTTACTCCCATATTATAGAATTACACTATAGAATGAATCTTTTAAAATAGTTCTTGAGTTTCATAAATGATGTCATCAAAGTTATTTCCTTTTCTGTGATAATGTGTTTGGTTGAAAACTTTATGAGGGCATGTCCATTTGTGGTTTTGATGTTTAGGTGAAAGGAAGTACACTCAGGACAGGGCTGTCTGTGTAATAGGTTTTCCATAATTAAGAGGAATATTGCAATATCAGTGATATTGTTGTACCCAGGATGCAGATTTGGCATGAACTCTGCATGTGGAGTGAGGACACCTTTCCCAGGCTGTACTTCTAGCTGAACTCAGAAAAATTCTATTTCTTTCATTTCCTGTTTCCTGTTTCCCTCTGGTTTTTCACTTTGTCTTCTAGGCTGCCATTCTTTTTGCAGTGCTATGACCACAGCATGTAAATCTCTTCCTGTCCCACATCAGCCCCTGAAGCCTGTGTAGCTTCTGCTCAGTTTTTTTTTTAAATATATATATTTTATTGATTTTTTACAGAGAGGAAGGGAGAGGGACAGAGAGCTAGAAACATCGATGAAAGAAATATGGACCAGCTGCCTCCTGCACACCCCCTACCGGGGATGTGCCCGCAACCAATGTACATGCCTTTGGCCGGAATTGAACCTGGAACCTTTCAGTCCGCAGACCGACGCTCTATCCACTGAGCCAAACCGGTTTCGGCTCTGCTCAGTTTTTTGGTATTCACTAATGCAATGACTGACAGTAGAATTTGGTGAATATTTTGCTTTATTTTGATGAGGTAGGTAGCCCTGCCACTCATGTGCTCATGCAGACACCTGTAGTTTTTAATACAAATTTTTGAATTTTTGGAATACCACAAATTGACTTCTGAGTACTTTTTAAAAATATATTTTATTAATTTTTTACAGAGAGGAAGGGAGAGGGATAGAGTTAGAAACATCGATGAGAGAGAAACATCAATCAGCTGCCTCTTGCACACCCCCCACTGGGGATGTGCCCGCAACCAAGGTACATGCCCTTGACTGGAATCGAACCCGGGACCCTTCAGTCTGCAGGCTGATGCTCTATCCACTGAGCCAAACCGGTCAGGGCCATCTGAGTACTTTTAATTGGAATGAGTTTTCGTGTCCTGATTTTCATTGGAAACTAACTGATTCTCAGTGTTATGTCAGTAACCTTTTTATTGGGGTGGGATTCGCTCATGTTAAACAGGTGTTGTTCTCACTTTCTTGAATGTAGCCTAATATTGGTCATTTATTCTTGAGGAACCCCAGAGATCATGGCAGCTTTGCAGTTGAAACCTTTTATTATTTTGGATGCAGAGTTATTTTGTATATTCACAGCCTGAGAAGAGGTATGTCCTTTGGCATTAGCTGTCCCTGGGGTGTTTGCCAAGCCATCACTGCAAGTTCCAGGGACAGCAGCATAGCAGTGTTGAAATGAAGCTCCATATTTATTACTTTTACAGTGGCCAGTGCTGAATTTGTATAAGGTGGTAAAAATTAGTTCCTATGCATGTGCCACCCAAATGACTGACAAAATCATTGCAGAGACAATGATTTTTTCTTCTACTCTACTTTCTGACATACCCATGTGCCATTCATATGTATATGTATCTCCTGATATTTTGTGACTGGGACTCATCTGGACCAGGGGCTTTATGAATTTGTTTTGTTACAGGACATCCTATGGGATCCAGAGCATTCATAGAATTCAATCCCATCTAGACAATAATTCCATTTTCTGGTCCTGTAGTGAGGAAAGTAGAGGAGGTGTATTGATACAAAATACACGTAAGATCTTTTTTTTTTTTTTCACGTGGCCCTTAGGAAAATAGATGAAGCAGACACCGTCCCTTGGGTTAGAGAGCATTCTGTCATCAGTTTCTTCAGAATGCATACTCTTCCGCATTGGGGTGAAAAACTTTAAATCAGAGATTTCAATTTTTTTTTAATCTCTTGGCACACATGAACTAACTATTGAAATTCAGTGGTCCTCAAAATAATATATTTTACCAATCTTGCAAAAAAGTCTGATTTTGATCCAGGCAAACCACACAGCTATGACTGTTGTCTGTTGTAACTTAATTTTACTCCACATCTATGGGTAGTGTAGTCTGTGATATTGACTAGTCAGTTGTTGCTTTTTCAAAAAATTCTTGTAGCACACCAGTTTGCCTGTGTGACATTCCAGTTGATAATCACAGCTGTAAACATACAAAATTCATCTTTTCTACTGTGTCATTTAAGACCACTTTTTCCTTATTGATTTGTCTAGGATACCTATCCATTGATGTGAATGGCAAGTTAAATTTCCCTATATTGACTGTACTAATTAATTTTTAAAATGCCAATAACTATTTACCTGTCAGTATTCACTCACAATATAAATGAGTTAACTGCTTCAACCAGAAGACACAGGGTAGCTGAATGGATAGGAGAACAAGACCCATACTTATGCTTTCTACAGGAGAACCACTTCAGATCAAAAGACACAGCATGAAAGTAAAGTGTTAGAAAAAAGTTATTTCATGTCTACCTTTGGGCCCCAAAGAAACTACTCTGCAGAGAATGTTGCTCTAGTGAGAGCTCTAATCCTGGACGGTGTACATGTAATAGGTATGGGATAACCGTGCTCAGAGTTAGCTGACCCATGTGGGAGCGCTGACTTTCAGTGAAGTCAGCACATACACAGTGTTTCAATTCCCAGAGTTGTGGAAGGAGCTGGAACAGGTCAGAGCAGGCCTGCTGGGAATCTCAGGTAAAGATGCCTCTTTTTTAAAAAATATATATTTTATTGAATTTTTACAGAGAGGAAGGGAGAGGGAGAGAGAGTTAGAAACATCAATGAGAGAAAAACATCAATCAGCCGCCTCCCGCACACCCCCTACTGGGGATGTGCCCGCAACCAAGGTACATGCCCTTGACCAGAATTAAACCTGGGACCCTTGAGTCCTTAGGCCAATGCTCTATCCACTGAGCCAAACCGGTTAGGGCACCTCTTTTTTTTCTTTTCTTTTTTTAATTTATTTTTTACAGAGAGGAAGGGAGAGGGATAGATAATTATAAACAGCGATCAGCTGTCTCCTGTACACCTCCTACTGGGGATGTGCCCATAACCCAGGTACATGCCCTTAACTGAAATCGAACCTGGGACCCTTCAGTCCACAGGCCGACACTCTATCCACTGAGCCAAATTGGCTAGGGCAAGATGACTCCCCTTTGTTTGTTTGTTTGTTTGTTTATTTATTTATTTTAAATATATTTTTATTGATTTTTTACAGAGAGGAAGGGAGAGGGATAGAGAGCTAGAAACATCGATGAGAGAGAAAAATCTACCAGCCGCCTCCTGCACACCCCCTACCGGGGATGTGCCCGCAACCAAGGTACATGCCCGTGACCGGAATCGAACCTGGGACCCTTCAGTCCACAGGCCGACGCTCTATCCATTGAGCCAAACTGGTTTCGGCCCTTTTATTTATTTTTATATATTTTTTAATTTATTTCAGAGAGGGAGAGGGAGATAGAAACATCAATGGTGAAAGAAAATCACTGATCAGCTGCCTCCTGCATACCCCCCAACTGGGGATAGAGCCTGAAATCCCGGCATATGCCCTTGACCGGAATCTAACCTGGGATCCTTCAAGCCGAGGCTCTATCCACTCAGCGAAACTGGCTAGGGCAAGATGCCTTTCTTTTATGTGAACAACTTAATTGATGGCTTTACAGTGTCTTTAGAAAATTGGGAATTCAAATAAAGAAAAAAACTGCCCTTGGGGTAAAACAAGTGATTTCATGGAAATGAAATTTTTAAAATGCTCTGGAAGCAATACTAATGTCAGACAAAATATAGGCTTTATAAGAAAGGCCATAGTAATGTAGGGGTTATTCCTAATAACAAAGGGATCAACTTATCAAGAGGATAAAATCCTTTTAAACATTTATGGGCCGAAACCGGTTTGGCTCAGTGGATAGAGTGTCGGCTTGCGGACTGAGGGGTCCCAGGTTCCATTCCGGTCGGGGGCATGTGCCTTGTTTGCCGGCACATCCCCAGTGGGGGTGTGCGGGAGGCAGCTGGTCGATGTTTCTCATCGATGATTCTATCCCTCTCCCTTCCTCTCTGTAAAAAATCAATAAAATGTGTTTTAAAAAATCACTTTTTCCCATCTCATAGACTGTATTTTCCCTGATGTGCTACTGTCTTTGCACAGAGCATACATTTTGATGATGACTAATTTATTTAAACTTTGTCTGTGTTGTGTTGTCATATCTCAAAACTATTGTAAAATCCCAGGTCATGAAGATTTAACCCTATGTTTTAATCTCAGAGTTCTTCAATTGAGCTCACATATAGCTTCTCTGTCCTGGATAAATTATAACCATTTTTATTGCATTCACCTGCTCAATGAGAGTCCCCAGCTGAATACCAAGGTTTTTTGTGAGAAGGAGGTGCAGAAAATAACAGATGCTTACTATTCAAAAATCACATTCATGATACATTTAAACACTTATGTCATTTAACCCCCCCCCCTTTTAACCTTCGTTCTAACTCTGAATTTTATTATGTTACCAGTTATTCAGACTTTTCAGACAGAAAAACCCTAATTTTATTCTATAACCTCAGATGCATTAATATAATCAGGCAAAGGTGTTTTCTTCTATCAGTGTTTTTTCCCATTGATTCCTGCGCATTTGTGCACATTCCTACATCACTTCATATGTAGCCTCTTATTTCCTGGTTTGTGCACAGCTGCCAGGGCATCCATCCAGATGGGGCCCCCGAGCAATCCTTACTGACCAAGCTGGCTGATAGTCCAGAGCCTACTTGCAGGCTCTAGTCCAGTGGTCGGCAAACTGTGTCTCGCGAGTCACATGCGGCTTTTGGCCCCTTGAGTGTGGCTCTTCCACAAAATACGGCCTGGGCGAGTCTATTTTGAAGAAGTGGCTTTAGAAGTTTTAAGTTTAAAAAATTTGGCTCTCAAAAGAAATTTCCATTGTTGTACTGTTGATATTTGGCCCTGTGGACTAATGAGCTTGCCGACCACTGCTCTAGTCCATGTGTGAATGACACCCCTTCTCAAAGTGATCACCTCAGCAAAACCTGTGGCTGCGTTCCTTGTTCCTGCCTCCTGTAGAGACGCATAGGAAGGATGTTCATTTCCTTATGTGAACATAAAAGGAAACAGCAAACATAGCTTTCAAGTTTTTAGTGGCATCAGTTAAACCCAAAATAATTTAAATGTTGGAATAAATGCCCTAATACTCATTATTCTGCTTCCTGTGGAAATTCTGAAGATTATGCTGGTGGAGTTTGCATCAACCTGATCACATCTGTATGTTCCACAGACATTTCTTAAAGCTTATTTCCAATACAGGGCCTCCTGGTTTTTTCAAATATGAGTTTCGAAAAATTTTTAAAGTATTTTTATCCTAATATTTTAATACAATTTTATTATCTTTTTGTTAATTTTTTAAAAATTTCTTTTCATTGCAGAGACAAAGGGAAAGGGAGAGAGAGAATCATGGATCCCCTGTCTCCTGCATACCCAACACCGAGGATGGATCCCTCAACCAGGGCATATGACCTGAGCTGGAACGGAACCCCGAATTCTGGTTCATAGTCCTATGCTCAGCCACTGAGCCACGCCGTTTGGGTAGGTTTTATTATTTTTAATAATTAATTCTTATTTGAGAAAGATGGAAAGTTTGGAAGATACTTTGCTTTTGGAGAATAAAAAAAACAAAAGCTCCCAGGACGCGGCTTACTCCCACTCATGTCTACTCACTACGCAGAGAATATCCTGCTGTTTGTGTAGACATGGAATCTTTTTCAATGAAACATACTTCACATTAGATGCTCACTAACACATATTATGGTATAAATTATTGTAGGTATAGAGGGAGATGTAATTATTGGGTATTGATCAGTGGTTTTACTTCTTTTTAGGCTTACATCACAGAGAATGTACCACCTTACAATCTGTTGCAGAATTAATTATATTCCTTTCTTGTTTATTTTTAACCTTTGGATGTGCCCCAATCTGGGCTCGACCCACAATCCTGTTAGCATTACAATTAATTTTCTAAAGTACAAATTTTCTAGATGTAATTTACTTACAGGTTATTTTTCCTTACATGATATTCTTCTACTATCCACCCTTTTATTTTTTCTTTCTTCTTTTTTTCACCCTTTTTTGATTTAAGTATTAGGAGGCTTTTGAAAATTTTATAATGTAGTCTTGATAGCTTTTAAATTTTAATTTTTTGCACTATAATATGACTGCTTTAGGTTCATTACATGTTACGCAGTTTTATCATGAGATGAACTACCAATAAAAATTTTAGTTAACACTTTAGGAACTGCTTTTTGTCCAATACAATTAATTTTTCTAGAATATTCGCTTATTTCAAATTAGCCAAGTTAAATTAGCCTGAAAACTTGACTACTATTTTACTGTCAAATTTATTACTCTAACAACAATCTTATTTTACCCTGTAAATATTAGTGGAAAGGATTATTTGCCTTCTTGAGTAGGCCCTGAGCATTCCTGGTGGTAGGCTGGATTTAGATATCAAAAACTCACTTCCCCACACCATGGGTACAAGACAACTCAAACAAGTCTTGTTGCAGTGAGAGGGCAGCTGCTGTCGGCCAAGTCTCTGTCTGTTACCCGGGTCCCGATCTGAGCTGGGCATGGGAAGTACGAAGCAGCCTTGGGGGCAGGAGACTTCCCTCAGAAGGGTGAGGGTTCAGGCCCCTGAAAAGTTGGGGGGTGAGGGTCTGTGCTCCACCTCTGTTGACCCCCAAGTTCTCTTCTGATGGCCCCTCTGCGACTGTGCCTGTCTTAGGTTGTTCCTTCCCTGAGGAATCTTACCCGTCTCTGGCTAACCAGCCATCCCCCGGGGCCAAGCAGGGTGACGTGAGGTTCAGTTCTGTCTCCTTGGTAGCCTATGCCCCCGTGGCCTCCACGCCCAGCACCTGCCTTGGGATCCCCTCGCCTGCTGGCAGGGCCCCACACTGATCACATATCTTGGGGAACCCGGGTTAAGTTAGAGGTTTTATAAACAGGTCATATCTTTAAAGTAAATAAAGATTTATAAAACTGTAATGAATTACTATATTCATAAAAATACTGGAAAATAATCAAAATAAAGAGAAAATAGTGATGGGATTAAGTAAACTGATAATAGTTATAACTGTTTTAAATATTATTTTTTATTTATTTTTTGGTTGTTTTTAAAAAATATATTTTATTGATTTTTTTTTACAGAGAGGAAGGGGAAGGGATAGAGAGTTAGAAACATCAATTGGAGAGAAACATCGATCAGCTGCCTCCTGCACACCTCCCACTGGATGTGCCCGCAACCAAGGCACATGCCCTTGATCGGAATCGAACCCGGGACCCCTCAGTCCACAGGCAGATGCTCTATCCACCGAGCCAAACCGGTTAGGCTAAATATTATTGATTTAAAAATTTTTTTGCTTCCCAAATATAAAGAAAACTTAACAGGAGATATTGTACATTAATATCAACATCCCATTAAGTGGGTTATAGGGACTACTAAAGTAAAAAAAATTAATATAAAAATGCATTCCCAGAACACAAAGACTTCAAAGACCACAACTTACAACTAGAAAGTTTTATCCATTGAAAAATACATAAATTAAAATCTCTTTCCCACTGTGTTGGATGGGACCTTATCTCATCAGGTGACTAACCATGAATGGATATCTGGGTCTGTCTCTGACACCCCATCCACCTGCTTCCCTAACTCAAGCTGCCTCTCCATTCAGATGGGGGGACAGGGAGGGGCTGAGAGAGCAGGCTGCCCTTCCCCTCCCCCTCCTCACTGAGGGTTTAAGGATCCAGGCAAATCACAGGCAGAAAGTTTCTGGTTTCAAACCCAGTCTGCCCGCCTTTTGAATTCTCTGTAACTTCCCTGTGAGAGTGTGTTACCGGCTGTGAAGATCCTGGAAAGACACCTCCTGGGACATGTGCAGCTGAAGGGCAGGCCCACCAGTAGCTCTCAGCACCGCCTCTGGGATCTGGAAACTTCTGTGTGAATTCCAGATTCCTCCTCCCCTCTTTATGCTTTGCCACAGCTGCCATTTACTCGCTAGCACCCCAATAAAAGACCAGCTCCTCTATCTTGGGAGCCTTGTGCCATCAGAGGGCACCTGGCCCTTTCCTCCCTTTAAAGGAGTAAAATACCCGCCCTCTCTGCTCCTGTCTCTTCTCTCCCTGGTGAATCCTGTCACAGCCGCGTCACCAGCCAAACCCCAACAATGACGGGGGAACTCCCCCAGGAGGGGCTGTCCCTGTGGGAGGAGGTGAGGGACCCAGGGCTGCCCCCTCGCTCCTGCCCCGCCCTCCCTCCCTCTGTCCCCGCACAGGCCCCGCCCCCACCGCGGAGTCGCTCCGCTCAGGCGCTGGCCCCGCCCATCCCGCAGGGAGGCGCATGCGCAGTTCCTGGCAGACGCGGAAGCGGCTGTGGAGGGGAAGGTGGCGGTTCCCTGAGGAGGTGTCTGTGCTTTAAAGCCGCTGCTCTCCGCCCCCCTCCCCGCAGGGAAGGCTGAGGGCGCTGCGGGCGCTGAAGTCCGTGGTGAGGTCCCCGCCCCGGAGCCCCTCACAGCGGTGAGTCCGGTCCCGGGCGGCTGCGCAGTGGAGGCGCCGCGTTCCTTTGGGGGAAACTGAGGCCCGGCCCGCGGTCTCTCCGCCTGTGGCTGTGGGCCCCGCCTGCCGCGTGGTTTTCCTGCTGAAAACCATCCCCGGGGCCGCCGGTCCCCCCGCGGGGGCTGGAAGTCTGGGTCAGGGGGTTCCCGCCCTTTGCGCCCCTCCCCCGCCCGGCGCTTTCCGCCCACAGAGCCCGGATGGCTCCCAGCCTGGGGGTCTGCACCCCGCCTTCCTAGGCCCCCCCCATTAATAAGGGGTCCGAGTGCCCGGGGAGCACAGTGTCCATGGGGAGGGGCTCAGGGGGAAGAACGCGGTGTCCCCAGAAGAGGTGACCTGCCCGCAGGGAGGGCTTTGTGGGGGCGGTGACTGCGGGGGGCGGGGACCCGGGCTGGGGGGTCAGGAGGGGGAGTGAGAGAGACAGACACGTGGGAGGAGGAAGGGCGGTGAGGGGTCCACAGAGAGGGGCCATAGGGGTGTGGGAGGACTGGACGGCGATGGGGGGAGTGAGGGGGGAACTCGGGAAAGCAGCCTGAGGAGGAGGGAAGTGGGGAAATAGGGGGAGGGGAGCCCAGAGAGAGGAGGGGAGCTGAGAGGGAGAGGGTCCTGGGGAGCAGAAGTGGGGGCCGCACAGGAGGAGGCAGGTCAGAGGGAGACACTGGTTCAGAGGAGAAGAGTTGGGGAGCGAGTGCAGGGATGGAAAGGGGGGCTTAGGGAGGAGGGAGCAGAGGGGGAGCAGCGCGGAGTCTCCAGCTGTGGGGAGCAGGACAGACTGTACCGGGCAGCAGCGGGGACACGGGCGTGGGGAGGGACAGACGCGGACGTGTGTGGGGATGGAGCGATCAGAGACCAGGAGAAAGAGCACCGGAAGGGAAATAGGTTCCAGGAGGTTCATGGTCCAGGTGTAGGGACAGACAGAGAAAAGGGGGGAAAGAGTTGGGGAGATGGGGGGACACAGGAAAACTCCAATCAGCTTGGTTCAGTGGTTGAAGGTGGACCTATGAACCAGGAGGTAACAGTTCCATTCCTGGTCTTGTTTTTCGGCTTAGTCCCCACTGGGAGGCTTGCAGGAGGCAGCCAATCAATGATTCTCTCTCATTGATGTGTCTATCTCTCCCTCTCCCACTCTGAAATCAATAAAAGTATATATTAAAACAAAAACAAAAAACAGGAAAAGACAACACTGGAGAGAATTGGAACGGACAGACAGAAACAGATCCATAGACAGAAGTACATAATAATGGGAAGGAGGGGAACGCTGATCTGTGAGTGGTAAGTTGATGGGATGTGCAGGATTAAGTTGTGATATATTGGTTTGTGGCTTTATATGTTCAATTTAACATCTGAATTATTTAAACTGAGAAGCCACTACATTAAAAGTAAAAAGAAAAAGACCTAGTTGTTTTTAGTTTTAAATATATTGTTTGTAGCTCAGATTCTGAGCCCTGCATTTTTCTACTGTTTATCATATGTGGAAACATTCATTGGCACTTAGTCAGTAATAGGAGGTGAGCTCAGCGGGCACTTGGTAAGGATGTCATTGATCCTCACAGTCGGAAGCTAGTTCTGGGAGTTGGTCTAATGTTCAGCACCTCTTCCTTCCCTTCATGTGATCTGTTCAATTACTGTGAGCCTGAAATGAGCTGTTCCCCTCAAGTCCCTCTGGTCCATTCTCTGAAAATACTGAAGGGTAGACTGGATTGACCTGGAACTTTATCCCCACAGAGCCCATCTGTTCATGGTGAAGTCACTTGGTCAGTATAATTCAATAGGTAACTTCTCCCAAAGGCTTAAGCATGAATATCTACTTTCTATAATTTCCTGGAAAAAGAGAATGGAAAACTACCTGGGAATCCTGCACGTGTACAAGTTCCTCCTTCAACTCCTCCCACTCCCCAGAGGTCTCAGGTGAGCTGGGTCTGATGTCTGTGCCCAGGGCTACTGAAACCGCTCTGGGGCAGCCTCACAGGCCCCAGGAGGGAACTGGTTAAAGATGCCAGGACATGGGCCCCAGGGCAGGCTTTTTCAGGGGAGGTAATGGTGTTGTGTTGGGTTTGGGGACACAGCCGAGAGTACATGCTCTCACTGCTCTAGGAGTCTGTGGAAGTCTTTGGAAGGACAGACACATGAAGACAGAATAAACCCCCTCACAGTGTGGTCTCCATGTGGGAGCTCATTGTTCCTGACTCTCCTGTGACCACGGACAGGAGGGGGTGGCTTTTCCCCATTTCCAGGTCCTTCTGACTGTGAGTGTGAGGTGAGCTGATGAACAGGCTGCGTGGTCACCTTGGAAGGCACATTCTGTGACTCCTCAACATAGTGTCACCTGAGGAAACAGCCCAGACCCCATCAGGACCAGGACCACATGGCTGCTTCTCAGGTAAAAGATGTGTCCTGGGTAAGAGGCTATATTTGCTTTTCCTTGAACAGCTGGTGATATATTTCTCTTTTTCTTCCCATACCTGTGTCCCCTCTGCTGCCCCTGGTACAGTCTGTCCTGTTACCCACAGCTGGCTGACTCACTGCTGCTTCTCCCTCTGCTCCATCACCCCTAAATCCCCCTTTCTGTCGCTCCATTCGCTCCCCCAGATCTTCTCTGAACCAGGCTATTTTTTTAATCGTTTTTTCTTTTTAAATTTTCATTTCAATAAATCTTTATTGTTCAGATTATTACAATTGTTCCTCATTTTCCCCCCATAGCTCCCCTCCATCTGGTTCCCACCCCACCCTCTGCCCTTATCCCCCCCCCCACTGTCCTCATCCATAGGTGTACCATCTTTGTCCAGTATCTTCCCGCACCCCCATATTCATTTCCTCCTGAGAATTGTCAGTTCACTCCCTTTCTATGCCCCTGATTCTATTATATTCACCAGTTTATTCTGTTCATCAGATTTTTTATTCACTTGATTTTTAGATTCACCTTTTTTTTTTTTTTCCAGAGAGGAAGGGAGAAGGAGAGAGAGAAACATCAATGATGAGAGAGAATCATTGCTCGCCTGCCTCCTGCACACCCCCTTCTTGGGATGGAGCCTGCAACCCAGGCATGTGTCCTTGACTGGAATCGAACCTGCAACTCTTCAGTCACTCTATCCACTCCGTGCAGGTCTTAGTGAGCAGGCTGACACTCTATCCACTGAGCCCAACCGGCTAGGGCCATGCCTTCATTTTGAAGTTTATTTTCCTCTAAAGTAAAATCTGTACCATGGGTTTGTGGACATGTGTCATCCTCATTTGCCAGTGTTAGAAAACACATCAGAGACGCCCTAGCCGGCTTGGCTCAGTGGATAGAGCGTCAGCCTGTGGACCGAAGGGACCCAGGTTCGATTCCAGTCAAGGGCACATGCCTGGGTTGTGGGCTTGATCTCCAGTGGCGGGTGTGCAGGAGGCAGCCCATCAATGATTCTCTCTCATCATTGATGTTTCTATCGCTCTCTCCTTCTCCCTTCCTCTCTGAAATCAATAAAGAAATATATTTAAAAAAAGAAAACACATCAGAGAATGTTACTGGGGCAAAGTGATCTTATTGGGTGATTCAGGATACTCCCTTAGGTCCAAACCTCTTCTCCCTAAACACTGTTTACATGTTGGGTGACATTGTGAACTCCTCTGGTGACCTGTTGGTAAATGAGTCTTCTTTCAGGGACCGCTGACCTTCAGGGATGTGGCCATACATTTCTCTCAGGCGGAGTGGGAATGCCTGGACCCAGCTCAACGGAAATTGTACCTGGATGTGATGTTGGAGAACTACAGCAATCTGGCTTCTCTGTGTGAGGATGACTTCCTTCCTGAGTTTCTACTCCATCTCCGGGATTTTGTTTCCCTTATTATTTTAACACGATAGGCCTGGTGCATGAAATTCTTGCAGTGGTAGGTCCCTAGGTCTGGCCTCCCCCCCTCCTGGGCTCCTCCTCCTTTTGCTCCCTCAGCACCTTGCTGCCTTTGCTGGTCACCTACCGTATTCCGCGACGCCCCTTGGTGGTCAGCGCAGGTCCTAATGAGTGACTGAGTTCCCACTCTCCCAGTTGAACTCAGGAGCGGACAATTTGCCTATTAGCCTTTCTATATATAGATAGATGTCTAGGGACTTTCTGCTTTCTATGGTAGATTCTTGCTCTCGAGGAACAAATTGGGCTCTAGCTTGTTTGGCTCAGTGGATAGAGCACTGGCCTGCACACTGAAAGGTCTCGGGTTCATTTCTGGTCAAGGGCCAAAGCCAGGGTTGTGGGTATACAGGAGGCAACTAATCAATGACTCTCTTTTTTTTTTCTTTTGACTTTTAATAAATCTTTATTGTTCAGATTATTACAGTTGTTCCTCTTTTTTCCCCCCATAGCTCCCCTCCACCCAGTTCCCACCAACCCTCTGCCCTTACCGCACCCCCCCCACTGTTCTCATCCATAGGTGTATGATTTTTGTCCAGTCTCTTCCCGCACCCCCCACGCCCTTTTTCTCCTGAGGATTGTCAGTCCACTCCCTTTCTATGCCCCTGATTCTTTATATTCACCAATTTATTCTGTTCATCAGATTTTTTATTCACTTGATTTTTAGATTCACTTGTTGATAGATAGGTATTTGTTGTTCATAATTTTTATCTTCTCCTCCTCCTCCTCCTTCTTCTTCCTTCTTCTTTCTTCTTCTTTCTTCCTTCTTCCTTCTTCTCCCTTCTTCTTCCTTCTTCTTCCTTCTTCACCTTTTAGCATTTCATATAATACTGGTTTGGTGTTGATGAACTCCTTTAGCTTTTTCTTATCTGTGAAGCTCTTTATCCACCCTTCAATTCTGAATGATAACTTTGCTGGATAGAGTAATCTTGGTTGTAGGTTCTTGCTATTCATCACTTTGAATATTTCTTGCCACTCCCTTCTGGCCTGCATAGTTTCTGTTGAGAAGTCAGCTGACAGTCGTATGGGTACTCCCTTGTAGGTAACTAACTGCTTTTCTCTTGCTGCTTTGAATATTTTCTCTTTGTGTTTTGCTTTGGCATTTCAATTATGATGTGTCTTGGTGTGGCCCTGTTTGGATTCCTTTTGTTTGGGGTTCTGTGTGCTTCCTGGACTTGTAAGTCTATTTCTTTCACCAGGTGGGGGAAGTTTTCTGTCATTATTTCTTCAAATAGGTTTTCAATATCTTGCTCTCTCTCTTCTTCTGGCACCCCCATAATTCGGATGTTGGTATGCTTGAAGTTGTCCCAGAGGCTCCTTACACTATCTTCATATTTTTGGATTCTTTTTTCTTTTTTTTTTTCCAGCTGGGGTTTTTTTGCTTCTTTGTATTTCAAATCTTTGACTTGATTCTTGCAATCCTCGAGTCTGCTGTTGGATCTCTGTATATTATTCTTTATTTCAGTCAGTGTATGCTTAATTTCTAGTTGGTCCTTTTTCATATCCTCGAGGGTCTCACTAAATTTATCGGTGGCTTCTAGAAAATTCTTGAAAAATGTTATAACTGTGGTTTTGAACTCTTTATCCTCCATTTCTTCCATTTGTGACCTGTTTCTTTGTCTCTGTATTTTGGCTGCTTCCCTGTGTTGATAGAGTGGCTTTGTGTGCTAGGTGCCCTATAGGGTCCAGTGGCTCAGCCTCCCCATTTACCTGAGGTGGACACTCTTGGTGCACCCCTTTGTGGGCTGTGTGCACAATCTTGTTGTAGTTAAGCCTTGATTGTTGTTGGTATCACTGGGAGGAATTGATCTCAAGGCCAATTGGCTGTGAGGATCAGCTGTGTCTATGATGGGAGAACTTCTGTGATGGAGACACCCTTATGAGGCAAGACTTGCTTCAGTGGGGCTTTGGTGGTCAATGAGTCTGCCCGCTGACTGTGTCCCTTATGGATCTGAGGAGTTGTAATCTGGATGTTCCTACTCTGACCCCTGGGTACACTGGCTCTTGGATCTCCAAGGAGGTGATAATTTAGCTTCTGCCTGAGGCCACCCAGCAGGAGCTAAGGAGAGATCTGCAGATTCCTCTTCTATGTTCGTGTTTTGGAGGTGCTCATATGAGGCTCAGCTGTGAAGCAATGCAAGCTGCTGTGGGGCCTTGGGCCTTCTTTTGGATGTTCTGGGTCTCTCTGACTCAGCTACAGTTTGTTAGGTAATTTTCGATTTCAAAGGACCAGGCCATTCATATGCAAAAGCCACTATGCACAGCTTGGTGGGGCGGGTCTTAGTGCAGAGCAAACAGCAATGGCTTTCTGTCAGCCCTGCCCTAAGAGGCCCCTGGGTCTCAGTGTCCCTCGGTAATCCCTGCAAGCACCTCTGAGAGAAAGCCGCCCTCGAGTTGCCCCTGCTGCCAGACAGTCCAGTTTCTCTCCATATGAGTCTGGGTCCCTAGAGTCTCGCCCGGATCTGGAGTTCAGAGCAGTTGGGAGCTTGTGTCTGCCTCCTGATTGAGAAAGACTGCCGTGTATTCAGTTGCCAGTCCTTTCCTCGTGCGCGTGCCTCTGTACCTCTGCTGTTACTTCCACAGCTCCTCTGAGTCTCAGTGTGCTTTTCTCTTTCCTTCTAGTTGTAGAATTTCCACTTAGCCAGCCTTCCTGTGGTTCTGGATGATGTCCGTTTTGTCTTTTAGTTATAGTTTTGAAGTGGCTGTGCGAGGCAGGAAGTTCAGGTGTTTACCTATGCCGCCATCTTGGTTTCTCCAATCAATGATTCTCTTGCATCATTAATGTTTCTATCCCTCCTTGCTTCTCCCTTCCTCTTGAAAAGCAATAAACATATATATGTATTTTAAAAAAGGAATATATTGGGGGTTCTTTGGTGTAGACAAGAAAGGCTTTGTGATGTATGTGAATTAGGAACTCAGTGTTTGTACACTTTACTTGTTGTCTACAGTAATTAGGGTACTATCAAAAAATAGTATTTTAGAAAATAATTTTCTGGAATATTTTAGATTCTATCTTGTCTTCTGGCCAGAGAACAACCTGGATTGGAAGTGAGAAAGCCTCTATGAAAATTCACACTTTATTTTCTTTTATTTTTGTATTTTTTTAAGATTTTCTTGATTTCAGAGAGGAAGGGAGAGTTAGAGAGAGATAGAAACTTCAGCTGGGCATTAATTGATTTATTTGTATGTGCCCTAACTAGAGAGGAAACCTACGACTATCGTATATCGGTACAATCCTCTAAGCAACTGGGCTACCTGTACAGGCAGATTGGATTCTTCCATGTAGTTCTATATATTTAGGTTTCTATCATCTCTTTTCATGGCTTGATGTATTATTTCTTTATAGTAGTGAATAAGACTTCATTGTATGTACTTCAGTGTATTTGTCCATTCACTTGTTGACAGACCTCTTCATTGCTTCTAGTTTTTGTAAATTATGAACAGCCCCATGTAGGCTTTTGTGTAGATTAAAGTCTTAATTCTTTGGTTTAATAGTGAGGAGCCCAGTTATTGGATCCTATGGCAAGTTTATGTTTAGTTTCATAAAAACCCCCAGACCATCTTCCCAAGGGGCTGTAGCATTGGCATTTTCAGCAGCAGTGATTGGGAGTTCCAATTGCTTCACATCACCATGACATATGGTGGGGTCCGTGTTCTGGATTCTGACCCTTTCAATGCTGGTTGAGTGTTGCTTGTCTGCTACTTTTCATTGTTATAATGTGCATTTCCTTAGTGACATAAGACGTGCTGGATCTTGTCACACTGATCTTCTATGTGTATGTATTTTGTAGTGCTGTGTGTTAAGGTGTTTGGCCCTTTTCAGTCATGTTGGTTATTTTGTCAATGTTGAGTTTGAAGACATCTTTCTCTGTTACATAATTGTCCTATACATGCTGACTTTTTTTAATGAACATATATATTAATTTTATATATTAATATATATTAATTTTTATTAATATATTAATGTATATATTTATTTCAGAGAGAAAGGGAGAGGGAGAGAGAGAAACGTCAATGATCAAAGCGAGTCATTGATTGGCTGCCTCCTGCACACCCCCTACTTGAGATTGAGTCCGCAACCCGGGCACGTGCCCTGACAAGGATTTGAACCGTGTCCTACTGATTCTTAGGTCAATGCTCAACTGCTGAGTCATGCCAGTCAGGGTATGTGCACTTTTACAAATATATTTTCTTAGCCCGTGCAATTTACACGTAGACATCTGAGTATCTCAACGCGATTTGTATATGTGAGACTATCTTTTACTTCTTTTATGGTAGAAGCACCCTTGTAGAAGTTTATTTACCTCATGCCTGAGAAGTTGTAAGTAGGCTCTTTATTCTACAGTGCTTCTTTTTTGTAGTTGTTAATCCTCACATGAGAACATTTTTTCCATTGCTTTTCAGAGAGAATGGAAGGAAGGGAAGAATGAGGGGGAAGAGAGAGGGAAACATCGATGTCAGAGAGACACATCGACTGGCTCCCTCTTTCTCGCACTTCAACCCAGGTGGGGTGGGAATTTGCAACCAGGTCTGTGCCTTTTAGGGGGATTTGAACCCGTTACCCTTAAGTAAGTGCACAGGATGATGCCCTAACCCTGAGCCACACTGGCCAGGGCCTATCGTGTTCCTTTATTTACTTCTGTCTTAATATGTAGATGATGCTTTTGGATAATACCAGTTTTGAAAATTTTTTTTAAATCAAGAAGCATGATACCTTTAAACTTACACTGTGTCTCCTATGTTTATTTTGGTTCCCTGGTGTCTTGTGTCATTTCATATCAGTTTCAGGATGAGGTTTGTTAATTTTGTGAAAAGTGTCATTGGGACATGGATAATAACTGCTTTGAATGTTTGTGTCAACCTTGGGTACCTGTGACAGCTTATACAGGTCATTGCATGTATAGTTCATTTATTGAGTTCTTCTTCAATTACACCCAGCACTACTTTATACTCTATTTTTATTTATTTATTTATTTTTATTTTTAAAAAATATATATTTTACTTATTTTTTACTGAGAGGAAGGGAGAGGGATAGATAGCTAGAAACATCGATGAGAGAGAAACATCGACCAGCTGTCTCCTGCACACCCCCTACTGGGGATGTGCCTGCAACCAAGGTACATGCCCTTGACCGGAATCGAACCTGGGACCCTTCAGTCCGCAGACCGATGCTCTATCCACTGAGCCAAACCGGTTTCGGCAAATTTTTATATTTCTATATATTTTTTCACATACAAGGAATCTTCATATGTTCATATTTATCGCCAGAAGTGTATTTCTGAAGGATTATTTATAGTGCAGGTCTAATGATGAGAGAGTTTTGGAGCTGGAAAAGTTTTTACTCTCCATTGTTGATCATCTGTTTTGTCAGTATTTTTGTTGGATGGTTTTTGTTCATTTATCAGTTCCCTGTTTTATTTCATGCCCTTTTCTTGCCCCCAATAGTATTCTACTTAGAAATCCCCTAATGATCTTAGAATAGCTGTCTTTTCCATGAGAAGTTATATTTTTATATGCTTTTAGGATAGTATTCTAGTACTTACGATATTTTCATTGTTTTTTATCTGTTCTCATGTTTATATTAATATTACTTAGAATTCAGTTAGCTGCTTGTGTTTGTATGTCTCTTTCTCCAATTGTCAGGATGTTACATGATTAATTTTTTATATAAGCTACCTACTCCTTTTCACATTCCTGTCTTTATGGGTCCTCTTGGAGGTCGGTTTGTTAGTGTCTTAGGAAATCTTTAAATTCTCTTCATATTCCCACATGTTTGTTGGCTTTTCTTCATCAAGATTTTAATGAATTAACATTTTAATGATTTATGTACAAATTATTTCATCATTTAATTATTATTTTTTAAATTGTCCTTATTGATTTCAGAGATATAGGGAGTGGGAGAGGGAGATAGAAACATCAGTGAAGAGAATCATCGATTGGCTGCCTCCTGCATGATCGGTGATTGAGCCTTCACCCCAGGCCTGTGCCCTGACATGGAACCAAACCGTGACCTCATGGTTCATAGATTGACACTCAACCACTGAGCCACCACTTCCAGGCAAATTCTTTGATGTTTTAAGTTGAAAGTGTCTTTCATTAATGATTCTACTGTATTTGTTAATTCTGGTATTATGTTTTGCAATATCCCCTTTCAGTGGTGTTTATAAAATACTCTCTCATTGTATTTTTATTTTGGATATATAATGTTTTGGTGATATTATATAGTTGTATTTTCCCCCCCTTTTTGGCTTTAAGGTACTTATTTGCCTTTTTTTTAGATAATTAATATACTTCCATTAATATAGTGTCAGTTTGATTACATTTTTTCTGTTTTCCTGATGGTACACTTTTTCTGTTTCTTTGGATGACTTCATATCTGTTGCTGAGATTCTGGAATTGTAAACAAGCAGGATTTTGAACATGCTTTCTATAGGAGGAAATAAATAATAACCATATGTGGCACAAATTCTACTTTCGGTCAACACTGTTTTCAGGATCTGTATTCTTGGTTCGGTTGTGTTTTTAATTTCCCAGTTGGAAATGTTCTCTGTTTCTTTCTCAGACCCACGGTATCTTTTCAGGCTTGACATATATCTTCATTACCACAGTCTGTGGTGTTCGAACTAGTTGTCATTGTTTCTTTGTAGCAGCCACTACAGGGCACTCACCTGTACTGCAATTCTGTTCACACTCTTGAGTCATGCACAAGAGATACATGTTCTTCAAGAGCCCGCAAAACAGGGAGATCATTGATCATACACTTTCTTCATTTCTCATTTCTCTCTCTCTCTCTCTCTCCAGTGAATAAACTGGGAATGTTTTTATAATATTGCCATTGGGTGCCAGGGGGTTTAAGCAGGTATCATTGGAAAATATAAGCAACTCTTTGATGTGAGTTTTTTTCATTGTACCTATCTTGAGCTTTGTTTAAAATCATCACTTGCCGAAACCGGTTTGGCTCAGTGGATAGAGCGTCAGCCTGCAGACTGAAAGGTCCCAGGTTCGATTCCGGTCAAGGGCATGTACCTTGGTTGTGGGCACATCCCCAGTAGGGGGTGTGCAGGAGGCAGCTGATCGATGTTTATAACTCTCTATCTCCCTTCCTCTCTGTAAAAAAAGTCAATGAAATATAAAAGAAAGAAAGAAAGAAAGAAAGAAAATAAATAAAATAAAATCATCACTTGCTCTTAGAATAATTCAAAATGTCATTTGGTCAATACTTGCTGGTAAGTTCAAAGTGCACTCACCTGATTGTAAAAACTGAATATTTGTTTTCTTTCAGCTATGTCATCTGAGGATTTCCAGGCCTTTATAAAACCCGGAATACAAGATTTATTCTCTGAAATAATACTGGTAAGATATAAAAGGTGTTGCTTTGATAATGCTCACTTAATGAAAGCCTTTGAATTGGAGGAAGAGTGTGCTGAGAAGAGAAAAAATTAATATAAACAGAACAAATCTGGAACAGTTTTCATAATAAAATTCTTGTTACCTAAAGAAGTCAGGTGTATTATGCATTTGGGAAACCTCCCAATTTAAAGTCAGTTACATTGGCAGATCAGTGTGTTTCTGCACTTGAAGGTCAAAAACAACTTTTTACTGTTATGCATTCTTGGACAGAGAATCTGGAAAAACTAAGAAGTCACATAATCTCTAGAATAAATAATATTTGAATTGTTTAAAATCTAGGGTCAGATTAAACTTTCAGTCATTTCTAAAATGTATAGATTTATAATGTATCCATATAATTAAAATGTGCTGAATTTTGCAACTTTTTAATAATATTTTTTATTAAAAATATATTTATTGACTTCAGAAAGTAAGGGAGAGAAAGAGGAGAAGAAAACATCAATGATGAGAGAGAATCCTTCAGTGGCTGCCTTCTCTATACCTCCCACTGGGGACCGATTCCACAGGCAAGCCGTATCCCCTTATTGGGACTGGAATATGATCTTGTTCATATGATGAAGCTCAACCAGTGAGGCATGCTGGCTGGGCAGTTAGGCACTCTTTTAAACAAGGATTCATTATTCTTCCTCTGACAATTAATGTTTTGTATTTATTTTTTGTCTATAATTTTAATAAATTGGGAAAGCTTTTCCTATACAACTGTCTACGTTTAATGAGTATCACAGAATGGTTCTTATGGAACAAGTATACATTTTTCATGAAATTATAACTGTCAGTAAAGGCCTTTCTATCTCCCATTATCACCAGAGTACATATAATGGAGATAGCAGTTATCAATGGAATGAACATTGGAACAATTCTAAGCAAGAGTCATGTCTTAATCATCGGACAACTGAACTTGCAGAGGACCATTATAAAAGTGGAAAAGTCTTTGACCAAATGTCCAATCACAATATACGTCAGGTTTTTCCTATTGTGGAGAAGACACACAATGGAAGTAAATGTATCCAGTCTTTTCAGCAGTCTTCAAATTACCCTGAACAAGAAAATATTCATGCTGGGGATGAGGCTTACAAATGGAATCAGTGTGGGAGAGGCTTCAGTCAAATATTCAATCTAAATAAACGCAAAAAAGTACATAGTGGAGAAAAACCTTATACATGTAAAGATTCTGGTAAAACATCTATTTGGCCTTTAGGTTGTACTGTAAATCAGACAATTGGTACTGGAGACAAGCCTTACAAATGTAAATCATGTGGCAAAACTTTTAAATATCATTCATCTCTTCTTATACATAAGGGAAGATTTCACACTATTGCAAAATTTTACAAACTCAGGGAAAATGGAAAAGACTTTAGTCAGTTCTCAAGACATACTCAAAATCGTACAAATCATATGGATGAAAATTCTTATAAATGTTCAGAATGTGGCAAAACCTTTAGTCGGCCCTCAAACCTTATTCTTCATCAGGGAATTCACACTGGAGAGAAACCTTATAAATATAGAGAATGTGGCAAATCCTTTAACAGCCATTCAGTTCTTATTAATCATCACAGTGTTCATACTGAAGGTAAGTCTTATAAATGTAGAGAATGTGGTAAAGCATTCCTCCACGCCTCAAACATGTTTCGACATCGGAAAGTTCATACTGGAGAGAAGCCTTATAAATGTACAAAATGTGGCAAAGCGTTCAGTGCGTCCACAAACCTTAATCGACATCAGAGAGTTCATACTGGAGAGAAGCCTTATAAATGTACAGAATGTGGGAAAGCATTCAGTGAGTCCGCAAATCTTAATCGACATCAGAGAGTTCATACTGGAGAGAAGCCATATCAATGTAGAGAATGTGACAAAGCCTTTAGCCGGCCCGCAACCCTTACTATTCATCACAGAATTCACACTGGAGAGAAACCTTACAAATGTAGAGAATGTGGCAAATCCTTTACCAGCCATGCAGGACTTACTAAACATCAAGGTGTTCATACTGAAGATAAACCTTATAAATGTAGAGAATGTGGTAAAGCATTCCTCCATGCCTCGAACATGATTCGACATCAGAAAGTTCATACTGGAGAGAAACCATACAAATGTAGAGAATGTGGCAAAGCCTTTAGCGATTCCTCCTCCCTTAATAAACATCACAGAGTTCATACTGGAGAGAAGCCTTATAAATGTAGTGTATGTGGCAAAGCCTTTAGCGATTCCTCCTCCTTTAATAAACATCACAGAGTTCATACTGGAGAGAAGCCTTATAAATATAGAGAATGTGGCAAATCCTTTAGGCAGTCCGAATCCCTTAGTTATCATCAGAAAGTTCATACTGGAGAGAAGGCTTATAAATGTAGAGAATGTCACAAAGTCTTTAGCCAGTCCTTCTCCCTTAATCGTCATCAGAGAGTTCATACTGGAGAGAAGCCTTATAAATGTAGAGAATGTGGCAAAGCCTTTAGATGTTCGTATTCCCTTAATATACATCAGAGAGTTCATAGTGGAGAGAAGCCTTATAAATGTAGAGAATGTGGTAAAGCCTTCAGTGATTCCTCAAAACTTACTCGCCATCATAAAATTCATACTGGAGATAAGGCTTATAAATGTAGAGAATGTGGCAAAGCCTTTATCCGGTCCTCACACCTTACTTATCATGAAAGAGTTCATACTGGAGAGAAGCCTTATAAATGTAGAGAATGTGGCAAAGCCTTCAATGAGTCCGAAAGACTTAATATACATCAGAGAGTTCACACTGGAGAGAAGCCTTATAAATGTAGAGAATGTGGCAAAGCCTTTACATGTTCCTCCTCCCTTAATTTACATCAGAGAGTCCATACTGGAGAAAAGCCTTATAAATGTAGAGAATGTGGCAAAGTCTTTAGATGGTCCTCACAACTTACTAAGCATAAGAAAGTTCATCCTGGAGTGAAGTCACATGAATGAAGAGAATGTTGGCCACATCCATTGGCAGCTCCTCCAACCTTACTGTACATCAGAGGGCTCATACGGGAGAGGAGCCTTATAAATGTAAAAATGTAGCAAAGCCTTTAATCAATGTTCCTGCCTTATTGTACAGCAGAGTTCATACTTGAGAGAAGTATTACAGATCTGAGAAGTGTCAAAAGTCCTTGACCTGCAGTGACAAGTTACTCAACATCACAGAATTCTGACTGTGAACAAGCCTTATGAATATGAAAAATGTAGTGAAGGCTTTAAAAGCCATTCATGTATTACTGTACATGAGAGACTTCATACTGAAGGGGAAACCTTTCAAATGTAGAGCATGTGCAAGATCCTATACTGTTGGATGTCCCCATTTTCTTCACTATCAGAGAAGTGTAAACAAGGAGCCGAGAACGCCGGTGAACCTTGAGCCCTGGCAAGGGCCATAGCTATGCACCAATTGTTTAGTGGAGACAATGGTAGCTCAAGCCATTTCCTGACCAAATAGTCTCAGAGTAAATCTTTACTAATACTTACTGACCTTTAAGATAATCTGTCTGCTACCGGAATTGCCTGACTGACCAAGGGCTATATGTGTATCCAAAATTGAATAAAATGTTGGCAAGGCCTGGGCACCAGTGGAAGCCCTTCCCCTGGTGTTGGACTTTCCGCCTGGCTCCCAGTATTTCCAAATTATTATTTGTTGTCTCTGTCATTTGCGTGCAGCCCTTTTCCAGATCGTGAACACTGAACCACGCGGGACGTTGCTCAGACATCTGGCTCCTCGACTAGGGACATCTGGAGAAGAAGAATTGCCTATTGCAAAAAACGAAGTTCACCAGATAGGTGGGGGAAATTCACCAGATAGGTGGGTAAAAAGAATTCATCCAAAAGGTGGGGAAATTCGCTGCATGCAAAGCCCACGGCCAGCTGCAGAAGTCGCATTCTGTAAGCAGGGTGGGAATGTGTTTTTTTAAGCTAGGGTAATGGAGGAGAATTTGGTTAAAAAGTAAGAAGCTTTATTGTAGACTTTTGGCTTGCATGCTTAAAGATAAAGGAATTCAAGTGTTAGAAGGTATTCTCTTACAGTTTTTGCATGTTATTATGGAACATAATCCCTGGTTTCCTGAAGGAGGTGCATTAGATGTTGAATGTTGGGAAAGAGTTGGTCAAAACTTGAAAAAAACTCAGCAGCAGGGGAAAAACTTGCCTCCAAATTGTTTCTCCTTGTGGAACAAGGTATTGCATTTGCGAGAGCCTGTTAGAGAGGCTAAGGAGGATGAACCTCCTCACCTTGCACCTTCTGCTCCTAAAGAGGAGCAAAAAGAAAAATTGGAGAAATGGCCTTTATGGCCCCCTCCACCTCCATGTCCTAATCCTGAAATGTTTAATTTGCCACTAATGGAATCACCTGTGCAAAGAGCTATCTGAGATGGATTAAAGGAGAAATTATGACTAACATTTCTGAAGCATACTTAGCTCCTTATGAGTGGTATTCTTTGACTCATGCAACTCTGGATGGAGGAGATTATTTACTATGGGAAGGAGGATTTTTGGAGAAATGTCGGGAGCAAGCCCACCCAAATCATGGGCTGAATGCTCAAATAACTTATGAAATGCTGGCTAGGCAGAGGGACCCCCACCAGTGCACTAATCCATGCACCAGGAATCTAGTAATATAAGAACTAAATGTTCTGGCGCAGCTTGTGTTGCTTAGTGAATGAGCATTGACCTATGAACCAGGAGGTCAGGTTAGATTCCTGGTCAGGGCACATGCCCGGGTTTTTCTTCAATTTTCAATATGGGGCATGCAGGAGTTAGTGGAACATTGATTCTCTCTCATCGTTGATGTTTCTCTCTCTCTCTCTCTCTCTCTCTCTCTCTCTCTCTCTAACTCTCTGAAATCAACAAAATATTCTAAAAATAAAAGTAGTTCCTGAGGTTGAGGTGCTCAGTAATAAAAACCTAATGCATGTGACTTGGCCTTGGGACTGGCTAGTGGATAGAGGCTGGAAGGAGACTATTAGTGGACGCTGCAAGCGAAGGAACTAGAATGGAACTCTGGAAGGGAGGGGAAATCGTGGTGGTTTTTTTGAAAATCATGTTTTGATCTAGTGAAAAGTTGACAAATCTTTTGCCAATAGCACATGAAGCAGAAAAACCACCTGAGCAACCCATAGACTCATAAGAAATATCGAATATTGCTGCATTAAGAGAATCCCTTTTGGGTGGTTTTACATAACAGATAATGAACTTGAGATGCTTTTAAGAACTGAATTGTGTCCCCTCCAAATGGATATTTTGAAGGCTTAATACCCAATATGTCTCTATTTGGACATAAGGGGTTTACAGAGGTCATTAACTTTTCATGAGGTCACAAGAGCGGGGTTCTAATCTGATAGAAGTGGGGTCCTTATAAAAGAAGATAGGGGGAAAAAAGAAGATAGAATCACCTGTCTATACATATTCTTGAAGTTTTATTTGGATAATATAAAGAAAGAATACTTCAATGTCTGCTTCTTAGCTAAGTCAGAAGTGTTTATTTTTGATATGTTTCATTTTGGAACAGGTATTACATGAAATAATAAGTGTGTAGTGAATAAACAGTATTTAAGGAAATTTAATTCAAGTGTTGGACACAACATTTGTTTTAGTAATGCAGTTTATCACAATGTTCTTTAAAAGGTTTCTTTTTAAGCAATGCTATTGTCCTAAATGATCACATATCTTAGTCACCCAAGGCTCATATCCCAGGTGGTGTCCCTCTGAAAGTCTCTGGAACTCAGCCATGTTGAGACTTGGTCTCCCTGGGGATTGAGGAAGGGAGCAGGAAAGGCTGCTGGTGTGAGTATGAAATTGCCCATCTACCCAGGGAGAGTTGTGGTTTCACCTTTTGGTTCTTCTCACACAGACCAGTGCAACTCTGTTTAATAAAAGTGCTTACATGAATTCCAATTGCAGTCATGTACCAGGGTCCAAACCCGTCCCGACCTCCTGCCCCTCACTGAGATCCCAGTTCCCGAAGACTTGCTTCAGCCTCACTACCAACATCTGCCTGCTTGGCCGGGGGCAGGGGGTGGTGGGGGGCAAATTAGCTCCTGACATAACCCTTTTCTTTTTTTATTTTATTTTATTTTTTAAATTCCTTTATTGATTAAGGTGTCACAAATTTGTCCTCATCCCCCCATTCCCATCCCACACCCCTCCCCACGGATGCCCCAACCCCCTGTTGAACTTAACCATTGGTTAGGCTCATAGGCATGCACACAAGACCTTTGGTTGATCTCTCCCCCCTCCCCCCACCCTCCCCTATCCTCCCTCTGAGGCCCGATAGTCCGATCGATGCCTCCTTGTTTCTGGTTCTGTTCTTGTTCATCAGTCTGTGTTGTTCATCCTTTCCCCTAGATGAGCGAGATCATGTGTCACTAGAGATATACTTATAAAAACTGAATGTGAGACGAGCAATAATGGTTATGCTGACAGGCAAATGAATCAGTCTGTAGTGAGTTTCTTTCTGGACCAACAGTTCTCTTGAGACCCAATATCAATGTCCACCAGTTCCTTATGTGTACATGTCGGCACTGACCCCTCAGCTCTGGATGGTGGACAAATGGTGGTAATGCAGGTCCGACTCCCTCTGGTTTGGTCTCGGCCGGACCCAGGGGCACGGCTTCACCCGGACTCAGGGGCACTGACATAACCCTTTTCAACTGTAGTTTCCAACACACGTGGAAATCTTTCTGAGTGCTTTCATAATACATTTGATTCTAAATGTGTGAGTCACTGACTTCCAAACTTCACCATTGGGAAGGGAAACGATTGTTGACCAGCAGACATCACTGCCAGAGGGTGTTTCATTCCAGTTTAAATTTTAAGGAGGAAATAAACAGGAATGTCTAAAAGTCATAGATCACTGTTAACACATCATTTCTGGAGGTTGCATTTGCCCCTGTGGATTGTATCCTCTGGCACAGAGAAGGCTCCTATTTGATGCAGGTGAAGTTTCATCAGGGTCTCTGTCAGGGCATTCCCCTCCGTTCCATTGGTGTGTGGATCTGTGTCAATCCGGAATCATACCACTTGCTTCCTGTTGCTTTGTGAATTGTTTCACAGTGTAAAAAAGTGAATCTTGCCCTAACCGGTTTGACTCAGTTGGTAGAGCATTGGCAGGTGGACTGAAGGTTCCCAGGTTCCATTCCAAGCAAGGGCATGTACCTTGGTTGTGGGCTCTATCCCCAGTAGGGGATGTGCAGGAAGCAGCTGATCAATGTTTCTCTCTCTTTTTTAAAAACTTCTTTATTGATTAAGGTATCACATATTTATCCTCATCCCTCCACTCCCATCCCAAACCCCTCCCCACGCATGCCCCCACCCCCCTGTTGTCCGTGACAACGTTGTTTCTCATCATTGATGTTTCTAACTCTCTATCCCTCTCCCTTCCTCTCTGTAAAAAATCAATAAAAAAAAATATATATATATGTATGTATGTATATATATAAATTTTTAAAAAGTGAATCTTCCAGCTTTCCTATATTTGAAGTGTTTTCTGTCTCCTGAATCTCTTTTGCTTAAATTACAGCCAAAACTGTCTTGGAATTTCCATAGGTAATCTATTTATTGTGTAAACACTTGGAATATTAAGGAATGTCTCAGTTTATTTGTATCTGTTTTCCTTAGCATTGTGTCATTTTCAGTGTGTAAATACGGTCATTTTCACTGTATTTGTAGAATTGATTGTCTTTATGTGTTTATCTGCATATTATATGTGGTGTCTTTTCTGGCTTCTGATGGCAATACTAAGGGGTGACATTTTATTGGCTAAAAGCAATTAAATATTTACATAGGTTAAACCTAATACTTTAGTCTGACTTACTCTAAATTAGAGGTTTTTTAAATAGGTCATATCTTTAAAGTAAATAAATATTTATAAAACTGTAATGCATTACTATATTCATAAAAATACTGGAAAATAATCAAAATAAAGAGAAAGTTGTGATGGGATTAAGTAAACTGATAATAGTTATTATCTTATAACTGTTTTAAATATTGTTGATTTTAAAATTGTTTTGCTTCCCAAATATGAGGAAAACTTAACAGGAGATATTCTTCATTGATATCAACATCCCATTAAATGGGTTATATGGACTACTAAAGTAAAAAAAATTCATTTAAAAATGCATTCCCAGAACACAAAGACTTCAAAGACCACAACTTACAACTAGAAAGTTTTATCCATTGAAAAATACATAAATTAAAATGTTTCCCTCTATGTTGGATGGGACCTTATCTCATCAGGTGCCTAACCATGAATGGATATCTGGGTCTGTCTCTGACACCCCCATCCATCTGCTTCCCTAACTCAAGCTGTCTCTCCATTCAGATGGGGGGACAGGGAGGGGCTGAGAGAGCAGGCTGCCCTCCTACAATCCCCTCCTCACTGAGGGTTTAAGGATCCAGGAGAGTCAGGGGCAGAAAGTTTCTGGTTTCAAACCCAGTCTGCCCGCCTTTGGAATTCTCTGTAACTTCCCTGTGAGAATGTGTTACCGGCTGTGAAGATCCTGGAAAGACACCTCCTGGGACATGTGCAGCTGAAGGGCAGGCCCGCCAGTAGCTCTCAGCACCGCCTCTGGGATCTGGAAACTTCTGTGTGAATTCCAGATGCCTCCTCCCCTCTTTATGCTTTGCCACAGCTGCCATTTACTCGCTAGCACCCCAATAAAAGACCAGCCCCTCTATCTGGGGAGCCTTGTGCCATCAGAGGGCACCTGGCCCTTTCCTCCCTTTAAAGGAGTAAAATACCCGCCCTCTCTCTGCTCCTGTCTCTTCTCTCCCTGGTGAATCCTGTCACAGCCGCGTCACCAGCCAAACCCCAACAATGACGGGGGAACTCCCCCAGGAGGGGCTGTCCCTGTGGGAGGAGGTGAGGGACCCAGGGCTGCCCCCTCGCTCCTGCCCCGCCCTCCCTCCCTCTGTCCCCGCACAGGCCCCGCCCCCACCGCGGAGTCGCTCAGCTCAGGCGCTGGCCCCGCCCATCCCGCAGGGAGGCGCATGCGCAGTTCCTGGCAGACGCGGAAGCGGCTGTGGAGGGGAAGGTGGCGGTTCCCTGAGGAGGTGTCTGTGCTTTAAAGCCGCTGCTCTCCGCCCCCTCCCCGCAGGGAAGGCTGAGGGCGCTGCGGGCGCTGAAGTCCGTGGTGAGGTCCCCGCCCCGGAGCCCCTCACAGCGGTGAGTCCGGTCCCGGGCGGCTGCGCAGTGGAGGCGCCGCGTTCCTTTGGGGGAAACTGAGGCCCGGCCCGCGGTCTCTCCGCCTGTGGCTGTGGGCCCCGCCTGCCGCGTGGTTTTCCTGCCGAAAACCATCCCCGGGGCCGCCGGTCCCCCCGCGGGGCTGGAAGTCTGGGTCAGGGGTTCCCGCCCTTTGCGCCCCTCCCCCGCCCGGCGCTTTCCGCCCACAGAGCCCGGATGGCTCCCGGCCTGGGGGTCTGCACCCCGCCTTCCTAGGCCCCCCCATTAATAAGGGGTCTGAGTGCCAGGGGAGCACAGTGTCCATGGGGAGGGGCTCAGGGGGAAGAACGCGGTGTCCCCAGAAGAGGTGACCTGCCCGCAGGGAGGGCTTTGTGGGGGCGGTGACTGCGGGGGGCGGGGAACCGGGCTGGGGGGTCAGGAGGGGGAGGGAGAGAGACAGACACGTGGGAGGAGGAAGGGTGGTGAGGGGTCCACAGAGGGGCCATAGGGGTGTGGGAGGACTGGACGGCGATGGTGGGAGGGAGGGGGTAAGTCCCTCTTGTCCATTCTCTGAAACTCTTGAAGGATGGACTGGATTGAACTGGATCTTGGTTCCCAGAGCCCATCTATTCATGCTGAAGTCGTTTGATCAGCATATTTCAGTAGCTAACTTTCCCCAAGGGCTTTAGCAAATTCTCTCTCTAATTTCCTGGGAAAGGAGGAAACAAATCTGCCTGGGAAACCTGCACGTGTACAAGTTCCTGCTTCACCCCCTCCCACTCCCCAGAGGTCTCAGGTGAGCTGGGTCTGATGTCTGTGCCCAGCGCTACTGAGAGCAGCTCTGGGGGAGCCTCACAGGCCCCAGGAGGGAACTAGTTAAAGATGCCAGGACATGGGCCCCAGGGCAGGCTTTTTCAGGGGAGGTAATGGTGTTGTGTTGGGTTTGGGGACACAGTCGAGCAGCCCATGTTCTCACTGCTCTAGGAGTCTGTGGAAGTCTTTGGAAGGACAGACACATGAAGACAGAATAAAACCCCTCACAGTGTGGTCTCCATGTGGGAGCTCATTGTTCCTGACTCTCCTGTGACCATGGACACGAAGGTGTGGCTTTTCCCCATTTCCAGGTCCTTCTGACGGTGAGTGTGAGGTGAGCTAACAGGCTGTGCAGACGCTTTTGAAGACAAATTCTGTGACTCCTCAACATACTGTCACCTGAGGAAACAGCCCAGACCCCATCAGGACCAGGACCACATGGCAGCTTCTCAGGTAAAAGATGTGTCCTATGGCAGGGGCTGTATTTGCTTTTCCTTGAACATCTGTTGATATATTTCTCTTTTCCCTTCCCACGCCTGTGTCCCCTCTGCTGTTCCTGTTACAGTCTGTCCTGTTAGCCACAGCTGGCTGACTCACTGCTGCTTCTCCCTCTGCTCCATCACCCCTCAATCCCCCTTTCTGTCCCTGCACTCCCTCCCCCAATTCCTTTTTTCTTTTCTGGGAAGTATATTTTATTTACATTTTAAAAATCTGTAACTAATCTCTCTCTTCCTCCTTTCCACCCCCAGAGACTGAGGAAGGGAAATAACAGGCACCTCAGACACCTACTCCCCACATACAAATAGGCACCCCATGACTCACACCCACAAATGAAAGAGAAAGAGGTCTGAACCTCCCTCTGAGAGATCCCTGAGGTCTGGGGGAGGGGGAGGGGCCTGAGGGGTGAAGGGTGGGTCTCTTTAGAGAAGAAAGGGACAGAGAGGGCAAGTCAGTGTGCAGGGGTTGGAACGTAGTCCAAGGCTCACTGCATCCTCTTCCTTCATACCCTCCTGCCTCTGCTGGTGAGGGGTCTCCCTTCTGCCCCTCAACACGAGACACAAAGCAGAGGCTGCAGCCACTAGCGGTCAGCTCTCTGGACACAAAATACTTTTGCTTTGTGATCTCCTGATGCGGTCACCACCAGGGAGGCATGTTTGCTGAGGGCAAAGTCCAGGATCTCAGCCGTGTGGCCCCGGTAGTCAAGTCAGCAGGCAGCCAGTCTGAGCGTCCCAGAGGCGCACGATGCCTGACTGGTGCTGACGCTGGTGCCTGAGGGTCTGCGTAGACAGGTCATAGATGGCCAAGGTCCCATCCAGGTCGCCAACAGCTGCCAGGGACGTCGCACTGCAGGAGCCCAAGGGTTCCACTGAGTTGGACTCGCTCTCCTCCCCTTCTCCCAGGTTGGGCTGGGAGGCCACAGACTGAGGCCTGAAAACACCCACCATCTTGCCGGTGGTGGCACTGACCAACTTGGCCTGGCAATCCACAGAGCCAGTTAGGATCAAGCTGCCATCCTGGTTGGTGGGGACCCAGGTCAGAGGGCCCTGGTAACCTTCAGTCCCTTTTAGTGCATGGATAGGGTTTCCGTGCTTCAGGTCCCAAATCCTGATGGTGCCATCTGCATAGCCGACCACAGCTCTCTATCCCTCAGGGAGGACTCGGCCACAGGTGGCTGGGCAGTTGGGACCCTGGAAGGTCTTGCAGTCACCATTGGGGACCTTCCGCATCCATGTGTTGCCATCAGCAGTGCCCGCCAGTAGGATAAGTGCCCGAGGGTGCCACTCCATCCACTCCAGGTCTCCTGCTTCAAAGGACCAGACCTCCTCCTTGGTGTCCACCTGCCACACTTTCAAGAGGCCACTCATGCCCCCTGTAGCCACTAGGGTAGAGTCATGGCTGAAACCCGCACACGTCACAGAGTCCTTATGGCCTGCACACTGAGCCTCCACACGAAGGCTTTGTCATCTTCACCCCCTGTCACCGCCAATGTGTTGGCCTTGGGGTCCAGGCTCACACAAAACACAGATGCTGCGTGCAGTGCAAAGGTGACCTCGCTGTCGTCTGGGCCCTCCATGCTGCCAACCACCCCTTCCTGGGGTTCCAAAACCCAGCCCTCTTGTTGCCCTCTTCCTCTTCCTCAAAGTCCACATCTTCCATCTCCTGGGCTAGATCATCCGGGTCCGGCGGACCGGGATCCAGTTCTACCACCTCGATAATCTCTTCATCACCATGGAAGCTTAGGGTCTTCAGTGGGGGTGGTGGTGTCAGTAGAAGCCCCGCTTTCCGGTTCTGATTCCATGCTGCGTAAGGAGCCGATCCCCCTGCCCCAATTCTCCTCTGAACCAGTGTATCTGAAGTGCCTACCCCTTTGTTGCCTTCACTTGGGTTCACCAGGAACCCTCTTCCTCTCAGCTCCCCTTCATGTCTCTGGGCTCCTTCCTCTCCATATTTCTCTACTTCTGATGTTCTTGCCTTTCCATGTTGTTTTTCTTTCCTTTTTTCTTTCCTTTTTTCTTAGGATAGTCAGTATCACCAGTTTTTATATTTCCCTCTCTCTCCTTTTAAAAATATATCTTATTGATTTCAGAATGGAAAGAACAGGGAGAAAGAGGTAGAAACATCAGTGAGCAGAGAGAATAATTGATCAGCTGCCTCCTGCACACCGCCACTGGGGCTGGAGTCTAAAACCTGGCATGTGCCCTGACCAGGAATGGAAACCTGCCCTCCTGGTTGATAGGTCAATGCTCTACCTCTGAGCCACACAGGCCGGTCTGTATATTTCTCTCCTTTGTCCCACAGCCTTCTCTGCCTTCATTTTGTGCAGCCTCCCCAATGTGAGGAAGCATTACCACCTTGAATTAATGACTTTCAACTTCTCCGAACATCCCTTTTGTGACAGATCCACCTGGGAAGGCAGGCATGTCTAACATCCCTATTGGGATGGGGACAGGGGCTCTTGTGTCTTGAAGAAGGGAAATGTCGGTTTTAGGTTCAAGTGGCTGCAGCATCAGCTCTTGATCAAGGGTGAGAAAATGCACATTTGACTGCTAGAGTAGCTCAGAAATTTCTGAAAGAAAAGAGACTCGCTCACTAGATGAGTACTAAAGAGTTGCTAGGTAAATATTCTGTTAGCTTACAGAACATGAGAGGGACGCGTGGATTGACAATTGCAAAGTTAATGTTTACTTGTGATCATTTCCACATAATTATTTCTTTATTGAGGTTTTCATTTGCCAGGAATGTCAGCAGTGGTGACCTGACCTGAGTGTGTGCCTCAGTCAGGTGATACCCATTGTTCAGCCCACCTGATGTTCACGTGGCAGAGGCGCTCCCCTCACTGTAGAGTTAAAGTCTCTCTCAGGAACAAGGGTGTAGTAGGGAGTTAATGAAAGTTGTGCAAAGACCTTCACTTCACTTCTGGAAATGTCCCTCTTGTTAGTTTCTGTTTGCTTATGAAAAAGAACGACTTATTTCCTACAGATGGTTGGCTTTTTCATGGGAGCTTTACATAATCAGCCCTTGATTCTTTTTTAAAAAATATATATTTTATTGATTTTTTACAGAGAGGAAGGGAGAAGGATAGAGAGTTAGAAACATTGATGAGAGAGAAACATCAATCAGCTGCCTCCTGCACACCCTCTACTGGGGATGTGCCCACAACCAAGGTATATGCCCTTGAACGGAATCGAACCCGAGACCCTTCAGTCCGCAGGCCAATGTTCTATCCACTGAGCTAAACCGGGTAGGGCCAGCCCTTGAATCTTTAAATTTTCATTATATTCTATACTCCCATCATGGAGAAAACCTATATGATCACATTTTGTATTTTCTAGAAAATTTCCAAGAATGATGTTATTAATGTATGTTCAAATTCGTTAAATTTCTATGTCATAGCTCTCTACTAATGATACATAAAAATTTAGAAAGAAATGTACTAGTAAGAAAAATTAGTTTCCCCAGGCCAGTGTGGATCAGTGGTGGAGGGTTTGATTGCTGGTCCAGGGTAAGTACCTCCTGGGAACCTGCGGTAGACAGCCAATCCATGTGTCTCCGTGTCTCTTTCACACCTCTCTCTCCATTTCTCTCTCTCTCCCTCCCTTCCTCCCTCCCTTCCTTTCTCCCTTTGTGCCTCTACCTCCCTGCCTTCCGCTCTTGAAAAGTCTATGTAAAAAGTCAATCCAGGTGAGGATTTACAACCACAAAAAGGAAACAGTAGGTTTAACTTGTTTTCTATCCTTATGTTTCTCTGCTTCTTGTGTTTATAAAACACAAAGGGGAATATACACAAATAGATTCATGAGATTTAGAAAATCACTAAACCATCTTGATTTCATAGTTGTAAAATGTGTGTCTCTGCTTAAACTGTTCACATTATTTCAGCTATTTTTTCCAAGTATATTTTTATGGATTTCAGAGAGGAAGGGAGAGGTAGAGAGAGACAGATACATCATTAATGAGAGCGAATCATTGATCGGCTGCCTCTTGCACACCCCACACTGGGGATTGAGCCCACAACCTGGTCGTGTGCCCAAACCAGGAATTGAATCAGTGACCTCTTGATGCGTGGGCCAGTGCTCAACCACTGAGCCACACCAGGTGGACCAGGCAAAAGAATCTTGTTCTAAGATTACTCATAGTAACTTTCCAACTAGGATTGTGGTTACTATGTGTCCTATTCCATGGGAACTGGATTCCATTAGCAAACCCTTTTTTTTTTTTATAATTTATTTTATTGATTTTTTACAGAGAGGAAGGGAGAGGGATAGAGAGCTAGAAACATCGATGAGAGAGAAACATCGACCAGCTGCCTCCTGCACACCCCCTACCGGGGATGTGCCCGCAACCAATGTACATGCCCTTGACCGGAATCGAACCTGGGACCTTTCAGTCCGCAGGCCGACGCTCTATCCACTGAGCCAAACCGGTTTCGGCCATTAGCAAACCCTTTTAATTCAAAGTTCTGTATGAATTTTTCCTGGTGTTTTCTTTATCTGTGTGTTCAGAAGTGTGGCACCTGATGCGGAAACATTGGCATCACAAGTAAAACGTGAGCTTGTGACACATGTGGAAACACAGGCCCCATCTCAGAACCTGGATCAGAATCTGTATGTTCACAGAAATTCATTTTGTTATGGTCTGCTTTACACATGAGACGAAGTCCATATACTTCCAATGCAGCATGACATTGCCAGCTGAGAAATATATACCACTGACTCTGAACAAGGCAAATGCAGCACTCAGAAGTCCATATGCCTGTTTCCATGCCTTAATTTTATTTAATGTATTTATTTTTTAAAATATATTTTTATTGATTTCAGAGAGAAAGGGAGCGAGAGAGAGAGAGAGAAACATCAATGATGAGAGAGAATCATTGATCGACTGCCTCCTTCACAACCCCTACTGGAGTTCCAGCCCGCAAACCAGGCATGTATCCTTGACCAGAATCGAACCCGTGACTCCTCAGTCTGCAGTCCGCCACTCTGTCCACTGAGCCAAACCAGCTAGGGCCACTCCTTCGTTTTAAAGTTTATTTTCCTGTAAAGTAAAATCTGTACTGTGGATCTGTGGACATGTGTCATCCTCATGTGTCAGAAAACACATCAGAGAATGTTACTAGGGCAAAGTGATCTTATTGGGTGATTCAGGATACTCCCCTAGGTCTAAATCTCTTCTCCTAACACTGTTTTCATGTTGGGTGACATCATGAACTCCTCTGGTGACCTCTTGGTAACTGTGTCTTTTCTTTCAGGGACCGTTGACCTTCAGGGATGTGGCCATTGATTTCTCTCAGGAGGAGTGGGAATGCCTGGACCCAGCTCAGCGGAAATTGTACCTGGATGTGATGTCGGAGAACTACAGCAACCTGGTCTCTGTGGGTGAGGATGACTTCCTTCCCGAGTTCCTCCTCCACCCGCAGGGTTTTCTTTCCTTTATTATTTTAACATCTCTCAGGGCCTTCTGCTTTCTATGGTAGATTCTTGCTCTCAAGGAGCAAATTGGGCCCTAGCTGGTTGGGCTCAGTGGAGAGAGCACCGGTCTGCAGACTGAAAGGTCCCAGGTTTGATTGTGGTCAAGGGCCAATGCCCGGGTTGCGGACTCCCTCCCCAGTATGGTGTGTGCAGGAGGCAACCAACTAATCAATGATTCTCATCATTGATTTTTCTCTCTCTCCCTCTCCCTTCTTGTCTGAAAGTAATGAAAAGACACATTTTTAAAAAGAGGAACAAATTGGGGGTAGAAAAGAAAGTCTTTGTGATGTATGTGAATTAGGAACTCAGTGTTTGCACATTTTACATGTTGTCTACACTAAGGTACTATCAGAAAATAATATTTTAGAAAGCCATTTTCTAGAATATTCTAATATTCTACCATGTCTTCTGGACAACCTGGATTGGCATTGGGAAATGCTCTATCAAAATTCACATTCCATTTACTTTTATTTTTATTTTTAAAATACATTTTTATTGATTTTTTTACAGAGAGGAAGGGAGAGGTATAGAGAGTTAGAAACATTAATGAGAGAAACATGGATCAGCTGCCTCCTGCACACCCCCTACTGGGGATGTGCTCACATCCAAGTACATGCCCTTTATTGGAATCAAACCTGGGACCCTTCAGTCCGCAGGCCGTCTTTCTATCCACTAAGCCAAACCAATCAGGGCTATTTTTATATATTTTAAGATTTTATTGAATTCAGAAAGGAAGGGAGAATTAGAGAGAGATAGAAACTTCAGCTGGGCATTAGTTGATATTTTTATATGTGCCCTGACCAGAGATCAAACCTACACCTTTGTTATATCTGTACAATCATCTAAGCAAGTGGGCTACCTGGGCAGGCAGATTGGATTCTTTCACTGACTTCTATGTATCTAGGCTTCTATCATGTTTTTTCATTCCTTGCTGTATTATTTCTATATAGTAGTGAGTAATACTTTATTGTTTGTACTTCAGTGTATCCATTCACTTGTTGACAGACCTCTTCATTGCTTCCAATTTTTGTAAATTATGAATAAACAGCCCTCTTGTAGGCTTTTGTGTAGATAAAAGGCTTAACTTTCTTTTTTTAAAAAAAAAATATTTTATTAATTTTTTACAGAGAGGAAGGGAGAGGGAGAGAGAGTTAGAAACATCGATGAGAGAGAGACATCGATCAGCTGCCTCCTGCATGCCCCCTACTGGGGATGTGCCCGCAACCAAGGTACATGCCCTTGACCAGGATCGAACCTGGGACCTTTCAGTCCAAAGGCCGATGCTCTATCCACTGAGCCAAACTGGTTAGGGCAAAAGGCTTAACTTTCTGCTTTAAGAGTAAGGAGCCCAATTACTGAGTGTATATTTAGTTTTATAAAAACCACCAGAGCATCTCCCCAAGGGGCTATAGCATTTGGCTTTTCAACAGCAGTGATTGGGAGTTCCATTTGCTCCACATCACAAAGGCATTTCGTGGGGTCAGTGTTCTGGATTCTGACCTGTTCAATGGCGATTTAGTGATTCTTGCCTGTGCTGTTTGTTACTTCTCATTGTTATAATGTGCATTTCCTTAATGACATATGACATGCAAGATCTTGTTACACTGATTTTCTATGAGTACACTAGAGGCCCGGTGCACAAATTTGTGCACGGGTGGGATCCGGCTGGCCTACCCTGATCGGGGTCGCAAGGGGGCAATTGGGGTCGGGGCCGGCCAGGGGGAGGGGCTGTGGGCAGTTGGCCAGCCGGCCCTGCCCCTGATAGTAGTGTTGGGGGCCGATTGGGGGCGGGGCTGGGCCAGCCTGGGCTGGCCTGGGCGGGGGGCAATCGGGGCCCAGATCAGGCCGGTTGGCTGCCGCAGTGCGTGTCATAGCCACCGGTCATTCTGGTCGTTCTGGTCGCTGGGCTTTTATATATATATAGATATTTTGTAGTGCTGTGTGTTAAGGTGTTTGGCCCTTTTCAGGTTGTTTTGTCAATGTTGAGTTTGAAGACTTCTTTGTCTGTTTTGCATAATTGTCCTGTGCATGTTGACTTTTTTATTTTTTTTTATTATTTTTTATTTTTTTTTTTTGTTTTTTTGTTTTTTTCCTCTTGACTTTTTTATTAATATATCTATCCTGGAGGCCTGGGGCACGAAATGCTTACTGGATAGGGTCTCTAGGCCTGGCCTCCTGGCCTCCTCCTTCCCTTGCTCTCTGAGAGTCCCGCCACCTTTTCTCGTTGCCCCCTGATGGTTAGTGCACGTCATAGCGAGCAATCCATCTCCCCGTCTTCAGGTTGAACTCCTGAAGAGACAATATAAAGATTTTTTTATTGATTTCAGAGAAAAGGTGAGAGGGAGTGAGACATAGAAACATCAATGATCAGAGAGTATCATTCATCAGCTTCCATGTGTCCCGACTTGGTATCGAACCATAACATCTTGGTTCATAGGTCGACGCTCAGCTGCTGAGCTGTGGTAGCTGGGCTGTGTGCAATTTTACATATATATTTTCTCAGTCAGTGGCTTCTAGTTTGTTTTTTCTGTCGAGGATGCTGTTTTTGTTGTTGTTTTTTCTTTAATGTTTGATTTGATACATTGTGAATTTCCATTTTAATACAATGGATTGAAATACAAACCTGGTTATTTATTTGCCTTTCAAAAATGTGAAATGAGCCGAAACCGGTTTGGCTCAATGGATAGAGCATCGGTCTGCGGACTGAAGGGTCCCGGGTTCGATTCTGCTCAAGGGCATGTACATTGGCTGCAGGCACATCCATGATGAGAGAAAATCATTGATTGGCTCCCCCATACTGGGGAATGAGCCTACAACACAGGCATATGCCCTGTCCAGTAATCAATCTGTGACCTCCTGGTTCATAGATAGGCTCTTAACCTCTGAGCCACACCACTCAGATTATTCCTTTTATTTTCTAAAGTTCCACAGGAGAAATCAAAGTGATACGTGTTTCTCTAATGGAACACCACAAATAGAACATGCACAAATGCATTTCCGTCATCTCTCTCTCCAGAGAAGAAACGGGGTTTGGGAGTGTTTTTATAATATTGCTGTTTTGTGCCAGGGGGTTTGAGAAGGTATCATTGGCAAATGCAAGCAACTCTTTCTCCCCCTTGGATGTGAGTTTTCCTCATTGTACCTATCTTGAGCTTTTGTTGAATTCTTCACTTCCTCATGGAGTACTTCAAAATGTCATTTGGTCAATACCTGCTGGTAAATTCAAAGTGCACTCACCTCATTGTCAAAACTGAGAATTTATTTTCTTTCAGCTATGTCATCTACTGATAACCAGGCCTTTATGCCAAACCCCGGAATAGAAGTTTTATTCCCTGAAATAATACTGGTAAGATATAAAAGGTGTCACTTTGATAATGTACACTTAATAAAAGCCGTGGGATTTGAGGAAGAGTGTGATGAGAAGGGAGGATATTAATATAAACAGAACTAATCTGGGACAGTTATCATAATAAATTTCTTTTTACCTAAAGATGTCAGGTGTATTATGCATTTGTGAAACCTCCCAATTTAAAGTCAGTTACATTGGCAGATCAGTGTGATTGTGCACCTGAAGGCTAAAAACAAGTTTATACTGTTATGCATTCTTGGAAAGGAAATCTGGAAAAACTAGGAATGCGCATACATAGTCTGTGGTGTAAATAATCATTTGAATTGTTTAAAATGTAGGGTGGGATTAAACTGTGGTCAATCATTTCTAAAATATATAGATTTATAATGTATCTATAAAATTAAAATGTGCTCAATTTGGCAATTTTTATGATTTTTTAAATTAAAAATATATTTTTATTGATTTCAGAGAGTAAGGGAAAGAAAGAGGGAGAGGAAAACATCAATGATGAGAGAGAATCATTCATTGGCTGCCTCTTGCATGCCTCCCATTGGGGATTGATCCTGCAGCCGGGCCATGTGTTCTTATGGGGAATCAAACCATGATCATCATCTTCATATGTTGAAGCTCAACAACTGAGCCATGTAGGCAGGCCAATTTGGTGATCTTTTATTTATTCATTTTTATTATTGTTATTATGAAATATGTTTTTATTGATTTCAGAGAGGAAGGGAGAGGGAGAGGAAGACACATCAATTATGAGAGATAATCATTGATAGGCTGCCTCCTGCATGTCCCCTACTGGGGATCAAGCCCACAACCCAGGCTTGTGTCCTTCACTGGAATCGAACCCAGGGACCCTTCAGTCCACAACCTGGCACTCTATGCACGGAGCCAAACCACCTAGGACAATTTGGTAGTCTTTTAAAAAAGATTTAATTCATTCTTCCTCTGATAATTAATGTTTTGTATTTATTTATTTTCTACAATTTTATTTTATTTTTTAAAATATATTTTATTGATTTTTTTACAGAGAGGAAGGGAGAGGGATAGAGAGTTAGAAACATCGATGAGAGAGAAACATCGATCAGCCGCCTCCTGCACACTCCCCACTGGGGATGTGCCCGCAACCAAGGCACATGCCCTTGACTGGAATCGAACCTGGGACCCTTCAGTCCGCAGACCCACGCTCTATCCACTGAGCCAAACTGGTTAGGGATCTTGTCTACAATTTTAATAAATTAGGAAAGCTTTTTCTATAAAACCCTCTTGGTTTAATGAGTATCACAAAATGGTTCTTATGGAACAAATGTACATGTTTAATGAAATTATAACGGTCACTAAAGATCTTTCTGTCTCCTATTATCAACAGAGTACACATAATGGAGGTAGCAGTTATCAATGGATTGAACATTTGAAAAACTTTAAGCAAGAGTCACATCTTAATCATCGGACAAGTGAACTTGCAAAGGACTATTATAAAAGTGGAAAAGTGTTTGACCCAATGTCCAGTCACAGTATACATCAGGTTATTCCTATTGTGGAGAAGACACACAAAGGAAGTCAATGTTTCAAGTCTTTTCAGCAGTCTTCAAATTGCAATGAACAAGAGAATATTCATACTGGGGAGGAGGCTTACAAATGGAATCCGTGTGGGAGAGTCTGCAGTCAAATAATCAATCAAAATAGACACAAAAAAATCCATAGTGGAGAAAAACCTTATATATGTAAAGATTCTGGTAAGACATCTATTTGGCCTTTAGGTTGCACTCTAAATCAGATAATTCATCCTGGAGAGAAGCCTTACAAATGTAAAGAATGTGGCAAAGCCTTTAAATGTCATTCATCTCTTGTTGTACATAAGCGAATAATTCATACTATTGCAGAACTTAACCAACTCAGGGAAAATGGACAAGGCTTTAGTCAGTCCTCAAGACATACTCAACATCATAGAAATCATAGGGAAGTAAAGTGTTATAAGTGTTCAGAATGTGGCAAAGTCTTTAACAGACCCATATCCCTTAGTGTTCATCAGAGAATTCATACTGGAAAGATGCCTCATGAATGTAGAGAATGTGGCCAACCTTTTATAAGTTCCTCAGCTCTTACTAAGCATCAGAGAGTTCATACTGGAGAAAAGTCTTATAAATGTAGAGAATGTGGCAAAGCCTATAGATGGTCCTCACAACTTAATATGCATAAAAAACTTCATTCTGGAGAGAGGCCACATGAATGAAGAGAATGTGGCACATCCATTGGCAGCTCCTCAAACCTTATTGTACATCAGAGAGGTCATACCGGAGAGGAGCCTTATAAATGTAAAAATGTAACAAAGCCTTTAATCAGTGTTCCTGCCTTATTGTACAGCAGAGTTCATACTTGAGAGAAGTATTACAGATATGTGTAGCCTCATAAGTCCTTGACTTACAGTGAGAACTTTCTTAACATCACAGAATTCTGGCTGGGAACAAGCCTAATGAATGTGAAAAATGTAGTGAAGCCTTTAAAAGCCATTCATGTATTACTGTACATGAGAGACTTCATGCTGAAGGGGAAACCTTTCAAATGTAGAGCCATGTGCAAGATCCTGTACCTATAGCTCAAAATTTACTGGATGTCAGAGACTTTTGTAGTAGAGGAAAGCCTTACACTGTAGAAAATGCTAGAAAGCCTGGCTGGCTTGCCTCAGTGGTTTAGCTTGGATGTATGAACCAGGAGGCCAGGGTGCAATTCCTGGTCAGGGCACAGGCCTCAGTTGGCTCAATTCCAGTTGTGGGTCTTGCAGGAGCCAGCCGATCAGTGACTCCCTCTCATCACTGTGCTATAAAAGTGACATCTAAACCTCTTCCTCACCCACATCAGCCCTTGAGGTCCCTATAACTTCTCCAGTAGTTTGGAATTTTACTAATGCTGTAACTGACATCAGAATTCGACAAATATATTGCTTTATATTCATGAAGTAGGTAGCCCACCATTGAATTTTTATTTTGGATTCTAAAGTTTTGAATTATTAATTTTTGAAATATAATAAATTGGCTTCTATGTACTTTATAACTGGAATGATTTTTCTTGTCCTGATTTTCATTGGAATCCTGAAGAATTTCTCAGTGTTACCTCATTAACTTTTTTCTTGGGGTACAATCAACCGGTGTAAAACCGATTTTATTCTCAATTACTTGAATGTAGCTGAATGTTGGTCATTCTTTCTAGAGCAGTGGTTCTCAACCTTTCTAATGCCGCGACCCTTTAATATAGTTCCTCATGTTGTGGTGACCCCCAACCATAAAATTATTTTCGTTGCTACTTCATAACTGTAATTTTGCTACTGTTATGAATCGTAATGTAAATATCTGTGTTTTCCGATGGTCTTGGGTGACCCTGCTAGCAGTTCTCAATCTGTGGCCCACAGGTTGAGAACTGCTGCTGTAGAGCGGTGAAATGTTCTCCGTTTCTTTCTCAGACCCGCTGTATCTTTTCAGGCTCCATATACATCTTCAGTACCGCAGTCTGTGTGTTGCTCGAACAGTTTCTCATTGTGTCTTTCTAGCAGCCACTACAGGGCATTCATCGTGTACTGCCATTCTGTTCACACTCTGTGTCACGCACAACAGACATTGTTATTCAAGATGCTTCAATACAAGGAGATCATTGAACATGCACTTCCCTCATCTCTCTCTCTCCAGCGAAGAAACTGGGAATTGGGAGTGTTTTTATAATATTGCCATTGTGTGACAGTGGGTTTGAGCAGGTATCATTGGCCAATGTAAGCAACTCTTTGTCACTCTTTGATGGGAATTTTCCTCATGGTACCTATTTTGAGCTTTCCTTGAATCCTTCATTGGCTCTTGGAGTACTCAAAACTGTCATTTGGCCTATAGTGGATGGTAACTTCAACATGCACTCACCTGATTGTCAAAACTGAAAATGACCAGGTCTTTATGCCAAATACCAGAATACCAGATTTATTCTCTGAAATGATACTGGTAAGATACAAAACGTGTTGCTTTGATAATGTACACTTAATGAAAGTCTTGGTATTTGAGGAAGAATGTGATGAGAACAAAGGTTATTAATGTAAACAGAACTAATCTGGAGCAGTTATCATACAATTGTTGTTACCTAAAGAGGTCAAGTGTATTATGCATTCGTGAAACCTTCTACTTTAAAGTCAGTTCCATTGGCAGATCATTGTGTTTCGGCACATGAAGGTTGAAAACTTTTAATATTATGCATTCTTGGAAAGGAAATCTGGATATAGTAGGAATTCACATAGTCTGTAGTGTAAATAATGATTTGCATTTTGTAAAATGTAGGGTGGCATTAAAGTTTCATGCAATAATTTCTAAAGTGTAGAGATTTGCAATATACCTATAAAATTTAAATGGGCTAAATTGGGCAATCATTTTTTGTTTATTTTTTGGGGGGGAGGAGTTGCAACAGGTCAGCTTTTATTAACTGTTAGAAAAGAGCTAGTTGAGTCAAAAAGACCAAAGCCCATGCTCATCATCAGACTCCTCAGATTCTTCTTTCTTTGCCTCCACTGTCTTCTCCTCAGCTGGGGCAGCAGCGGTGGAGGGGCAGGACCTCCTGCTGGGGCAGCACTCGCTGCAGGGGCAGGTCCACCAGTCCCTACACTGCAGGCGAGACTCCCAATGTTGACATTGGCCGGCGCCTTTGCAAACAAGCCTGGCCAGAAAGGTTCAGCATACACACCAGCTGCTTTACTGAGGGCGTTGATCTTACCCTCCGTCACTGTCACTTCATCGTCCTGCAGGAGAAGGGCCGAGTAGATGCAGGCGAGCTCCGAGACTCAGGCCACGGTGACGGTGAGTGCTGGGCGAGTGCTGCCGGGAGCGGTGCTAGATGCCAGATGAAGTGAGGGCCTCACCCCAACTGGCCTTAGCTGCCTTGGAAGAACCCAGCACCTTCCTGCAGCTGGGAAAAGAGTGGGGCAATCATTATAATTATCACTTTCTTTTTTCTTTTTTTAAAATATATTTTATTGATTTTTTACAGAGAGGAAGGGAGAGGGATAGAGAGTTAGAAACATCGATGAGAGAGAAACACTGATTCAGCTGCCTCCTGTACACTCCCTACTGGGGGTGTGCCCATAACTAAGGTACGTGCCCTTGACCAGAATCGAACCTGGGACCCTTCAGTCCGCAGGCTGATGCTCTATCCACCGAACCAAACCGGTTAGGGTTATTATTATCACTTTCAAATATTTTTATTGAATTCAGAGAGGACCTCACTGTGTACACTTTCCCATGGAATATTGGATACATTGTAAGGCACACTGTCTTCTTAGAGAACTGGAGGCCCAGTGCACGTGCACAGGTAGGGTCTTTAGGCCTGGCTCCTGATCTACCTCCCCACCTCCTTCCCTGGCCACCCACGCACCACCTCCCCTGTTAGCCTGCCATGTTCCATGCCACCCCCTGGTGGTCAGCGCACATAGTGAGTGATTGAACCCCCGAGGGAGCAGTTTGCATATTTGCCTTTTATTATATAGGACAACACTATTGAGAAAACCTTTTGAAATACTTAACTACCTTTGTAAATGATATCATCAAAGTTACTTCATTTTCTGTGCCAGTGTGTTCAGCTGAAAACTTTTCAATGGCATGTGAGTTTGCAACATTTAGGGGACAGGAACTACACTCAGGTCAGTGTTGTCTGTGTAATAGGTTTTCATTAATTAAGAGGAGTATTGCCACACCAGTGACATTGTTGTACCCAAGGTGCAGGATTGCCATGAACTATGCATGTGGGAGAGGACACTTCCCAGGCTACACTGCTGGCTGAACTCAGAAAAATTAATTGTTCCTTTCATTTCCTGTTTCCTGTTTCTCTCTGGTTTTTCACTTTGTCTCCTAAGCTGCCATTCCTTTTGCAGTGCTATGACCACAGCATGTGAAGCTTCCTGTCCCACATCAGCCTTTCAAGCCCCTGTAACTTCCACTCAGTAGTTTGGAATTTATAATGCAATGACTGACATCAGAATTTGGGGAATATTTTGCTTTATTTTCATGAAGTAGGTAGCCTACTGTTTGGGTTCTCATGCTGACACCTATGGTTTTTAATATGAATATGAAGTTTTGGAATACCACAAATTGGCATCTGTGTACTTTGTAATTGGAATGATCCTGATTTTCATTGTAAACCTTAATAATTTCTCAGTGTTATCCTTTTAACTTCTTTATTGGGATGGAATTAACCCATGTTATACCAGTTTTATTCTCACTGGCTTTTATATATATACTAGTGTTCCCATTGCAGGAAAAATCCTGCAATAGGGTTTCCTGCTGCACTCTACCCCGCCCCGCCTGCTCTCCTCCCTTCTCCCCCGCCCCACCTTCTCCGCCAGCCCGCCCGCTCTCCTCCCTTCTCCCCCGGCCCCGCCTCCGCTCCTCCCTTCTCCCCTGGCCCTGCCTGCTCTCCTTCCTTCTCCCCCAGCCCCGCCTCCGCTCCTCCCTTCTCCTCCACCCGGCTTGCTTGCTTCTCCACAGCTTTGCTCCCTTCTGCAGCTCTTGGCTTCTTTCTATGCTGTCTTGATATGCAAATTAGCTGTCATCTTTGTTGGGGTGATTTGCATACTCATCCTGATTGGCTGGTGGGCGTGGCTTGGCTGGTGGGCGTGGCTTGGGCGAAGCGAAGGTGCGGTCAATTTGCATATTTGTCTATTATTAGGTAGGATTTTTTTCCCATTGATTTCAGAGGGGAGGGGAGAGGGAGAGAGATGGAAACATCAATGATGAGAGAGAATCTATTCTCACTTTCTTGAATGTAGCCTCATGTTGGTCATTCTTTCTAGAGCAGTGATGGGCAACCTTTTGAGCTTGGTGTTTCAAACTTCGCCAAAAAACTGAGCATAACTCGGGTAGTGTGTCCCTTTGAGGAAAAAACATTATTTCGCGATATTTATAGTTTAAATAACATAAATGTTTCATCCTCGGCATGCGGCTGCCTCAGCGGCCACGTGTCATCAGAAATGGCACTGACACGCATGTCAGAGGTTCGCCATCACTGTTCTAGAGGAACCCCAGAACCATGGCAGTTTTTCAGTTGAGACCTTTTATTACTTTGGATGCAAAGTTATTTTGTATACTCACGACATGAGCAGAAATGTATCCATTGGCATTATTTGTTCCTGCAGTGTTTGCCAAGCCATCACTGTAAGTTCCAGGGACAGCAGGATAGCAGAGATTAAAATGAAAGCTGCGCATTTATTCTCCAGTGTCCAGTGCTGAATTTGTACGAGGGGGTAAACATCAGTTCCTATGCATGTGGTCACCCAAAGGACTGACAACATCATTACAGAAGCAAGATGTTCAATATTCTTTCTGACATACCCATGGGGCATTCATATGTATATGTATCTCCTCATATTTTGAACTGGGACTCATGTGGACCAGGGGCTTTATGAACTTGTTCTGTTACAGGACATACTGTGGGTTCCAGATCATTCAAAGAATTCAATCCCATGGAGACAATAGTTCCATTTTCTGGTCCTGTAGTGAGGAATATTAAGGAGGTGTATTGATATAAAATACACGTAAGATCTTTTTTTTTCATTTGGCCATTAGGAAAATAGATGGAGCAGACACTGTCCCTTGGGTTAGAGGGCATTCTGTGTTCATTTTTGTCCAGAATGCATATTCTTCCACTTTGGGTGAAAAGCTCTAAATCAGAGATTTTAACATTTTTTTCTCCTCATGGCACACATGAACTACTGACTGAAATTCAGTGGTTCAGCAAAATACATATTTTGCCAATCTGCAAAAACTGATTTTGATGGATGCACATCATACACCTATTACTGAGTGGGCTGTTCTCACTTTTTGGACAATCTATCTGTAATGTAGACTGTACTATTGACTAAACACCCAGGTGTTGGCTGTTTTAAAAATTCTTGCAGCACACCAGTTTTCCTGTGTGACACTTTGGTGATAATCTCTGCGGTAAACATATAAATCCATCTTGTGTCAGATTGTAAATAGGTTATGGCTGTTCAGGTGTTTGGCCAGTAGGAGGCAATAACATGTACATTAAGATGCCCTGAGCTGTCTGGCAGCAAACAATCATCCTATTCAGGTTTGGTGGAAATGCCTGTCAGCCATTCCAACAGGTGATTACGTATGTGACTCAGGCCTTGAGTCCCCAAATTCCATCAACCTTTTGATGAAACTCTTGCAATTATGAAATGCTGGAACTGGCTTCCGGCATTTAACCTTTCTCTTTTTTTGTCTTGGTATCATATCTCAAACTACTGTAAAACCCGAGGTCATGAAGATTTAACCCTATGTTTTTATCTAAGTGTTCTTACATTTAGCTCACACGTGGCGTCTTTGTTTTCGCTAAATTATAATCATTTTTATTTCAGTCACCCTCCCAATGAGAGTCCCCAGCTCAACACCAAGGTTTTTTGTGAGAAGGGCGTGCAGTGAACAACAAATACTTATTGTTCAAAAATCACACTCATGATACATTCCAACACTAATTAAATCATTTTAAACCCTCATTTTACCTCAGTTCTATCTCTGAACTTCCCATTTTGTTACCAGTTAGTAATAGTTTTGAGTCAGAAACACCCTAATTCTATTCTGGAATCTCAAATGCACTTATAAAATGAGGCAAAGGGTGTTTCTCCTGTCAGTGTATTTTTTTCCACCATAGCTTCCTGTGCATTTTTGCATATTAATACATCAGTGCACTTGTAGTCTCTTATTTCCTGGTTTGTGTAGAGCTTCCAGGGCATCCATCCAGATGGGGCTCCTAAGCAATCCTTACTGACCAAGCTGGCTGATAGTCCAGAGCCTACTTGCAGGCTCTAGTCCATGTGTGAATAGTCACTCCTCAACGTGATCACCTCACCAAAGCCTGTGGCCGGGTTCCGTGTTACTGCCTCATGCAGAGACGTGTGGTAAGGAGGTTAATTTCCTTATGTGAACACAAGCAAACAGTAAACTTGGCTTTCAAATATTTACTAGAACCATTTATACCCAAAATAATTTTAAATGGAAATATACAAGCTAATATTCATTATTCTGTTTACTGTGGAAATTCTGAAGATGCTGTGTCTGTGTTAATCCAGTATCACACTGACTGGATTACTCTTGCTTTGTAAAATGTTTTTGTCTAAAAAAGTGAGTCTTCCAACGTTCCTATATTAAAGTGTTCTGGCTCTCCCGAATCTCTTTTTCTTATTCCATATGAATTGTAGAGGTGTTGTTTTATAAATTACAGCCAAAATTGCCTTGAAATTTTGATAGGGAATCTATTGTGTACACACTCGGACATATTAAGGAATGTCTTTCAGTTCATTTTTATGTGCTTTCTTTAGCATTGCTGTGTCATTTTCAGTGTGTAAGTCTTTCAGCGTCTTTGTAGAATGGATTGTCTTTATGTGTTTGTCTGCTTATTATATGTGGTGTTTTCGGATGGCAATACTGAGGGGAGATATTTTATTGGTCTAAAGCAATTACTTATTTATACAGGTGAAACATAATCCTCTGGTCTGACTTACTCTAAATCACGGGTTTCTAAACAGGTCATATATTTCTTTATTTATGTTTCGTTAATCCTCACCTGAGGAAATTTTCCATTGATTTTATAGAGAGAATGGAAGGGAGGCAGAGATGGAGAGAAACATTGATGTGGGAGAGACACATGGATTGCTTGCCTCCTGCAGGAACTCGGACCAGGGTCTGGAACCTGCAACCAAGGTACATGACCTTGACAGGAATCGAACCTGGAACCCTTCAGTCCAAAGGCTGATGCTCTATCCACTGAGCCAAACCAGCTAGGGCCATATCTTTGAAGTAAATAAAGATTTATAAAACTGTTGGGAATAATTATATTCATGAAAATAATGTAAAATAGCTGAAACCGGTTTGGCTCAGTGGATAGAGCATCGGCCTGCGGACTGAGAGGTCCCGGGTTCGATTCTGGTCAAAGGGCATGTACCTTGGTTGCGGGCACATCCCCGGTAGGGGGTGTGCAGGAGGCAGCTGATCGATGTTTCTCTCTCATTGATCTTTCTAGCTCTCTATCCCTCTCCCTTCTTCTCTGTAAAAAATCTGTTAAAATATATTTTCAAAAAAGAAAGAAAGAAAATACTGTAAAATAGTAAAAATAAAAAATTTGCGGTACTGAGTAAACTGATAATTATAACTTTTAAACACTGTTGGTTTTTACATTGTGTTGTTTCCCTAATATAAAGAAAACTAAAAAGACATTATACATTATTATCAATGGCCCATTAACTAGTTATAAGGACTCCTAAATTAATAACATTCATTTCAAAATGAACACAAAGGCTTCAAAGACCACAACTTACAACCAGAACATTTTTATCCCTTGAAAAATACATAAATTAAAATCTGTTTCCCACTGTGTTGTTTGGGACCTTATCTCATCAGGTGCCTAACCATGAATGGACATCTGGGTCTGTCTCTGACACCCCATCCACCTGCTTCCCTAACTCAGCTGCCTCTCCATTCAGATGGGGGGACAGGGAGGGGCTGAGAGAGCAGGCTGCCCTTCCCCTCCCCCCTCCTCACTGAGGGTTTAAGGATCCAGGCAAATCAGGGGCAGAAAGTTTCTGGTTTCAAAGCCAGTCTGCCCGCCTTTTGAATTCTCTGTAACTTCCCTGTGAGAATGTGTCACCGGCTGTGAAGATCCTGGAAAGACACCTCCTGGGACATGTGCAGCTGAAGGGCAGGCCCGCCAGTAGCTCTCAGCACCGCCTCTGGGATCTGGAAACTTCTGTGTGAATTCCAGATTCCTCCTCCCCTCTTTATGCTTTGCCACAGCTGCCATTTACTCGCTAGCACCCCAATAAAAGACCAGCCCCTCTATCTGGGGAGCCTTGTGCCATCAGAGGGCACCTGGCCCTTTCCTCCCTTTAAAGAAGCAAAATACCCGCCCTCTCTGCTCCTGTCTCTTCTCTCCCTGGTGAATCCTGTCACAGCCGCGTCACCAGCCGAACCCCAACAATGACGGGGGAACTCCCCCAGGAGGGGCTGTCCCTGTGGGAGGAGGTGAGGGACCCAGGGCCGCCCCCTCGCTCCTGCCCCGCCCTCCCTCCCTCTGTCCCCGCACAGGCCCCGCCCCCACCGCGGAGCCGCTCAGCTCAGGCGCTGGCCCCGCCCATCCCGCGGGGAGGCGCATGCGCAGTTTTTTGCCAACGGAAGAGGCTGTAGCGGGGAAGGTGGCGGTTTTTCCTGAGGAGGGTGTTTGTTCTGCTCTCCGCCCCCCTCCCCGCAGGGAAGGCTGAGGGCGCTGCGGGCGCTGGAGTCCGTGGTGAGGTCCCCGCCCCGGAGCCCCTCACAGCGGTGAGTCCGGTCCCGGGCGGCTGCGCAGTGGAGGCGCCGCGTTCCTTTGGGGGAAACTGAGGCCCGGCCCGCGGTCTCTCCGCCTGTGGCTGTGGGCCCCGCCTGCCGCGTGGTTTTCCTGCTGAAAACCATCCCCGGGGCCGCCGGTCCCCCCGCGGGGCTGGAAGTCTGGGTCAGGGGGTTCCCGCCCTTTGCGCTCCTCCCCCGCCCGGCGCTTTCCGCCCACAGAGCCCGGATGGCTCCCGGCCTGGGGGTCTGCACCCCGCCTTCCTAGGCCCCCCCATTAATAAGGGGTCTGAGTGCCCGGGGAGCGCAGTGTCCATGGGGTGGGGCTCAGGGGAAGAACGCGGTGTCCCCAGAAGAGGTGACCTGCCCGCAGGGAGGGCTTTGTGGGGGCGGTGACTGCGGGGGGCGGGGACCCGGGCTGGGGGGTCAGGAGGGGGAGAGAGACAGACACGTGGGAGGAGGAAGGGCGGTGAGGGGTCCACAGAGGGGCCCATAGGGGTGTGGGAGGACTGGACGGCGATGGTGGGAGTGAGGGGGGAACTCGGGAAAGCAGCCTGAGGAGGAGGGAAGTGGGGAAATAGGGGGAGGGGAGCCCAGAGAGAGGAGGGGAGCTGAGAGGGAGAGGGTCCTGGGGAGCAGAAGTGGGGGCCGCACAGGAGGAGGCAGGTCAGACGGAGACACTGGTTCAGAGGAGAAGGGTTGGGGTGCGAGTGCAGGGACGGAAAGGGGGGCTTAGGGAGGAGGGAGCAGAGGGGGAGCAGCGCGGAGTCCCCAGCTGTGGGGAGCAGGACAGACTGTACCGGGCAGCAGCGGGGACCGGGCGTGGGGAGGGACAGACGCGGACGTGTGTGGAGATGGAGCGATCAGAGACCAGGAGAAAGAGCACCGGAAGGGCCCTGACCATTTGGCTCAGTGGCTAGAGCTCGGCCTGCGGACTGAAGGGTCCCAGGTTGGATTCTGGTCAAGAGCATGTACCTTTTTTTGCAGGCACATCCCCAGTAGGGGGTGCAGGAGGCAGTTGATCCATGTTTCTCTCTCATGGATTTTTCTAACACCCTCTCCCTTCCTCTCTGTATAAAATCAATAATTTTTTTTTCTTTAAAAGAGCACCTTAAGGGAAATAGGTTTAGGAGTTTAATGGGCCAGGTGTAGGGACAGATATTGGAAAAGGGGAGAAAAAGTGAGGTTCAGGGAGTGAAATATAAGAAAGGACCACAGTGGAGAACGGGAACAGTGAGACAGAAACAGATCCATAGACTTAAATACATGGCAGTGGGAAGGAGGGGAACCCTAATTTGAATTAGAGTTGAGCTAATGGGATATGGATGATTAAGTTGTGATATATTGGCTTGTGTGTTGATATGTTTAATTTAACAACTAAATTATTGAACCAGATTTGACTGACAATTATAAATCTCCAGTTTATAATGTTTGCCAAATGTATACTTATTTGCTTCCATTTGCAAACCTTATTCACTCAGGGAGAGACTGGTATGTTCCTGATGGGCCCCTTGTCATCTGCTGGGATGGCAAGAAGGAGGTGACCTGGGACAAGAAATGACTGAGTCTGCCCCCACAGGATGCTTTATCAAGGATTATTAGAAGGATCAATCTTTTTTTCTCTCCCATGGATTTGCATTTTATATCTCTGACTTTTCCTTCATGTAAATCAGTGATGGCGAACCTATGGCACGCGTGGCCATTTCTGATGACACGCGGCCGCTAAGGCGGCCACATGCCGAGGATGAAACATTTGCTGCTCCTGAGGATGAAACATTTGCGAAATAATGTTTTTTCCTCAAAGTGACACACTACCCGAGTTATGCTCAGTTTTTTGGCGAAGTTTGACACACCAAGCTCAAAAGGTTGCCCATCACTGATGTAAATAGTCTTTAGCTGCTGAAATAAGCATTGGTGACATCTCACAAGCAACGCTTACCATTCTTTTATTAATATAAGGTAGTCTCCATGTTTTCACATCTTTAAACCTAGATATCATTACATTAAAAAAAATAACCACCCGAATTGTTTTTTGTAGGGCTTTTTTTTTGTTCCTTTGTTCTTCTTTTTGCACCGTTCCAGAGGTACTGCAATACCGCCTTGATGCGTGCCTAGAGCTCGGCCTGCGGACTGAAGGGTCCCAGGTTGGATTCTGGTGAAGGGCATGTGCCTTGGTTGCGGGCACATCCCCAGATTAGCTTCTATAATAAAGACTCTCTTATATACCCACAACTTCTCATGGCCTCTCCGTCTGCTGTTTGGCGTTTAAGAAGGTCCAGCCCCTGGAAGAGAAGCTCGAATCCCACAGTTGGTGTAGTTGAGCTGAGAGTAAAGGAGGAACTTAGACTAAGTTCCCAACAGTTGGTGCAGTGAGCAGGGTTCAAGGTGGAACTTGCTCTCACAGTTAGCACTATGGGCAGGATTTAGGAGTAAGTGGAGAATTGAGGAGAATATATGATCTCAGAGCAGCTGTGCTGTGACACCGTCACATTACCCAGAGTTCTCAGGTGTGCTGGGTCTGATGTCTGTTACCCAGCGCTACTGAAATCAGCTCTGGGGGAGCCTCTCCAGCCTCAGGAGTGGACTGGTTAAAGATGGCATAGCCTGGGCCCCAGCGCAGGCTTTTTGGGGGGAAGTAAGGGGTGTTCTGTTGCGTTTGGTGTTTCAGGAAATGAGCACATGCTCTCATTGCTGTAGGAGTTTGTGGAAGTCTTTGGACGCACAGACACATGAAGACAATAAAACACCTCACATGTAGGAGCTCATTGTTCCTGTGATAAACAACAGGATGGGGTGGCCTTTTCCTCATTTCCAGGTTCTTCTGACTGGGTGTGAGGTGAGCTGATTAACAGGCTGTGCAGACGCCTTTGAAGATACATTCTGTGACTCCTCAACATATTGTCACCTGAGGAAACATCCCAGGGCCAGAATCAGCAGCCGGGACCAGATGGCTCCTTCTCAGGTAAAATAAGTGTCCTGGGTCAGAGGCTGAATTTGCTTTTACACTAATATCTTCGAATTTATTTCTCTACTGTTGATGGTTTGCCTTGCTAGTTTGTTTTCCTTTCCTATTATCTTGTGATAGTCAATGTTAGCAGTTGCTATCATTTCCCTCTCTTGTTCTTGAAGTATATTTTTATTGATTGCAAAAAGGAAGAGAGAGAGAGTGAGAGATAGTTACATGAATGATGAGAGAGAATCATTGACTGGCTGCATTCTGCACGCCCCACACTGGCATCAATCTGGCAACCTGTGCAAGTGTCCTGACGAGTGACCTCTTGGTTAATGGGTCAGTGACCTCTAGTTAATGGGTCAGTGCTCCAACACTGAGGCACACCCGCTGGACCAGGCAGATGATCTTGTTCTAAGATTACACATAGTAAGTTTTCAAATAGGATTGTGGCTCCTATATGTCCTATTCCATGAGAACTGTAAATTCCATTAACAGACCCTTGGAGATCAAAGGTATATATATTAATTTTTCCTGTGTGTTCATTTTCTGTGTATGCAGACATATGGCACGTGATCCGGTTACATTGGTATCACAAGTAACAAGGGAGCTTGTAACACAAGTGGAAACAGAGGCCCCGTCTCAGGACACGGATCAGCATCTGTCTTTTCAGAAAAGTGCAGTCGTTTTCTGTGTTACACTTGAAGTGCTTATATTTCGGACTCATCTTGACATTTCCCGCTGAGAAATATACACCACTGACCCTTAATGATGCAAACACAGCACTCAGAGATCCACATGCCTGTGTCCACGCACTAATTTTAAACTTCTTTTCCTGAAAAGGAAAATGTGTACCATGGATTGTTGGACATGTGTCATCCTCATTTGTCCATGTTGAAAAAGCCATCAGAGAACGTTACTGGGGCAAAGTGATCTTATTGGCTGATTCAAGATGCACCCATAGGTCCAAACCTCTTCTCCTAAAACTGTTTTCATGTTGGGTGACATTATGAACTCTTCTGGTGACCTCTTGGTAAATGTGTCTTTTCTTTCAGGGACCACTGACCTTCAGGGATGTGGCCATAGATTTCTCTCAGGAGGAGTGGGAATTCCTGAACCCAGCTCAGCGGAAGTTGTACCTGGATGTGATGTTGGAGAACTACAGCAACTTGGCCTCCGTGGGTGAGGATGACTTCCTTCCTGAATTCCTATGCAAGGGTTTTGTTCCTTTTATTACTTTAACCAGAGGCCCAGTGCACAAATTTGTGCACCAGTGGGGTCCCTTAGCCTGCCCTGCCTGAACAGGCTGAAACTGGCTCTCTGACATCCCCTAAAAGGTTCTGGATTGCAAGAGGGCACAGGCCTCCAAGGGACTCCACCGGTGCACAAATGGGGCCAGGGAAAGACGGTGCACAAATGGGGCCAGGGAAAGACGCGGGAGGTTGACTAGCCAGGAGGGACTGAGGGGTGCTCTAAGGTGTGTCTGCCACTCTTGCTCAGTCCCGATTGGCTGGATCCTATCAGCAAGGTAACCTACTGCTCAGAGCGTCTGCCTCCTGGTGGTCAGTGCACACCATAGCAATTGGCCAACTGTCTGCTCCTGGTGGTCAGTGCATGTGATAGCGAGCAGTTGAACTGTCTTAGCATGTCATTAGCATAGCATGCTTTGATTGGTTGAATGGCCGATTGGTCGACCAGACACTTAGTATGTTAGGCTTTTATTATATAGGATATCTTTAGGGGGCTTCTGCTTTCTAGGGTAGATTCTTATTCTCTGTGTTGTGTATCGGATCTCTCAAAACTTCCATCTTTCAGAAATCTCATGTATTAAAGCACTACTTCCTCATTTGCTTTAAAAGGAAGGCTTGCTTGTAACTACCTTTTTTTTTTTTTTAAATAACATGGACTACATTAGATTACACGCCTTAGGGAAATCCTGTAGTATCTGGCTTGTTGTGACTTGTGTACTTCAGTGAAAAAGTGTCATCAATGTTTCTCTTTGTGGTATCAGGTGATAATACCTCTTTTTATTTTTTAGCAGGATAATATTGCATTACATGTGTACAGTATCTTTTATTCATTCATTTGACTATCCATGGACATTTGAGTTGCTTCCATCTAGTGCAGGCTCTTCTGAATAGCATTGTAATGGACACAAATGTGTAAATGACTCTTGCAGATCCTCCGTGAATATTTTTCAATATATATACCTAGAATGGCGGCCAGCAGCATTTTATACTTTGTAGCATACAAATAATGCACCTTCTGCATGAAGCAAACTATTAATTATTTCATTTCTCTTTATGCTGTTATTCATGTAATTACACACTTAATTTGTTATTTTGTACTAATATCTGGTATAGTACAGGAACACAGATAATGTTGAGGGTTGGTTTTATATATCATGTTTTGAGAAATTCATTGGATTTATGTATATATTTTTAGAAATGTGTAGTCTTTATTTGCAATACACAATTCTGTCACCTCTTAACAGCGTTCATTGTATTCTATTTTTGTTGTGAACATGGGAGCTACTTAAAATATTTTAAGGCTATAACAGTATACTTTAAACTCAGTATGTCAATTGCATACAAAACTGAGCTACTTGCCATCTCTTCCCCTGTACCCACTAAAGTTATTGATATCACATTATCCTTTACTCTGTGTCTTCTAGCAGAGATTAAGATTTTATTCCTTCTATTTATTTATTTTTAAAATATTTTTCTAGAAGTTACTTTTTCATATGGCTTTTAGGATTATATTCTGGGATTCATGATATTTTCATTGTTTTTGTTCTTGTTTTTTTACCTGTTCTCATATTTGAATTGTATTCTATTTAAAATTCAGTGAGCTGCTTGTATTTGAATGTCTCTCTCTCCAATTGTCATGATCTTCAACTATTAATTTTTTACATAAGCTGCCTAATCCTTCTCACTATTCTGTCTTTGTGGAGTCCCCTTGTAGTTTGATTTGTTAGTGTCTTAGGAGTCCCTTGGGTTCTCTTCATATTTCCACATGTTAGCTTCCCTGAATCACAATTTTTAATGAATTATGTACAAATTCTTTGACTTTATTTTTAAATAGTCTTTATTGATTTTAGAGAGGAAAGTACAGGGAGAGAGAGAAACATTAACAAAGAAAGAGAATCCTCGATCGGCTGCCTTCTGTGCGATTGGGGATTGAGCCTTCAGTCAGCCCTGGGCCCAGACCTGGAACCAAACCTCTTGGTTCATAGGTGGAAGCTCAATCACTGAGCCACTGCTGCCAGGCAGATTCTTTGATTTTTCAAGTTGATAACATCTTTCATTGATGATTCTGCTGTACTTTTTTTTTTTTTTTTAATCTTTTACAGAGAGGAAGGGAGAGGGATAGAGAGTTAGCACACCGGCTACTGAGGATTTGCCCGCATCCAAGGTACATGCCCTAGACCAAATCAAACCTGGGACCTTTCAATCCGCAGACTGGCCCTCTATCCACTGAAACAAACCGGTTAGGGTTCTACCATAGTTTTTGATTTGGGTATTATGTTTTTTAATTTCCCATTTCCATGTGGTTTTTATAAAATACTTTCTCATTGTATTTTTATTTTGGTTATATAATATTTTGGTGATTTTATATAATTGTCTTTTTTTCTACGTTTTGTTTTTAAGATATTTATTTTTAATTTTTCTTCAGGGAATTAATATATTTACATTGATATATTGCCCGTTTGATTACATTTATTTTGTGTATCTGATGGGACACTTTTTCTGTTTCTTTGCATGATTTTATATCTTTTGTTGAGATTCAGGAATTGTAAACAAGCAGGCTTTTAATGTGTTTTCTATAGAAGGAAACAACCATCTGTGGAACAAAGTGTACTTTCCGTCTGTGAATGACCCACATCCTGCGTGGTTCAGGATTCGGGCTCTGGAGAAGGGCAGCATGCAAATGAGATGAGATAAGAAATAATAATTTGGAAATTGGGGGGCCAGGCAGGAGCCCAACTCTAGTGGGAGTACTCCACTTGTGCTCAGGCCTTGCCATCCTTTTATTCAGTTTGGGATACACCTATAGCCCTTAGGCAGGCAATTTCCAGTAATAGACAAACTATCTAATCAGTAAGGATTTACATGACTATGTGGTCAGGAGGTTGCTTCAGCTACCTTTGTCTCACCTAAACTGTCAGTGGATAACTATGACCTTTTCCAGGGCTCAAGGGTCACCAGCATTTTGGGCTCCTTGTCCACAACTCTCTGCTAATGAAGACAAATAGGTGACTTCCACATGGTCAACACTCTTTTCAGGATCTGTATTCTTGGTTCAGTTGTCTGTTTAATTTCCCAGTTGGAAATGTTCTCTGTTTCTGTCTCAGGACCACGGTATCTTTTCAGGCTTCATATACATCTTCAGTACTGCAGTCTTTGTGGTGCTCAAACAATTTCTCATTGTTTCTTTTTTTTATATTATTGGTTAAGGTATTACATATATGTCCCTATTCCCCCATTACCCCCCACCTCCCATTCATGCCCCCACCCCCCTGTTGTCTGTGTCCATTGCTTAGGCTTATATGCATGCATATAAGTACTTTGGTTGATCTCTCCCCCTTACCCCTCTACCTTCCCTGAGGTTTGACGTTCTGATTGATGTTTCTTTGTCTCTGGATATATTTTTGTTCATCAGTTTATGGTGTTCATTATATTCCACAAATTAGTGAGATCATGTGATATTTATCTTTCTCTGCCTGGCTTATTTCACTTAGCATGATGCTCTCCAACTCCATCCATGTTGCAAATGGTAAGAACTCCTTTTTTACCACAGCGTAGTATTCCATTGTGTAGATGTACAACAGTTTTTAAATCTACTCATCTGCTGATAGGCACTTAGGCTGTTTCCAAATCTTAGCTATGGTGAATTGTGCTGCTATGAACATAGGAGTGCATATGTCCTTCCTAATTCGTGTTTCTAGTTTCTTGGGATATATTCCTAGAAGTGGGATCATTGGATCAAATGGGACTTCCATTTTTAGTTTTTTGAGGAAACTCCATACTGTTCTCCACAGTGGCTGCACCAGTCTGCATTCCCACCAGCAGTGCACAAGGGTTCCTTTTTCTCCGCATCCTCAGCAGCACTTGTCATTTGTTGATTTGTTGATAATAGCCATTCTGACAGGTGTGAGATGGTACCGCATTGTTGTTTTGATTTGTATCTCTCTGATGATTAGTGACTTTGAGCATGTTTTCATATGTCTCTTGTCCTTCCTTCTGTCTTCTTTCAAAAAGTGTCTATTTAGATCAGTTGCCCATTTTTTGATTGGGTTGTTTATCTTCTTTTTGTTAAGCTGCATGAGTTCCCTGTAAATGTTGGAGATTAAACCCTTATCGTTGATATCATTGGCAAATATGTTCTCCCATACAGTAGGCTTTCTTGTTGTTTTATTGATGGTCTCCTTTGCTGTACGAAAGCTTTTTATTTTGATTTAGTACCATTCGTTTATTTTCTCTTTAGTTTCCATTGCCCTAGGAGCATTATCAGTGAAGAAATTGCTTTGGCATATGTCTGAGATTTTTCTGACTGTGGATTCCTCTATTATTTTTATAGTTTCCCATCTTATGTTTAAGTCCTTAATCCATTTTGAGTTTATTTTTGTATATGGTATAAGTTGGTGGTCTAGTTTCATTTTTTTGCATGTATCCCAACACCATTTATTGAAGAGACTTTCTGGATTCCATTGTATGTTCATGCCTCCTTTGTCAAATATTAATTGAGCATAGTGATTTGGGTCAATTTCTGCGTTCTCTATTCTATTCCATTGATCTATATGTCTGTTCTTGTGCCAGTACCATGCAGTTTTGAGAACAGTGGCTTTGTAATACAACTTGAAATCTGGTATTGAGATCCCACCTACTTTGTTCTTCTTAGGATTGTTGAGGCTATTCGGGGTCTTTTTTTATTCCAGATGAATATTTGGAGAGTACTTTTTAGGTCTATGAAATATGCCGTTGGTATTTTAATGGGTAGTGCATTGAATCTATAGATTGCTTTGGGTAGTATGAACATTTTAATGATGTTGACTCTCCCAAACCATGAACATGGTATGTTCTTCCATCTGTTTACGTCTTCCTCTATATCTTTTTTCAGTGTCCTGTAGCTTTCCACGTATTGGTCTTTTACCTCCTTGGTTAAGTTTATTCCTAGGTATCTTAATTTTTTTGTTACGATGGTAAATGGGGTTGCTTTTTTGGTCTCTTTCTGTAAGTTCACTATTGGTGTATAGAAATACCATAGATTTCTTGGCGTTAATTTTGTATCATGCTAACGTTGCCAAATTCATTTATTAAGTCTGTTAGTTTTTTGATGGAGACTTTTGGGTTTTTTTAAGTATAATATGTTGAGGTATGATCCTTCTATTCCCACTTTGTTGAGAGTTTTTATCAAGAAAGGATGTAGGATTTTGTCAAATGTTTTTTCTGCATCAATTGATATGACTATGTGATTTTTATCTCAATTTGTTTATGTGATGTATCATATTTTTTTTATCATGTTTATTTGCGATATTGTACCATCCTTGCATTCCTGGGATAAATCCTACTTGGTCATGGTGTATGATCTTTCTGATGTCGTGCTGGATCCCATTTGGTAGTATTTTGTTGAGGATTTTAGCATCTATGTTCATGAGGGATATTGGCCTGTAATTCTCTTTCATTGTGTTGTCTTTATCTGGTTTTGGTATTAGGGTGATACTGGCTTCATAAAAGGAGCTTGGAAGTAAGTTTTCCTTCCTCTTGAATTTTTTGAAAAAATCTGAGGAGGATATGTTTTAATTCTTCCTTGAATGTTTGGTAAAACTCCCCTGTGAAGCCGTCTGGCCCTGGGCTTTTGTTTTCTGGAAGCTTTTTGATGACTACTTCGATTTCTTCCATAATTATTGGTCTATTGAGATGTATAGATTCTTCCTGAGCCAAAACCGGTTTGGCTCAGTGAATAGAGCATTGGCCTGCAGACTGAAAGGTCCCAGGTTCGATTCCGGTCAAGGGCATGTACCTCGGTTGCGGGCACATCCCCAGTAGGGGGTGTGCAGGAAGCAGCTGAATGATGTTTCTCTCTCATCGATGTTTCTAGCTCTCTCTCCCTCTCCCTTCCTCTCTGTAAAAAATCAATAAAATATATATTTTTAAAAATAGATTCTTCCTGATTGAGTTTTGGAAGGTTATATTTTTCTAGGAATATGTCCATTTCCTCCAGGTTGTCCAATTTGTTGGAGTAGAGTTGTTCATAGTATTATTAACAATCCTTTGTATTTTGATGGGGTCTGTTGTTATTTCACCTCTTTCATTTCTGATTTTGTTTATTTGGGTCCTATTGCTTTGCTTCTTTGTGAGCCTGGCTAGAGGTTCATCAATCTTGTTTATCCTTTCAAAGAACCAGCTCTTGGTTTTGTTGATCTTTTGTAGTGGTTTTTTGGTCTCTATGTCATTTATCTCCGCTCTGATCTTTATTATTTCCTTCTTGCTGCTTACACTGGGCTTTTCTTGTTGCTCTCTTTCTAACTCATTAAGTTGTAGGGTTAGGTAATTTATTTCCATTGTTTCTTGTTTTTTTGCAGTAGGCTTGTAGAGCTATGAACTTCCCTCCCAAGACTGTTTTCGCTGTGTCCCATAGATTTTGGATTGTTGTGTTTTCATTGTTATTTGTTGCCATGATGTTTTTTATTTCTTCCTTGATCTCTCTGGTAACCCAGTCATTGTTTAATAGCATGCTGTTTAGTCTTCATATGTTTGATTTTTTGGGATTGTTTTTATTGTAGTTGATTTCCAGTTTTATGCCACTGTGATCGGAGAAGATGCTTGATTGATTACTATTTTATTGAATTTGAAGAGACTTTGCCTGTGACCCAACATATGGTCTATCTTTGAAAATGACCAATGTCCACTTGAGAAGAATGTATATTCTGTGGATTTGGGATGAACTGTTCTGAAGATGTCCATTAATTCCATCTGGTCTAGTGAGTCATTTAGGATTGATGTTTCTCCTTCTGGAACCCTTATTTTGTGGATGTTGTTTTGTTTTGTGTTGTCCCACAGTTCCCTTAGGCTCTCCTCCTGCTTTTTAATTTTTTTTCTAGAAGCTGCTCTACTTGGGTATTTTTTACTACCTTGTCTTCTAGTTCACTGATGCGGTCCTCTGCTTCTTCTAGTCTACTCTTGATGCATTCTATTGAGTTCTTTACAGCAGCAATGTCATTTTTCATTTCTTCTTGGTTCTTACTCATGTTGTCGAATTTGTCTTCCATTCTTTTCAGCCACCTTATGACCATTTCTCTGAATTATTTCTCTGACAGGTTGCTTGCCTCCATTTTGTTTACTTCCTTTTCTGGTGATGCCTGCTTTTCTTTCATATGCGAGCTGTTTCTTTGTCTCCCCATGGTCTCTCTTCTTCGGGTGTCTGGTTATGTAGTTCTCTCTCTCCTGCGTTGATTTAAAGGTACAAAATACAACACAACCAGGTACCACACACAAGGCACTGAACAGAAATGTATTCACGATATTAATAACCTCCAATGAAGGTGACCACCAGAGAAAGGCAAATTAGGGGATAGGAGAGAAAGAAGATTAAAAAAAAAGAAGAAAAAAGAAAGGAGTGCAAAAATGAAATTGGGAAAAGGAAAAATGTAAGATATAAAAGAACAAGAATAAGAAAGAAAAGGGGAAGAAACTATATATAAGGGGAGAAAACTCCAATAGAACATCCACTAATCCCAGCAAATGCCAGCAACAAGTACCTGGAGATGAATACAAACTACAAACAGCAACTAATATCAAGCGAGGCGAGGGAAAACAGAAGCAAGAAACAAAAACAAAACAAACAAAAAAGCAAAAAAAAACAAAAAAGAATAAGCAAAACAATCTCACAAACAAGCATAAAAAAATCGATATAATCAACATTCAAGCAAACAACAGCAAAAGGACAGAGAGAAACAATTTTTGGATAGTGAAGACAGAGAAGAGAGAGGTGTGTATGGACTCGGGCAGGGGATTGGAAATTAGATATATATGTAGGGTGAAGTTTTAACAGGGTAAAAAGAAAGAATAGGGAAAATCTAAAGCAGGAAAAGGGTAAGAGAAACAGGACAACAAAAGGGGAAAAGTTAGGAAGAGAGTGATAGTATAAAGGTAGAGTTGAGATAGAGTAGAATGATGTTAAAGGAAAGATGAAAATAGATTGTAGAGCACTAATCTCAAAGTAAAATGACACTTTTTTTAAAAAAAGTAAAATAGTAGTAATAATACTGATTGAAAATAAAAATGTAATAATTAAAAAGAAAATCAAGTGAGGAAAATAGAAAAAATAGTTTCTTATGTAAAAGATTAAAAAAATAAAAAATAAAAATAAAATGTGCAAGTAGTGAAGGTCATTCACTTCCTCTATTGTTCTGTCTGGCTCGCCTGTTTCCCAGTCAGGACAGTATTGCAGTTCCCTGCATTCCACTGCTCCTCAGTGTTGTAAGCCAGTCCTCATTTTTAAACAGGCATTGTGTCTTAATTTCTTGTATTCCTTAATTTGTAATTACACAAGAGTAAATTTGTGATTCCACCCCTGGGTGGCAGTGTTTCTAGATTAACTTCTGGGTCTATATAAGTCCTCTCTAGCCTGTGCTTAGATCCAGCTTTCCCCATGGCACTCAATACCGATTTGTGGGAGCGGGCTCCCCCTGAGCTGGTTCTTCGACGGTCGCTCCCCGCTCTGATCCTTAGGCTCCAGAAAAACAGCCTTCTCCTGCAGTCTCCTAGGGTATCCCCAACTGGGCGATCCCATGCACTGGGCTCAGCGATCAGGATCAAGGGTTCAAAGAGGAAAATGCGCAAGTGTGCAAACTCAGGGGCCACGCACAAGTCTGCGCAGTCCTTCCTTCCCTCTTGTGTCCAAGCAGCCCGCACACTCCCAAAATTTTTAGGCTGTCCTTCTGCGTCAGATCAAAATGGGCTGCTTTCTAGAGATCCCTTCTGTATCTAGAGATCCCTTATTTGTAGCAGCCGCTACAGGGCACTCACTGTGAACTGCCATTCTGTTCGCACTCCATGTCATTCACAACAGACACTTGTTATGCAAGATGCTTCAAAACAAGGAGATCATTGAACATGCACTTTCTTCATATCTCTCTCTCTCTCTTTTTTTCTCTCTCACTCCCTTCCTCCAGTGAAGAAACTGGGAAGTGGGAGTGTTTTGATAATATTGCCATTGTGCAGCAGGCTGTTTGAGCAAGTATCATTGGCAAATGTAAGCAACTCATTGTTCCTCTTTGATGGGACTTTTCCTCATTATACCTATCTTGAGCTTTCTTTGAATTCTTCACTTGCATTTGAAGGACTAAAAAATGTCATTTGGTCTATACTTGCTGGTAATTTCAAAGTGCACTCATCAGATTGTCAAAACTAAATATTTGTTTTCTTCCAGCTATATCATCTGAAGATGACCAGGCCTTTTTTCTAAAACCCGGAATTCAAGATTTATTCTCTGAAATTATTCTGGTAAGATATAAAAGGTGTGGTTTTGACAATGTACCCTTAATGAAAGCCCAGGAATTTGATGAAGAATGTGATGAGAAGAGGAGATGTTAATATAAACTGAACTAACCGGAAACGGTCATTCATAATACAATTCTTGTTAACTAAAGCAGTCAAGTGTACTATGCATTTGGGAAACCTCCCACTTTAAACTCAGTGACATTGGCAGATCAGTCTGTTTCTGCACGTGATAGTTGAAAACAACTTTTTGCTGTTATATATCCTTAGGAAGGAAATCTGGAAAACTAGGAGCTAACACAGTCTGTGGTGTGTATAATGATTAGAATTGTTTAAAATGTAGGGTGGGATTTAACTTTCACTAATTTATTTCTAAAATTTAGATATTTATAATGTTCCTATAAATTAAAATCTTAATTTACCAATGTTATTACTTTTAAATATATATATATATATATATATATATATATATATATATATATATATATATATAATTTTTTATTGATTTCAGAAAGAAAGGGAGAGGGAGTGAGAGAAACATCAATTATGAGATGTATAGACAGCCCTAGCTGGTTTGGTTCAGCCTGTGAACTGAAGAGTCTCAAGATCGATTCAAGTCCAGGGCATATTGCGGGCTCAATCCCCAGTAGGGGAAGTGCAGGAGGCAGCTAATCAATGTTTCTCTTTCCTCATTGATGTTTCTGTCTCCCTTCCTCTCTGAAATCAATAAAAATATATATTTTTAAAAATACTGAGAGAAAATCATTGATTGGCTGCTTTCTGCATGCCTCTTTTTGAACCTAGCCTGAAACCTGGGCATGTGCCCTAACGGGAAATTGAACCATGATCTCCTGTTTCATATATCAATGCTCAAGCAATGAGCCCTGCTGGCTGAGCAATTTGGCAATGTTTTAAACAAGGGTTCATTATTCTTCCTCAAACAGTTTTATGTTTTGTCTATAATTTCAATAAATTGGGAATGCTTTTTTAAACAACTTTCATGGTTTAATGAGTATCACAAAATGGTTCTTATGCAACAAGTGTACATGTTTCCTTGAACTTATTACTGTCACTAAAGGCCTTTCTATCTCCAATTACCAGCAGAATAAATATAACGAAGACGCAAGTTATCAATGGAACAAACATTGGAAAAACTTTGAACAAGAGTCATATCTTAATAAACAGTGGAGAATTGAGCTTGCAGAGGACCATTATAAAAGTGGAAAAGTCTTGAACCAAATGTCCAATCACCATATAGGTCAATTATTTCATATTGTGGAAAAGTCACACAAAGGAAGTAGACGTGTCATATCTTTTCAGGAATCTTCAAATTACACTGAACAAGAGAATATTCATGGTGGAGAGCAAGCTTACACAGCTAATGCATGTGGTAGAATCGTCAGTCAAATAATCAATCTAAATAGACTGAAAGAAATCCATAGTGGAGAAAAACATTATAAATGTAAAAATTCTAGTAAAACATCCAATTGGTCTTCAGGTTGTACTCTAATTGAAAGAATTCAGACTGGAGACAAGTCTTACAAATGTAAAGCATGTGGCAAAGCCTTTAAATGTCATTTAACTCTTACTGAACATGAGGGAAGACTTCACACTAGGGCAAAACTTGACAAACGTGGGGAAAATGGAAAAGGCTTTAGTCAGTCCTCAAAACATACTCAACTTCATAGAAATCATACAGAACAAAAGCCTTATAAGTGTTCAGAATGTGGCAAAGCCTTTAGCCAACCCTCAAACCTTATTGTTCATCAGAGAATTCACACTGGAGAGAAACCTTACAAATGTAGAGAATGTGGCAAAGCCTTTATTAGGTCCTCAAACCTTGGATATCATCAGAGAGTTCACACCGGAGAGAAGCCTTATAAATGTATAGAATGTGACAAAGCCTTCATCCAGTCTTCAGACCTTAGGATTCATCAGAGAATTCACACTGGAGAGAAACCGTACAAATGTAGAGAATGTGGCAAACGCTTTAGTAGCTCCTCAAAACTAATTATACACCAGAGAATTCACACAGGAGAGAAGCCTTATAAATGTACAGAATGTGGCAAAGCCTTTATCAGCCATACATGTCTTATTAAACATAACCGTATTCATACTGGAGAGAAACCATACAAATGTGGAGAATGTGGCAAAGCTTTCAGCCATTCCTCATCCTTTACTTATCATCAGAAAGTTCATATTGCAGAGAAGCCTCATAAATGTACAGAATGTGGCAAAGCTTTTAACTATTCCTCATCTCTTACTAATCATCAGAGAGTTCATACTGGAGAGAAGCCTTATAAATGTAGAGAATGTGGTAAAGCGTTTAGCCACTCCCCATCCCTTATTAATCATCAGAGAGTTCACACTGGAGAGAAGCCTTATAAATGTAGAGAATGTGGCAAAGCTTTCAGCAATTCTTTATCCTTTGCTAATCATCAGAGAGTTCATATTAGACAGAAGCCTTATAAATGTACAGAATGTGGCAAAGCCTTTAACTATTCCTCATCTCTTACTAATCATCAGAGAGTTCATACTGGAGAGAAGCCTTATAAATGTACAGAATGTGGCAAAGCCTTTAACTATTCCACATCTCTTACTAATCATCAGAGAGTTCACACTGGAGAGAAGCCTTATAAATGCAGAGAATGTGGCAAAGCCTTTAGCCAGTCCTCAAGCCTTGGATATCATCAGAGAGTTCACACTGGAAAGAAACCTTATACCAGGTAATAGTAGAAAATGTCGCAAATCCTTTGGCAGTTTCTCATGCAGAGTTCGTACTTAAGACTTACAGATGTGGGGAGTGTCGTAAGTCCTTTAATAGCTGTGAGAACTTAACATCACAGAATTCTGAATGGAAAGAAGCCTTATGAATGTGAAAAATGTAGAAAAGCCTTTAAAAGCCATTCATGTCTTACTGTACCTGAGAGACGTCATACTAAAGAGAGTCCTTAAAAATGTAGAGCATGTGATAGATCCTGTACACACAACTCAAAATTTACTGAATAAGAGAGATTTCTTTAGTGGAGGGAAGCCTTACACTGTAAAAAATGTGAGAAAGCCTTTAACCTGAGGTCTATCCTACTCAACATTTTAGGAATCCTTCTAAAGAAAAAGAGCAATAATACAGAGTTTTCATCCAAAGATTTAACCATGATTTATCATTCAGAATGACAAAATAAGGTCTTACAAATTATGAGGTATTTTGTGAATGATCCCCCCACGTCCCATGTGGTTCAGGGTTCACACTCCGGAAGAGGAGCCGCACACAAATTAAAGAAACAAGAAATAATTTGGAAATATTGAGGGACCAGGGAGGAGCTCAGCTCAACAAGAAGGACTCTGCTTGGGCTCCAGCCTTACCATCCCTGTATTCAATTTTGGGATACACCTATAGTCCTTAGGCAATTTCTAGTAACAGACAGACTATCTTATCAGTAAGTATTTAGACTGAGTGGCAAGATTATTATGACCACCCCATCAGTAATTAATTGACACTTGCAAAAATACTAAATATTGAAAACTTCCTAAGCAAATACTCTCAAGGTTTTATTACTATTGTTGTTGTTGTTGTTATTATTATTATTTGCATAACTAATTCATTGTACTGATGAGCTGGTCATAATATTCTGGCCTCTCAATGTACATGAATGTCTGATAGGGAAGTTGCTTCAACTACCATTGTCTCAACTAAACAATGGGTGCATAGCTCTGACATTTGACAGAGCTCAAGGGTCACCAGCCTTCTGGGTTCCTTGTCTATACCACTCGGCTAGTGAAGACAATGGGCGGCTTTCTGCATCTTCCCCGTTTCATTCCTTAAAAATATGAGAACAAAAATGAGACAAGCAATAGTGGTTATGCTGAGAGGCAAAAGAATCAGTCTGTAGTAAGTTTCTGGGCCAACAGTTTTTGTTTTTTGTTTTTTTTCCAACAGTTTTTTGAGTCCCAATTTCAATGTCCAACAGTTCCTTATGTGTACATGCCAGCAATGATATGCTAGTCTAGATGGTGGGCAAACGTGGCAATGCAGGTCCAACCTTCTCTGGCATGGTCCTGGGCAACCTGCAGCGATGCACAGCTACTGACTGCTAGCATGGCAAGGTGTCTTCACCATCTTCATCTCTGGACTGTTTCTCCTCTTCATAGCTGGAGCAATCTCATCAGTTTCTCTGTGGGATCCGTTGTTACAGGAATCCGCACAGAGGTTTGGAAGAGTTTTCTGGAAATATGCAAACATATTCTCGACCAAAGGAATCTTTTCTATAAACTAAACTTGGGATCCTTTCTTTTCATTGTGCCCAAATCATTTTCCTTTGGCTTATTTTGACACCATGTGTGTTTTCATGGGTGTGTCTTGTCTTTAGCATTACAAGCAAAAAATAATTTTTAAAGTAAAAAATTTTCTTGATGTGATTTACTCATAGGGGGTTATTCCACTATCCCCCTTCTTTTTTTTGATTTAAATAATATTAAGAGGCTTTTGGAAATTTTGCAATGCAGTCTTGATAACTTTATAATTTTCATTTTTATGCACAGAAATATAACTGCTTTGGATTCATCACATGTCAAGCAAGTTTACTATAAGATGAAATATTCGTGAAAAATTAGTTAATACTTCAGGAACTGTTTCTTGCCTGAACAACAAAGTTTTTATGAATATACATTTATTTTAATTATCCAATTTAAATCAATCTGAAGTAAGATTTCTTTTTTAACTTTACTTATCCTAGGTTATGGACTGTAAATGACAATTAAATTTCTGCTATTAGTCTTTTTTAAAAAAATATATTGATTTTTTTTTTTTACAGAGAGGAAGGGAGAGACATAGAGAGCTAGAAACATCACTGAGAAACATCATTCAGCTGCCTCCTGCACACCCACTGGGGATGTGCCCGCAACCAAGGTACATGCCCTTGACCGGAATCAAAACTGGGACCCTTCAGTCCACAGGCCGACGCTCTATCCAGTGAGCCAAACCGGTTTCGGCAGAGGTGGACACTCTTGATGGGAGTGGCAAGAAATATTCAAAGTGATGAATTGTAAGAACCTACAGCCAAGATTGCTCTACCCAACAAAGCTGTCATTCAGAATTGAAGGTCTGATAAAGAGCTTCACAGATAAGAAAAAGCCAAAGGAGTTCATCAACACCAAATGAATATTATATGAAATGCTGAAAGGTATTCTTTAAAAAGAAGAAGAAAAAGGTAAAGATAAAAATTATGAACAACAAATACATATCTATCAACAAGTGAATCTAAAAATCAAGTGAATTAAAAATCTGATGAACAGAATAAACTGGTGAATATAATAGAATCAGAGGCATAGAAAGGGAGTGGACTGACACTTCTCTGGGAGAAGGGGCAGTGGGGGTGTGGGAAGAGACTGGACAAAAATTGTACACCCATGGATGAGGAAAGCGGGGGGTGAGTGCAGAGGTTGGGGTGGGAACTGGGTAGAGGGGAGCTATTGGGGGGGAGGTAAAGAGGAACAATTGTAATAATCTGAACAATAAAGATTTATTTAAAAAATAATAATTTGGTGAATATTTTGCTTTATTTTCATGAAGTAGATAGCCCATCATTCAGGTTCTCATGCTGACACCTATAGTTTTTAATATGAATATGAAGTTTTGGACTACCACAAATTGGCCTCTGTGTAATTTGTAACTGGAATGACTTTTTTTGTCCTGAGTTTCATGGGAAACCTTGAGAATTTCTCAGTGTTATGTCAGTAACATCTTTGTTAGGGTGGGCTTAGCCCATGTTAAACAAGTTTTATTCTCACTTTCCTGAATGTAGCCTGATGATGGTCATTGTTTCTAGAGGAACCCCAGAGACCATGGCAGCTTTGCAGCTGAAACCTTTTCTTCTTTTGGATGCAAAGTTATTTTGTATATTTACGGCCTGAGAAGAGGTATGTCCTTTGGCATTAGCTGTCCCTGGGGTGTTTGCCAAGCCATCACTGCAAGTTCCAGGGACAGCAGGATAGCACATATTGAAATGAAAGCTCCACGTTTATTACTTCTCCAGTGTCCAGTGCTGAGTTTGTACAAGGTGGTAAACATCAGTTCCTATGCATGTGCCACCAAAAGGACTGACAAAACGATTGCAGAGGCAAGATGTTCAATATTCTTTTACTCTACTTTCTGACCTACCCATGGGGCATTCGTATGTGTATGTATCTCCTGATATTTCATGACTGAGACTCATCTGGACCAGGGGCTTTATGAATTTGTTCTGACAGGACATCCTATGGGATCCAGATCATTCAATGAATTCAATCCCATCTAGACAATAATTCCATTTTTTTTTTTTTGGTCTTGTTGTGAGGAATGTTGAGGAGGTGTGTTGATAAAAAATACACATAAGATATTTTCTTCCTGGCCATTAGGAAAAGAGATGAAGCAGACACTGTCCCTTGGATTAGAGGGCATTCTGTTTTCATTTTGTCCAGAATGCCTATTTTTCCACATTGGGGTGAAAATCTCCAAATCAGAGATTTTAATTTTTTTTTCTCATGGCACACATGAACTAATTACTGTAATTCAGTGGTCCATCAAAATACATATTTTGCCATTCTGCCAAAAAAGTTTGGTTTTGGTTCATGCTCACCCCACAGTTATTACTGTGTTGGCTGTTGTCACTTACTTTCTTAAAAAATCTATGAGTTATGTAGTCTGTGCTATTGACTAAATAGTCAGATGTTGCTTTTTAAAAAAAATTATTGCAGCACACCAGTTTGCCTGTGTGACACTGCAATTGATAGTCACAGCTATAAACATATAAAATTCATCTTTTCCACTGTGTCATTTAAGACCACTTTTTCCTTATTTATTTGTTTGGGATACCTATCCATTGATGTGAGTGGGAAGTTAAAGTTCCCTACAATGTCTGTACTAATTAATTTTAAAAATGCCAATAACTATATACCTATCAGTATTCACTCACAATATAAATGGTTTCACTGCTTCAACCAGAAGACACAGGGTGTCTGAATGGATAGGAAAAGAAAACTTTTACATATGCTGTCTACATGACACCCACTTCAGATAAAAAACACAGCATGAAAGTAAAGTGTTGGAAAAAAGTTATTTCATGTCTACCTTTGGGCCCCAAAGAAACTATTCTGCAGAGAAGGTTGCTCTAGTGAGAGGTCTAATCCTGGACGGTGGACATGTAATAGGCATGAGGATAACCGTGCTCAGAGTTACCTGATCCCTGTGGGAGCACTGACTTTGAGTGAAGTCAGCACATACAGTGTTTCAATGCCCAGAAAGTTGTGGAAGGAGCTGGAGCAGGTCAGAGCAGGCCTGCTGGGAACCTCAGGTAAAGATGCCTCTCTTTTATGTGAACCACTTAATTGATGGCTTTACAGCCTTTTTCTAAAATTTGGAAATCCAATAAAGGAAAAAAGTCTACCTTGGGGGATAAAAAGTGATTTCATGGAAATGAAAATTTTAAAATGCCGGGTGCAATACTAATTTCAGGCAAAACAGACTTTGAAAGAGAGACCATAATAATGTAGGGATATTTCCTAATGATAAAGGGGTCAAATTATCAAAAGGATAAAACCCTTGTAAACGTTTATTGATGCAAAGTAGGAGGATCTGAGTACAGTATACAAAGCAAATATCCTTGGACATGAAGGCAGAGATTGATGTTTTCCCCCTGGGATCTTTGTATTTTGGTTGGTAATTTGTAGCACTTGGGAAAATAGGGATACTAGATGCTTCAAGATGTGTGACTTAAAGAGTAATATGCAGATTGATCATCACTGCAACACACAATATAGCTGTCCCCATGTGGTCAAAGATCCTGCCCCCATGTGGACACAAGATGGCCACCACAAGATGGCCAGCAGGAGAGGGCAGTTGGGAGGCACCCTGCCTGCAAGGGAGGGCAGTTGTGAGGGACCAGGCCTGCAAGGGAGGGCAGTTGTGAGGGACCAGGCCTGCAAGGGAGGGCAGTTGAGAGGGACCAGGCTTGCAAGGGAGGGCAGTTGGAGGTGATCAACCCTGCAGGAGAGGGCAGTTAGGCTGGCAGAGGAGGGAAGTTGGGGGCAAACAGGCTGGCAGGGGAGCAGTTAAGCATCAACCAGGCTGGCAGCGGAGTGGTTAGGGGGTGATCAGGCTGGCAGGCAGAAGGGGTTAGGGGCAATCAGGAAGGCAGGCAGGCAAGCAATTGGGAGCCAGCAGTCCTGGATTGTGAGAGGGATATCCGACTGCCCGGTTAGGCCCGATCCCACCGGGATCGGGCCTAAACGGGCAGTCAGACATCCCTTGAGGAGTCCCAGATTGGAGAGGGTACAGGCTGGGCTGAGGGACAACCCCCCGCCGTGCACGAATTTCGTGCACCAGGCTTCTAGTATAGGATAAATGCTTATGCTGATATAGATGGAAAGTTTGAAAGAGTCATTGCTATTGGACAAAAAGAAAAAAGAAACACCCAAGAAAACTGAAGCTCTCAGAACTCGGCTTATTCTCAATCATGTCTACTCACTCTGCAGAGAATGTCCTGCTTTTTATGTATAGATAGAATATTTTTCAACGAAACATACTTCATATTAGATGATCCTCTCCCACAAAGAAGGCTCCTGTTTGATGCAGGTGAGGCTTCATCAGGGTTTCTGTCAGGGCATACTCCTCCATTCCATTGGTGTATGTGTCTGTATTAATCCAGGATCACACCCACTTGGTTACTGTTGCTGTGTAAAATGTTTTTCAGTGTCAAGAAGTAAATTTTCCAACTTTCCTATATTTGAAGTAATTCGCCTCTTCTGAATATCATTTGCTTAAATTACAGTCAAAATTGCCTTGACTAGGTAATCTATTTATGTGTAGACACTTGGACATATTAAGGAATGTCTTTCAGTTTATTTGTATCTGCTTTCTTTAGCATTGTTGTGTCATTTTCAGTGTTCAAGTCTTATACTGTCTTTGTAGAATAGATTGTCTTAATGTGTTTATCTGTTTATTATATGTGGTGTGTTTTTTTGGCATCCAATGGCAATACGAAGAGGTGATATTTTTTTGGACTAAAGCAATAAAATATTTATATAGGTTAAACATAATCCTCTGGTCTGACTTACTCTAAATTACAGATTTCTAACCAGGTCATATCTTTAAAGTAAATAAAGATTTATAAAGCTTGAATGAATACCTATATTCATGAAAATACTGGAAAATAATCAAAATTTAAAAATGGTGATGGGACTATGTATACTGATCATAGTTATTATTCTTATTACTCTGTTTTAAATATTGTAGATTTTAAAATTGTCTTGTTTCCCAAATATAAGGAAAACTAACAGGAGACATTCTGCATTAATATCAGTGTATCATTAACTATGTTATAGGGACTACTAAAGTCAAAATATTCATGTAGAAATGCCTTTCCAAATACAAAGACTTCAAAGACCACAACTTCCAACTGGACAGTTTTTATCCCTTGGAAAGTATATAAATTAAAATCTGTTTCCCAATGGGTCTGTCTCTGACACCCCATCCACCTGCTTCCCTAACTCAAGCTGCCTCTCTATTCAGATGGGGGGACAGGGAGAGGCTGAGAGCAGGCTGCCCTTCCCCTCCCCTCTGCTCACTGAGGGTTTAAGGATCCAGGGAAATTGGAGGCAGAAAGTGTCTGGTTTCAAACCCAATCTGTCCGCCTTTTCATTTCTCTATAACTTCACTGTAAGAATGTGTTACCTGCGAAAGACACCTCCCCGGGACATGTGCAGCTGAAGGGCAAACCAGCCAGTAGCTCTAAGCACAGCCTCTGGGATCTGGAAAACTTATGTGTGAATTCCAGATTCTTCCTCCATTTTTTTAAAATATATATTTCACTGATTTTTTACAGAGAGGAAGGGAGAGGGAGAGAGAGTTAGAAACATCGATTAGCTGCCTCCTGCACACTCCCTCCTGGGGGTGTGCCTGCAACCAAGGTACATGCCCTTGACTGGAATCGAACCTGGGATGCTTGAGTCCGAAGGCTGATGCTCTGTCCACTGAGCAAAACCTGTTAGAGCTCTTCCTCCTTTTTTTATGTGTTTGCCACAGCTGCCATCTACTCGCTAGCACCCCAATAAAAGAACAGCCCCTCTATCTGGGGAGCCTTGTGCCATCAGAGGGCACCTGGCCCTTTCCTCCCTTTAAAGGAGTAAAATACCCGCCCTCTCTGCTCCTGTCTCTTCTCTCCCTGGTGAATCCTGTCACAGCCGCGTCACCAGCCAAACCCCAACAATGACGGGGGAACTCCCCCAGGAGGGGCTGTCCCTGTGGGAGGAGGTGAGGGACCCAGGGCTGCCCCCTCGCTCCTGCCCCGCCCTCCCGCCCTCTGTCCCCGCACAGGCCCCGCCCCCACCGCGGAGCCGCTCAGCTCAGGCGCTGGCCCCGCCCATCCCGCAGGGAGGCGCATGCGCAGTTCCTGGCAGACGCGGAAGCGGCTGTGGAGGGGAAGGTGGCGGTTCCCTGAGGAGGTGTCTGTGCTTTAAAGCCGCTGCTCTCCGCCCCCTCCCCGCAGGGAAGGCTGAGGGCGCTGCGGGCGCTGAAGTCCGTGGTGAGGTCCCCGCCCCGGAGCCCCTCACAGCGGTGAGTCCGGTCCCGGGCGGCTGCGCAGTGGAGGCGCCGCGTTCCTTTGGGGGAAACTGAGGCCCGGCCCGCGGTCTCTCCGCCTGTGGCTGTGGCCCCCCGCCTGCCGCGTGGTTTTCCTGCTGAAAACCATCCCCGGGGCCGCCGGTCCCCCCGCGGGGCTGGGAGTCTGGGTCAGGGGGTTCCCGCCCTTTGCGCCCCTCCCCCGCCCGGCGCTTTCCGCCCACAGAGCCCGGATGGCTCCGGCCTGGGGGTCTGCACCCCGCCTTCCTAGGCCCCCCCATTAATAAGGGGTCTGAGTGCCCGGGGAGCACAGTGTCCATGGGGAGGGGCTCAGGGGAAGAACGCGGTGTCCCCAGAAGAGGTGACCTGCCCGCAGGGAGGGCTTTGTGGGGGCGGTGACTGCGGGGGGCGGGGACCCGGGCTGGGGGGTCAGGAGGGGGAGTGAGAGAGACAGACACGTGGGAGGAGGAAGGGCGGTGAGGGGTCCACAGAGGGGCCCATAGGGGTGTGGGAGGACTGGACGGCGATGGTGGGAGTGAGGGGGGAACTCGGGAAAGCAGCCTGAGGAGGAGGGAAGTGGGGAAATAGGGGGAGGGGAGCCCAGAGAGAGGAGGGGAGCTGAGAGGGAGAGGGTCCTGGTGAGAAGTGGGGGCCGCACAGGAGGAGGCAGGTCAGAGGGAGACACTGGTTCAGAGGAGAAGAGTTGGGGAGCGAGTGCAGGGACGGAAAGGGGGGCTTAGGGAGGAGGGAGCAGAGGGGGAGCAGCGCGGAGTCCCCAGCTGTGGGGAGCAGGACAGACTGTACCGGGCAGCAGCGGGGACACGGGCGTGGGGAGGGACAGACGCGGACGTGTGTGGAGATGGAGCGATCAGAGACCAGGAGAAAGAGCACCGGAAGGGAAATAGGTTTCAGGAGGTTCATGGTCTGGGTGTAGGGACAGAGAGAAAAGGGGCGAAAGAGTAGGGGAGGGGGGGACACAGGAAAAGACCACAGAGGAGAGAAAGGGAACAGGGAGACAGAGACAGACCCATGGACAGAAATACATGGTAGTGGGAGGAGGGGACCCTGATCTGGGTGAGGGGTGAGCTGATGGGGTGTGGATGATTTAGTTTTGTATTGGTTTGTGGAAATGTGTGTGTGTGTGTGTGTGTGTGTGTATTTTTAAAATATATATATATGTATATATATATATATACATATATATATATATTTTTTTAAAATATATTTTATTGATTTTTTACAGAGAGGAAGGGAGAGGGATAGAGAGCTAGAAACATCGATGAGAGAGAAACATCGATCAGCTGCCTCCTGCACACCGCCCACTGGGGATGTGCCCGCAACCAAGGTCCATGCCCTTGACCGGAATCGAACCCGGGACCTTTCATTCCACAGGCTGACGCTCTATCCACTGAGGCAAACCGGTTTCGGCTTAAAATATATATTTTTGAAAGATATTTTTATTGATTCCCTAGAGCAGTGGTCAGCAAACTGCTGCTCGAGAGTCACATGCAACTCTTTGGCCCCTTGAGTGTTTAGCAAAGGCGAGCTGAGGAGGACCCTAACTAAGTTAATAACAATGTACCTACCTATATAGTTTAAGTTTGAAAAATTTGGCTCTCAAAAGAAATTTCAATCGTTGTACTGTTGATATTTGGCTATGTTTACTAAGGAGTTTGCCGACCACTGCCCTAGAGGCAAGGAGGAAGAGAGAAAAAATCAATGACTAGAGATAATCATTGATCAGCTGCCTCTTGCATGCCCCTAACTGGGGATCTAACATGCAACCTGGCTAAATGCCCTGACTAGGAATCTAACTATGACCTCCTGGTTCATAGGTCCAACCTCCAGCACTGAGTCATGCCACCTAGGTGTGCCTATATACTTAATTTAACAACTGAATTGTTTTAGTTATGCAGATTTGAATGACAGTGACAAATCTCCAGTTTATAAAACTTGGGAGTCCTATATAATAAAGAGGTAATATGCAAATTGACTGTCACACCCTCACAAGAGGCCCACCCCTATGTGGTGACAAGATGGCCATGGCCATGTCATCACAATATGGCCACCACAAGATGGCCGGCAGGGGAGGGCAGTTGGGGGCGACCAGGCCAGCAGGGGAGGGCAGTTGGGCATGACCAGGTCTGCAGGGGAGAGCAGTTAGGGGCGACCAGGCTTCCAGGGAAACGCAGTTAGGGGCGACTAGGCCAGAAGGGAAGTGCAGTTGGGGGCAACTGGGCTGGCAGAGGAGGTCATTTGGGGGCCATCGGGCTGGCAGGAGAGCAATTGGGCATCGATCAGACTGGCAGGGGAGTGGTTAGGGGGTGATCAGGCTGGCAGGCAAAAGCGGTTAGTGGCAATCAGGCAGGCAGACAGGCGAGTGGTTGGGAACCAGCAGTTCCGGATTGTGAGAGGGATGTCCGACTGCCTGGGATCGGGCCTAAAGCGGCAGTTGGACATCCCCTGAGGGATCTCAGATTGGAGAGGGTGCAGGCTGGGCTGAGAGACACCACCCTCCAGTGCATGAATTTCGTGCACCGGGCCTCTAGTTTTATAATAATTTGCTTCCCTTATTCACTCAGAGGGGAGAGACTTGTCTCTTGGGTCCCTTGTCATTTCCTGGGATGGCAACGACTAGGTGACCTGTGTCTGTCACCATGTGATGCTTTTTCAAGGAATCTTAGAAGCCTTAGCTTTGTTGCTGTGGTGTTTTCTGTGTGTGTGTGTTTTATCGATGGATTTACTTTTTGAATGTCTGACGTTTAATTTATTATTTACAAACATCCTGAGATAAATTCTCTGGGTCTTCTCAGATCCCCTGAGGAGCTTTAGGAAATGCCCTCAGGTGTACTTTCCCGTAGAGGTGGACAGCTGCTCTGGGTGGGGCATCATTGGTTACTCAGGTGCACCAGGTGATGGAAGGTGAGGACAGGGATTAGCAGGAGGGTTGCAGGACTCCTTCGTGAGAGTGAGGAGCAGGGTTTGTTCAGGGGAGTAAAAGGGGTGCTCTGTTTGGTTTGGGGGTCAGGATAGCAGCTAATGTTTTCATTTCTGTAGGAGTTTGTGGATGCCTTTGAGTGGAGAGACATGAAGATGGACTAAAACACCTCACAGTGTCGTCTCCATTGTTCCTGACTCTCTCCTTTGACAACGGTTAGAAGGTCCTTCAGACTGTATGTGTGAGATGAGCTGATTAAGAGGCTGTGCTGATGTCTTTGAAGGCACATTCTGTGACTCCTCAACATAGTGTCACCTGAGAAGGCAACTCAGACCCCATCAGGACCAGGACCACATGGCTGCTTCTCAGGTAAAGGATGTGTCCTGGGTCTGAAGCTATGTTTGCTTTTCTCTAACATCTGGTGATTAATATCTCTATTTCGGATGTTCTTGCCTTTGCAGGTTGTTTTTCTTTCCTTATTTCCTTACTTTATTCATTACTAGAGGCCTGGTGCACAAAATTCATGCAAGGGGTAGAGGGTCCCTCAGCCTGTCCTGCGCCCACCTGCACTCTGGGACCCCTTGGGGGATGTCCAACAACTGGCAGTTGGACAACCCTCTTGCAATCCAGGACACTGCATGCCCCAGTGACCATACTTTTCATACAGGTGAAAGGCATCTTGCCGTTATATGGGCAGCTACATTTTTTTGCCCTGATTATAAAAGGTAGTACATATCATGATCCTTCTGAGGCAGTAGTACTATTTTCCTCATCTTATGAGTCAAAAAACTGAAGCAGAGAGAAATTACGTAATTGGCTTTGTCACACAGTTATAAGTTATGAGAATCAGGATTGACCACAAAATCCATAAGCTAGAGTCCAGGCATTTCCCTAAGCTTGGCCGGCAATGAGGGCCGATCTGTGGGTGACTGATGGGGCAATTGGCGAGTCCCTGCTACCACCCGCCTTGTTTGGTGGCCTGGGACCGTCTGCTGGCCGCACCCCCCCGCCACCACAGCAACCGGTCGCCTCTCTCTCAAGGGGCAGATGCTCAACTCAGAACACTCGTGAGACAGATGCTCCTGTGTTGAGCAACTGCCCCCTGGTTGTCAGTGCGCGTCATAACAACTAGTTGTTCCCCAGGTTGATCAATTTGCCTATTAGAGTTTTATATAGGACTAGAGGCCCAGCGCACGATTCAATCGTGCGGGTAGGGTCCCTAGGCCTAGCCTCCTGCGATCAGGGCCATCTTCTGCCTGTTCGCCAGTCCCCAGGCCCAATGCTGCCTCCGCCGCCGCCACTGAGCGGCCAGGCTGTTGGGATCACCAGCTCATCCCCAGCCGCTGCCGCTGCTGCTGGGGCTTGAGGCGCTGATGAAGGGGAGCACGGCAGGGGATCCGGGTGCAGACAACCGGCTCCCCGCCTCCGATGGCAGCGGAGCTGCGCAGGGGATCCGGGTGCGGACAACCGGCTCCCCGCCTCCGATGGCAGCGGAGCTGGGTGTCCAGGGTGTCCGAGGCAGCCCCCCTCAGCGGCCGCCAATCCAGCCGTTGAGAGGCAGGGGGGGGGGCGGGAGTCCCGCACCTCTCAATGGCCGGATATGCCACCCCGAGTCCCGCCCCCCAGCCTCCCACCGCCTAATCGTGGGCGTAGCGGAGTGATGGTTATTTGCATATTGCCTTTTTATTATGAAGGATAGTCAATGTCAGCAGTTTCTATATTTATCTCTTTTCTTCTTCTTTTTTTTTTTTTTACCTCTCTTTTTAAAAATATATCTTTACTAGAAACCCGGTGCACGAAATTCGTGCACGGCAGGGGGTTGTCCCTCAGCCCAGCCTGTACCCTCTCCAATATGGGACCCCTTGATGGATGTCCGACTGCCCGTTTAGGCCCAGTGGGATCGGGCCTAAACGGGCAGTCAGACATCCCTCTCACAATCCAGGACTGCTGGCTCCCAACTGCTTGCCTGCCTGCCTTCCTGATTGCTCCTAACTGCTTCTGCCTGCCAGCCTGATCACCCCCTAACCACTCCGTTGCCAGCCTGGTTGATGCTTAACTGCTCCCCTGCCAGCCTGTTTGCCTCCAACTTCCCTCCTCTGCCAGCCTGGTCACCCCTAACTGCCCTCTCCTGCAGGGTTGATCACCTCCAACTGCCCTCCCTTGCAAGCCTGGTCCCTCTCAACTGCCCTCCCTTGCAGGCCGGGTGCCTCCCAACTGCCCTCCCCTGCTGGCCATCTTGTAGTGGCCATCTTGTGTCCACATGGGGGCAGCTATATTGTGTGTTGCAGTGATGATCAATCTGTATATTACTCTTTTATTAGATAGGATTGATTTCAGAATGGAAAGGAGAGGGAGATAGAGACAGAAACATCAATCAGGATGGAGAATCATTGATCACCTGCCTCTTGCACCCCACCCTGCACTGGGTATCAAGTCTGAAACCTGACCAGGAATCCAACCAGGTGCCCTGACCAGGAATTCAACCCTAACCTCTTGGTTCATAAGTCAGCCCTCTACCTCTCACCCACACTGGGCCGGGCTACAATTTCCTCCTTTGTCCCAGAGCCTTGTCTGTATTCATTTTGAAAGCAGGAAGCATTCCCATATTTATTTAGTGACTTTCAACTAATCAGAACATTCCTTTTGTGACAGATAAAGCTTGGAAGGCAGCCATGTCTAACAACCCTACTGGGATGGGTCAGAGGCTCACATATCACTGAAGAAGGCAAATGTAGGTCTTAGGTTCAAGTGGCTGCCGCATCAGCTCTAGATCAGGGGTAAGAGGATGCACATCTCAGAATAATTCATAAAATTCTGAATAGAAGGGCAAATAGAAGAGACTTGCTCACTGGATAAGTACGAATACTTGGTAGATAAATGTACTATTATTAGCTTACAGAACATGAGAGGTACATGTGGTTTGGCACTTGCAAAAATTAAAGTTTATTTGTGATAATTTCCACAAAATTATTTCTTTATTGATGTATTTTTGCCAGTAATGTCACAGCAGTGGTGACCTGACCTTCCATGTACCTCAGTCACCTGATGCCCATTGTTCAGCCCACCTGGTGTTCACGTGGCAGAGCTGCTCCCCTCACTGTAGGGTTAGTATCTGCCTTTCTCAGGAATAAGGGTGTAATAGAGATTTAATAAAGTTGTGCAAATGCCATCACTTTTTTGTATTTTCTAGAAAGTTTTCAAGAATGGTATTAATGTATATTCAGTTCCATTGAATTTTTACAACATAGTATAAATGTTGCATAAAATTTTTGAAAGAAATGTACTAGTAAGAAAAATTAGTTTACCAAGCTGTTGTGGATCAGTGGTGGAGGGTTTGATTCCTGGTCCAGGGCAAGTAGGTCATAGGTACCTGTGGTAGGTAACCAATCCATGTGTCTCTGTCTCTCTTTCACATTGATATCTCTCTCTCTCTCTCTCTCTCTCTCTCTCTCTCTCTCTCTCTCTCTCTCTCTCTCTCTCTCTCTCCCTTTGTCTCCTTTCCCTTTTGTGCCTCAACCTTCCTGCCTTCCCCTCCCTAAAAATCCATGGGAATAAATCTCCCCAGGAGAGGATTTACAACCACAAAACAAAACTAAAGATCTAACTTGTTTTCTATCCTTATGTTTCTCTCATTATGTTCATAAAACACAAAGTGGATCATACACAAATACATTCAAGAGATTTACAAAATCACTAAACCATCTTGATTTCATAGTTGTAAAATGTGTGTCTCTGAGCCTAAACTGTTAACTTTATTTCAGCTATTTTTTCTTTTTTTCCCCCTCAAGTACATTTTTATGAATTTCGGAGAGGAAAAGAGGTAGAGAGAGAGAGAGAGAAACATCAATGATGAGAGGGAATCATTGATAAGCTGCCTCCTACACACCGCACACTGGGGATTGAGCCCACATGCTGGTTGTATGTCCAGATCAGGAGTCAAACCAGTGACCTCTTCGTGCCTGGGTTAGCAGGCAACACTGAGCCACACCAGCTGGACCAGGCAGAATAATCTTATTTTAAGATTACTCATAGTAACTTTCCCACTAGGATTATGGTTCCTATATGTGCTATTCCATGAGAATTGAATTACATTAATAAAACCTTTTAGTTCAAAGTTCTGTATGAATTTTTTTCTGTGTTTACACTTTCTCTGTATTCAGAATCTAGAACATGGATCAGAAACATTGAAATCACAAGTAAAAAGTAAGCTTGTTACACATGTGGAAACACAAGGCACATGTTAGAACCTGGATCACAATCTATATTTATACAGACTAGAGGCCCGGTGCACGAAATTCGTGCACGGGGGGGGGCAGCGGGGAGTGTGTCCCTCAGCCTGGCCTGCACCCTGTCCAATCTGGGACCCCTCATGGGATAACCAGCAGTTGGACATCCCTCTCACAATTCAGAACTGCTGGCTCCTAACCGCTCACCTGCCTGCCTGATTGCCCCTAACTGCTTCTGCCTACCAGCCTGATTGTCCCTAACTGCTCCCCTGCTGGCTTGATTGCCCCTAACTACCTCTGCCTCGGCCCACACCTGGTACCCAGGATTCCCTCCTCCAGCTGACCACAGGCACCCAGGATCCGGGCTTCTCTCCCTCTGGTCAGCCATAGGCGCCCAGGCTGGCTGCACCCTTAGGGGATGGTGGACAGGGGGCTTCGCCTGTGCTGCAGCTGCAAGTGCTGGCGCCCAGGACTGCAGGGTGGGCGGCTTCTTTGTCTCCCAGGCCACAGCCAGCCACAGGTGCTGGGCCCGGGACTGCAGGGTGGGCGGATTCTCCATCTACCATGCTGTAGTCAGCTGCAGGTGCTGGCACCTGGACCACAGGGTGAGCGGCTTCTCTGTCTCCCAGGCCACAGCCAGCCACAGTTACTGGTGCCCAGGTCTGCAGGGTGGGTGGCTTCTCTTTCTCCCAGGCCACAGCCAGCCACAGGTGCTGGCGCCCAGGACTGCAGGGTGGGTGGCTTCTCTGTCTCCCAGGCCACAGCCAGCCGCAGGTGCTGGTGCCTGGGACTGCAGGGTGGGCGGCTTCTCTGTCTCCCAGGCCACAGCCAGCCGCAGTTATTGATGCCCAGGACCGCAGGGTGGGTGGCTTCTCTGTCTCCCAGGCCACAGCCAGCCACAGGTACTGGTGCCCAGGACCGCAGGGTGGGCGGCTTCTCCATCTCCCGGGCTGCAGCCAGCCTCAGGTACTGGTGCCGGTTTCTCCATCTCTCCCAGGACGTGGGGCGGGTGGACATGGGGTGGGCAGCTTCTCCAGCTGGCTGTAGCCTGGGATCATAGGGCAAGTGGCTTCTTCATCTCCCAGATCGCATCCACCCTCAGGTACTGGCACCTGGTTTCTTGTCTCCCCCAGGACGTGGGGAGGGCGGCTTCTCCAGCTGGCTGCGGCTTGGGATCACGGGGCAGGCGGCTTCTTCATCTCCCAGGTCGCAGCCAGCCTCAGGCGCTGAGGCCGGGTTTCTCAGTCTCCCCCAGGAGGTGGGGCAGGCGGACCTGAGGTTTCTGCTGCTGGCTGCAGCCTGGGATCACAGGGCAGGCGGCTTCTTCATCTCCCGGGCTGCAGCCAGCCTCAGGCACTGGCACCTGGTTTCTTGTCTCCCCCAGGACGTGGGGTGAACCGCTTCTCCAGCTGGCTGAGGCCTGAGATCACGGGGCAGGCAGCTTCTTGGTCTCCGTGGCTGCAGCCAGCCTCAGGTGCTGGGGCCCAGTTTCTCCGTCTCCCCAGGACATTGGGCAGGCGGACCTGAGGCTTCTGAGGCTGGCTGCAGCTTGGTATCATGGGGCAGGCGGCTTCTTGGTCTCTGTGGCTGCAGCCAGCCTCAGGCGCTGGCGCCTGACTTCTCCAACTCCCAGAGACCTGGAGAGGCTGGGGGGCGGGGCTGCCGCCATGTTTTCAGTCTAATTGCATACTCACTCAGATTGAATGGTGGGCGTGGCTGGTGGGCGTGGCTTGTGAGTGTAGCGGAGTGATGATTTGCATACTACTCTATTATTAGATAGATGTTCATTTCCTTGTGGTCTGTTTTACACTTGAGAAGAAGTCCATATACTTCCCACCAGCATGGTATTTCCTGCTGAGAAATATACACCACTGACCCGGAGTGATGGAAATACAGCACTCAGAAATCCAGGTGCCTGTGTACATGATTTAATTTTTTTTAAAATATATTTTTATTGCCCTAACTGGTTTGGCTCAGTGGATAGAGCGTCAGCCTGCGGACTGAAGGGTCCCAGGTTCGATTCTGCTCAAGGGCATGTACCTTGGTTGCGGGCACATCCCCAGTAGGGAGTGTGCAGGAGGCAGCTGATCGATGTTTCTCATTGATGTTTCTAGCTCTCTATCCCTCTCCCTTCCTCTCTGTAAAAAAATCAATGAAATATCAAAAAAATTTTTTTTTTACTGCTTTCAGAGAGGAAGAGAGAGGGGATGAGAGAGAGAGAGAAACATCAATGATGAGAGTCATAGATCAGCTGCCTCCTGCATGCCCCAGAAGGACGCAGCCCGCAACCCAGGCATGTGCCCTTGACCGGAATCAAATCTGGGACCCTTCAGGTCCCAGGCTAGCATGCCTTAATTTTAAAGTTTATTTTCCTGAAACATAATCTGTACCGTGGATTTGTGGGCATGTGTCATCCTCATGTGTCAGTGTCAGAAAACACATCAGAGAATGTTACTGGGACAAAGTGATCTATTGAATAATTCAGGATACCCCCTAGGTCCAAACCTCTTGTCTTGACTCTGTTTTCATGTTGGGTGACATTATGAACTCTTCTGGTGACCTCTTGGTAAATGTGTCTTTTCTTTCAGGAACTGTTGACCTTCAGGGATGTAGCCATAGATTTCTCTCAGGAGGAGTGGAAATGCCTGGACCCAGGTCAGCAGAAGTTGTACCTGGATGTGATGTTGGAGAACTACAGCAACATGGCCTTCCTGGGTGAGGTTGACTTCCTTCCTGAGTTCCTACTCCACCCGCAGGGTTTGGTTTCTTATATTATTTTAACATCTGTAAGGCCAGCAGCGGAGGGCAGTTAGGGACCACTAGGTCAGCAGGGGAGGGCAGTTGGGGGTTACTGGGCCATGATGGGAGCGCATTTGGGGGTTATCAGGCCTGCAGGGAAGGGCAGTTGGGGGTGACCAGGCCGGCAGGGGATGGTAGTTAGGGGCGACTGGGCAGGCAGTGGAGGGAAGTTGGGGGCGATCGGGCCTGCAGGGCAGCAGTTAGGCGTTAATCAGGCTGGCAGGCAGGTGAGCGTTTGGGAGCCAGCAGGCCTGGATTGAGAGGGGGATGTCTTATAGGGATCGGGCCTAAACCGGCAGTCAGACATCCCCCGAGGGGTCCCAGATTAGATAGGGTGCAGACTGGGCTGAGGGACACACGCCCCCAGTGCACGAATTTTGTGCACTGGGCATATAGTGTGTTTATAATCTTGCTGAGAGTGTATGAATGTTGTCATTTCTCCACTTCATTGTTAATACTTTTTTTTTTATGGATGATTGGCATCCTGTTAAGTGTTTGGTGGTATTTCATGGAGGTGTCCATTGCATTTCTCTGGTGATGAATGAGTTGAACATTACTTAATATGTCTATTGCGCATCTTTATATCCTGTTTGGGAAATGTCTATTCAGGTCCTCTGCCCATTTTTCAATAATGTTGTTTGTCTTGTTGGTATTAAGTTGGGTGAGTTCCTCACATATTTTGGATCTTTATTTTTTTGAGGATGTAACATTGCTGGGCTGTTGTTGTTTTTGTTATTTTGTGGTTTCTTTTGGTATGGCAAACTTATTCTTTTGTAGTCTCATTTCTTTATTTTTTAACTTCTTTGTTATGCCTAGGAATATACATTCAAACCAGTATTTTTAAGAGTGATGGTGAAGTTCATTGACAATGCTGACAGTGTTTTTATGGTTTCAGGTTTTATATTTTAGTTGTTAATCCATGCTGAGTTCATTTTGGTTCATGGCCTATAAACGGGATCTAGTTTTATTATTTTTGCATGTATCTGTTCCATTTTTGTCTCCCTACTTGATGAAGAATCTGTCTTTACCTATTGTGTGTTCTTGCCTTCTATCTTGTAAATTAGTTAACCATATAGCTTTGGACATTTTTAAAGTTGTGTTACTTCCTTTTTCATGTATATTCTGAATATTAACTACTTATCAGGTAATCTGCTTTGTAGAAAATTTTTTCACATTTCACAGCTTGTATTTTTATTGCACTAACAATTTGCTTTAATGTGAAGTTATTTTAATATGGTGTGTAATGCCTTTTGACTATTTATTTACCTTTCCATTCAGTGCTACAATCCTATCTAATAAAAGAGTAATATGCAAATTGACCATCCAACACACAAGATTTCTGCCCCCATGTGGACACAAGATGGCCACCACAAGATGGCCAGCAGGGGAGGGCAGTTGGGCGGGATCAGGCCTGCAAGGACGGGCAGTTGTGGGCGATCAGGCCAGCAGGGGAGGGCAATTGGGAGGGACCAGGCCTGCAAGGGAGGGCAGTTGGGGGCAATCAAGCCTGCAGGGGAGGGCAGTTAGGGGTGACCAGGCCGGCAGAGGAGGGAAGTTGGAGGCAACCGGGCCTTCAGGGAAGGGCAGTTGGCGGGGGTACCCAGGCCTACAAGGGGAGAGTAGTTGGGGGGGGGGCAGGGGACCAGGCCTGCAGGGAAGAGCAGTTTTAGGGGACCAGGCCTGCAGGGGAGGGCAGTTAGGGGTGACCAGGCCTGCAGGGGAAGGCAGTTAGGGGCAAACAGGCAGGCCGGGGAGCAGTTAGGCATCAGTCAGGCTGACACGGGAGTGATTAGGGGGTGATCAGGCTGGCAGGCAGAAGTGGTTAGGGACATTCAGGAAGGCAGGCAGGCGAGCAGTTGGGAGCCAGCAGTCCTGGATTGTGAGAGGGATGTCTGACTGCCTGTTCAGGCACGATCCTGGTAGGCTCCGCTCCTGCCCAAAAGCCTACCAGGATCGGGCCTGAACGGGCAGTCGGACATCCCTCAAGGGGTCCCAGATTGGAGAGGGTGCAGGCTGGGCTGAGGGACACCCCCCCCAATGCACGAATTTTGTGCACTGGGCCTCTAGTATAAAATAAAATGTCATAAAAACTTTTCTATATGCCTTAGCCAGATTGGCTTAGTGGATAGAGTGTCGGCCTATGTACTGAAGGGTCCTGGGTTCAATTCCAATCAAGGGCACATGACCAGGATGCAGGCTTGATCCTCAATAGGGGCTATGCAGGAGGCAGCCAATCAATGACTCTCTCTCTCTCTCTCTTTTTTTAATATATTTTATTGATTTTAGAGAGGAAGGGAGAGGGAGAGAGAGAGATAGAAACATCAGTGATGAGAGAGAATCATTGATTGGCTGCCTCTTGCACTCCCTCCACTGGGGACTGAGCCTACAATCCAGGCATGTGCCCTTGGCTGGAATCGAATCCGGGACCCTTCAGTCTGCCGGCCAATGCTCTATCCATTGAGCCAAACCAGCTAGGGCTCAATGACTCTCTCTTAATGTTTCTATCTCTCTCTCCCTCTCCCTTCTTCTCTGAAATCAATAAAAATGTATTTAAAAAAACAAAAACTTTTCTATAACTTTTATTTTAATAGATTGAGTTATTATTAGCTTTATGTTTCAAACTCCCCTCATTCTTTTTACATGTAGACATCTAACTATCTCAACACTATTTGTATATGTGAGTATATCCCTTCTTTTGTGATATAAGCACCATTGTAGAATATTATTTTACCTCATGCGTGTGAAGTTGTAAGTAGGCCCTTTATTCTACAGTGCTTTTTTGTAGGTTTTGTTAATCCTCACATGAGAACATTTTTTTCATTGCTTTTCAGAGAGAGTGGAAGGGTGGGAGCAAAGACTGGGAGAGAGAAGGAAGCATCGATGTGAGAGACACACATTGACTGGCCCCCTTCTGTTCCCATTTCAACCCAGGTGGGGTGGGAATTTGCAACCGAGGGATGTGTCCTTTAACGGGCTTTCAACTCACCACCCTGAAGTGCACAGGATGATGCTCTAACCCTGAGCCACACTGGCCAGGGCCTACCGTGCTCCTTTATTTACCTGTGTCTTAATGTGTGGATTCTACTCTTTTTTTAAAGTATATTTTATTGATTTTTCACAGAGAGGAAGGGAGAGGGATAGAGAACTAGAAACATCAATGAGAGAGAAACATCGATCAGCTGCCTCCTGCACACCCCTCATTGGGGATACACCCGCAACCAAGGCACATGCCCTTGACCGGAATCAAACCCGGGACCCTCCAGTCCGCAGGCTGACGCACTGTCCACTGAGCCAGACTGATTAGGGCTAGATTATACTTCTTGATAACATCAGTTTTAAAATATTTTTTTAAATCAGGAAGCATGATGCCTTTAAGCTTATATTGTCTCTCCCAACTTTGTTTTGGTTCCCTGGTTTCCTGTGTCATTTCATATCACATTTAGGATGAGGTTTGCTAATTTTGTAAAAAGTGTCATTGGGACGTGATAGTGACTTCTTTGAATGTCACAACCTTGGGTACTTGTGACAGCTTATACTGTTAGCATTGCAGTTTAAGATTATTGCATGTGTAGTTCAATTATGCTGTTATTCATGTAAACACATACTTAATTTGTTATTTTGTATTTCTGTTACCTTACAGGAACACTGCTAACTTCATTGGGTGGTTCTATATATCATTTAAAAAAATTATTTTAAACATCTGTATTTATAGAAATTTGGAGTCTGTGTTGTACAATACAGAATTCTGTCACCTGTTAGCAGAGATCATTTTATTTATTTTCTTTTTTAAAAAATATATTTTATTGACCTTCCACAGAGAGGAAGAGAGACGGAGAGAGAGCTAGAAACATCGTTGAGAGAGAAACATCAATCAGCTGCCTCCTGCACACCCCCCACTGGGGATGTGCCCGAAACCAAGGCACATGACCCTGACCGGAATCGAACCCGGGACCCTTGAGTCCGCAGGCCGACGCTCCATCCACTGAGCCAAACCAATTCAGGCTATTTATTTTCTATTTTGATTGTGACCATGAGAACTACTTAAAATATCTTAAGGTTATAACAACGTACCTTAAACTCATAGTGTCAATTGCATACAAATCTCTGCTGATTGCCATTTCTACTCATGCACCCACATAAGTTGATATCACATTATCTTTTGCCTTGTGTCATAGCAGAGATTTAAGATTTAATTTATTCATTTTTTATTTTTTTAAAGGACACGTTTTTTATCTCAGAGAAGGAGATGGGGAGAGAGATAGAAACATCCATGATGAGCGAGAATCATTAATTGGCCGCCTCTTGCACACCCCTCACTGGGGAACAAGCCCGCAACACAGGCATGTGCCCTGACCAGGAATTAAACTGTGACCTCCTGGTTCATAGATAGACTCTTAATCACTGAGCCATGCCGCTCCAACTATTCCTTTTATTTTTTAAAGTTCCACAAGAGAAATCAAAGTGATAGTGATTCTTTATTAGAACACCACAGATTTTTATATTTCTCTATATTTTTCCTTGTACAAGTAATTTTTATATTTTCATCTATTAGTGTTTTGTAGAATTTTTAAATTACCTCCAGGAGTATTTTTTTTCAGGAGTATATTTCTTAAGGATTATTTATAGGGCAGGTCTAGTAATGAGAAGGTCTAATAATGAAAGAGTTTTGGAGCTGGAAAAGTTTTTTCCTCTCTATTGTTGATCTGTTTTGTCAGTATTCTTGTTGGATGGTTTTTGTTCATTTATCACTTCAGTGTTCTATTTCGTGTCCTTTTTAGCCTCCAATAGTATTCTGCTTAGAAACCCCCTAATGATCATAGAGGAGCTGTTTTTTCCATGAAAAGTTATGTTTTAATATGCTTTTTGGATTGTATTGTGAGATTCATGATATTTTCATTCTTTTTTATCTGTTCTCACGTTTATATTGATTCTACTTAGAGTTCATTGAACTGCTTGCATTTGTATGTCGCATTCTCCAATTATCAGGATCTTAAATGATTAATTTTTTTTATATAAGCTATCTAATCCTTTTTGGTGTCCTCTTGGATGTCGACTTGTTAGTGTCTTAGGAATTCCTTAAATTCTCTTCATATTTCCACATGTTTATTGGCTTTTCTTAATCAAAATTTTAATGAATTAAAATTTTGATGAAATATGTATAAGTTCTTTGATTTTTTTATTTTAAATTTATTTAAATTTTGATTAAATATGTACAAGTTCTTTGATTATTTTATTTTCAGAGATGAAGAGAGAGAGAGGAGAGATAGAAATATCAATGAATAGAGAGAATCATTGATCGGCTCCCTCCTGCATGATTGGGGATCTAGCCTTCAACTCAGGCCTGTGCCCTGCCATGGAACCAAAGTGTGACCACCTGGTTCATAGATCGGAGCTCAACCACTGAGCCACCACTTTATGGAAAATTCTTTGATGTTCTAAGTTGAAAATGTCTTTTGTTATTGATTCTACTGTGTTTTTTAATTCGGGTATTATGTTTTTCAATTTCACCTTTCGGTGTGTTCTTTATAAAGTACTTTTTTAATCGTATTTTTACTTTGGTTATATAATGGAGTTGTCTTTTTCCCCCCCATCTTTTTGGCTTTAAGATATTTAGTTCCATTCTTTTTCAGGTAATTAATATATTTTAATTAATGTGGTCCCATTTGATTACTTTTATTTTGTGTTTCTGATGGTACACTTTTTCTGTTTCTATGCATGACTTAATATACTTTGTAGAGATTTCGGAATTGTAAACAAGCAGGCTTTTGAACATACTTTCTATACTAGGAAACAAATAATAACCATCTGTGGAACCAATTCTACTTTCTGTCAATACTGTTTTCAGTATTGTGTTCTTGGTTCGGTTCTCTGTTTAATTTCCCAGTTGAGATGGTCTCTGTTTCTTTCTCAGGCCCATGATATCTTTTCAGTCTTGATATACATCTTTAGAACCACAGTCTTTGTGGTTCTCGGACAATTTCTCATTGTTTCTTTGTAGCAGCCACTACAGAGCACTCATCGTGTACTACCATTCCGTTCGCACTCTGTGTCATGCACAACAGACACTTGTTGTTCAAGAAGCTTCAAAATAGGGAGGACATTGAACATGCACTTCCCTCATCGCTCTCTCTCCAGCGAAGTAACTGGGCATTGGGAGTGTTTTTATAATATTGCCATTGTGTGCCAGGGGTTTTGAGCAGGTATCATTGGAAAATATAAGGAACTCTTTGTCCCTCTTTGATGTGAGTTTTCCTCATTGTACCTATCTTGAGCTTTGATTGAATTCTTTTCATGCTCTTGGAGTACTCAAAAATGTCATTTGGTGAATACGTGCTGTTAACTTCAAAGTTCACTGACCTGATTGTCAAAACTTAAAAATTTGTGTGTTCTTTTTTTCAGCTATGTCATCTAAAGATAACCAGGTCCTTATGCCAAAGCCTGAAATACAAGATTTATTCCCTGAAATAATACTGGTAAGATGTAAAAGGTGTCACTTTGATAATGTACACTTAATGAAAGCCTTGGAATTTGAGGAAGAATGTGATGAGAAGGGAGGATATTAATATAAACAGAACTAATCTGGAACACTTACAATGAAATGCTTGTTACCTAAAGAAGTCAGGTGTATTATGCATTTGGGAAATCTTCCAATTTAAAGTCAGTTACATTGGCAGATCATTGTGTTTCTGTACGTGAAGATTGACAACAACTTTTTATTGTTTAGCATTCTTGGAAAGAAAATCTGCAAAAGCTAGGAATTCACATATTCTCTAGTGTAAATATTTATTTGAATTATTTAAAATGTAGGGTGGAATTAAACTTTCATGCAATGATATCTAAAATGTATGGATTTATAACGTACCTATAAAGTTAAAATATGCTCAATTGGGCAATCTTTTATGATTCCTTAAATTAAAATATATATTTTTATTGATTTCAGAGAGTAAGAGAGAGAAAGAGGGAGAGGAAAACATCAATGATGAGAGAGAATCATTCATTGGCTGCCTCCTGCATGCCTCCCACTGGGGACTGATTCCGCAGTCAGGCCATGAACCCTTACTGATAATGGAACCATGACCTTGTTTATCTGTCAAAGCTCAACCACTTAACCATGCTGGCTGGGCAATTTGGCAATCTTTTATACAAGGATTCATTCTTCTTCCTCTGACAATAAATGTTTTGTATTTATTTTTTATCTATAATTTCAATAAATTAGGAAAGCTATTTTATACAACCATCTTGGTTTAATGAGTATCACAAAATGGTACATATGGAATGAGTGTACATATTTAATGAAATTATAAATCTCACTACAGGTCTTTCTATCTCCCATTATTACCAGAGTACGCATAAAGAAGATAGCAGTTATCAATGGATTAAACATTGGAAACATTTTAAGCAAGAGTCATATCTTAATCATTGGACAAGTGAGCTTGCAGAGGACCATTATAAAGGTGGCAAAGTCTTTGACCAAATGTCCAATCACAGTATACATCAGGTTATTCCTGTTGTGGAGAAGACACACAAAGGAAGTAAATGTATCCAGTCTTTTCAGCAATCTTCAAATTATAATGAACAAGAGAATATTCATACTGGGGAGGAGGCTTGCAAATGGGATCCTTGTGGTAGAATCTTCAGTCAAGTATTCAATCTAAATAAAATGAAAAAAATCCATAGTGGTGAAAAACCTTATACATGTAAAGATTCTGGTAAAACATGTAATTGGCTGTCTGGTTGCACTGTAAATCATAGAATTTATACTGGAGAGAAGCCTTATAAATGTACAGAATGTGGCAAAGCCTTTGGCAGCTCTTCAGTCCTTACTAAGCATCAGAGAGTTCATACTGGAGATAGGCCTTATAAATGTAAAGAATGTGGCAAAGCCTTTAGATGGTCCGCAAACCTTACTTATCATCAGAGAACTCACACCGGAGAGAAGCCTTATAAATGTAGTGAATGTGGCAAAGGATTCATTTCGGCACCATCCCTTAATTGTCATCAGAGAATTCATACTGGAGAGAAGCCTTACAAATGTAGAGAATGTGGCAAAGCCTTTAGCCAGTCTTCACACCTTATTTATCATCTGGGAGTTCATACTGGAGAGAAGCCTTATAAATGTGAACAGTGTGGCAAAGCCTTTAGGAATTCCTCATTCCTTACTTCTCATCAGAAAATTCACATTGGAGAGAAGCCTTATAAATGTAGGGAATGTGGCAAAGCATTCAGTAAAACATCATCCCTTAATTATCATCAGAGAGTTCACACTGGAGAGAAGCCTTATAAATGTAGAGAATGTGGCAAAGCCTTTGGTAGCTCCTCACACCTTATTACGCATCAGAGAGTTCATTCTGGAGAGAAGCCTTATCAATGTACAGAATGTGGCAAAGCGTTCAGTGAGTCCACAAAGCTTAATCGACATCAGAAAGTTCACACTGGAGAGAAGCCTTATAAATGTAGAGAATGTGGCAAAGCCTTTACAGAGTCCTCACACCTTACTTGTCATCAGCGAATTCACACCGGAGAGAAGCCTTATAAATGTGGAAAATGTGGCAAAGCCTTTAGCAGGTCCTCAGACCTTACTAAGCATCAGACAGTTCATACGGGAGAGAAGTCTTATAAATGTAGAGAATGTGGCAAAGCTTTTGGCAGCTCTTCAGTCCTTACTAAGCATCAGAGAGTTCATACTGGAGAGAAGCCTTATAAATGTAGAGAATGTGGCAAAGCCTTTAGCCAGTCCTCATCCCTTAAGAAGCATCAGAGTGTTCACACTGGAGAGAAACCTTATCAATGTAGGGAATGTGGCAAAGCGTTCAGTGAGTCCACAAAGCTTAATCGACATCGGAGAGTTCACACTGGAGAGAAGCCTTATAAATGTAGAGAATGTGGCAACGTCTTTAGCCGTTCCTCCTCCCTTAATGAACATCAGAGAATTCATTCTGGAGAGAAGCCTTATAAATGTAGGGAATGTGGCAAAGCCTTTAGCCATTCTTCATCTCTTACTTATCATCAGAGAGTTCATAGTTGAGAGAAGTCTTATAGATGTGAGGAGTGTTGGAAGTGTTACCAGGGAAAACTTAGTGAATATCACAGAATTCACACTGGGCAGAAGCCAAATTAATGTGCAAAATATAAAAAGGCCTTTCCATGCTATTATGTATTGCTGTACCTGAGAGTCTTCATACTAAAGAGAGACCTTACAAAACTAGGGAATGGGCTAGAGCCATGGTCGGCAAACTGCGGCTCATGAGCCACATGCGGCTCTTTGGCCCCTTGAGTGTGGCTCTTCCACAAAATAACACAGCCTGGGTGAGTCTATTTTAAAGAAGTGGCATTAGAAGAAGTTTAAGTTTAAAAAATTTGGCTCTCAAAAGAAATTTCAATCGTTGTACTGTTGATGTTTGGCTCTGTTGACTAATGAGTTTGCCGACCACTGGGCTAGAGCATTTACCCTCAGATCAAAGTTTACTGAACATCAGAGATTTTATAGTTGAGGAAAGCCTATGTTGTAGAAAATTTGAGGAAGCCTTTAATGTGTGGTCAAACTTAGTCCACATTTTAAGAATCATTCTAAGGAGAAACAAATAATAAAAGTATTTGGCCAAAGATTTAACCATAGGTCTAATCTTCATTGAGAATGATAAAATTAGGCCTTATCAATTATGAGGCATATGTCAAAGTGTATATCCTAATTTATATCTTATACAACATCTGATTATTATTACTGGATAGAAGCCTGGCAGATACAAAGAATGTATGAAAGCTTATTCAGTATACAAAAGTTAGTTGAAATCAGAATTCATACTGAAGAGAAACAATACAAATGTAAACATTGTCCGAAAGTCTTTAATCAATACCCGTACCTTACTCCTCACATTGGAATTCATCCTAGAGGGAAACCTTAAAACTGAAGAATGTGGGAAATCATATAGTTGGATCTACAGCCTCAGTCAATATTAGGAATTGTAATTGGGTAGAAATTCTACATTCATGATATAGGAGGGAGCACTTGTTCAAAATACTCAGTTTACAAAATTCTAAGAAATCGATTATTTAAAGTGACTTTAAAATGTAAACACTTGACCCAAGTATATAATGGATTATGAATTTTCAAGTATTATTGATTTCATACTAGATAGGTAGCCAAAATGACTTTCAGGTATTGCTCTTAATCAATGTTTCTTACACAGTGTACCCCAAACTTTAAATGTAGTTAGGTAATATTTTGTATGCTTGAATATATCAAAAGAATTGTTGTTTCCATATGTACAATTACTTAGAGTGTTATTTATATTGAAATCCCTTGAAGTATTTTGAGAAGGAAATATTAATGTGATTCTTCTCCCATATCACTTGATGCTGCTATGTGTTATTCCTGGTGTATGTGTGAAGTCATGAGGTTGATTGTTTCTGCCTTAAAGATCTGTGATCTGTTGTATATTATATGGACTTCCATGGAATATTGGATACAGTGTAAGGTGCACATTTTTTCTATTAGAGAATTACACTATTGAAAGAATCTCTTAAAATAGTTCTTGAGTGTTTCTTTATTAATGATGTCATCAAAGTTACTTTTCTGTGCCAATGTGGTCAGAAGAAAAGTTTATGAGGGCATGTCCATTTGTGGTTATGATGTTTAGGTGAATGGAAGTACACTCAGGACAGTGCTGTCTGTGTAACAGGTTTTCTGTAATGAAGAGGAGTATTGCAATACCAGTGACATTGTTGTACCCAGGATGCAGAATCGGCATGAACTCTGCATGTGGAGTGAGGACACCTTTCCCAGGCTGCACTGCTGGCTGAACTCAGAAAAATTTATTCTATTTCTTTCATTTTCTATTTTCTGTTTCTCTCTGGTTTATCACTTTATCTTCTAGGCTGTCATTCTTTTTGCAGTGCTACGACCACAGCATGTAAAGCTCTTCCTGTCCCACATCAGCCCCTCAAACCTGTGTAGCTTCTGCTCAGTTGTTTGGAATTCACTAATACAATGACTGACATTAGAATTTGTGAATATTTTGCTTTATTTTCATGGAGTAGGAAGCCCACCACTCGGGTTCTCATGCTGACACCTATAGTTTTTAACATGAAAATGAACTTTTGGAATACCACAAATTGGCATCTATGTACTTTTAATTGGAATGATTTTTCTTGTCCTGATTATCATTGGAAAACCTAACAATTTCTCAATGTTACATCAGTAATTGCTTTATTGGGGTGGGATTAGCCCATGTTAAACAGGTTTTATTCTCACTTTCCTGAATGTAGCCTCATGTTGGTCATTCTTTTTTTTTTTTTTTTTTATTGAGGTATTATATGTGTACATATCTTACCATTACCCCCCCACCCCACACCCACACATGCCCTCACCTGTCAGGAGCCAAGAGTCAATGACAAATTAATTCTAACATTATTTTAGTAAGCTAATGAAACAGAACCTCATGGAAACTTGGTCCTCACCATTGGCTTACTTCCTCATGCCTGAGGACAAAGCATTCTTCGCATAGCTGCCCTTCAACCGCCCCATCCTTTATCTTTAGTCAACACCCTTTACGACCTTAGCCAAATTATCTAAGTCCACATGATCCTCTCAGCCCCTATCCCTCCTAGACATCTCCCCTTCTAGAACTTCCTCATACCCCCTCCCCTGCCTGCAGCCCCTGCTGGCAAGCACTGATAGGTCCACAGTTCACTCCCCGCGCCCCACCTCCCACTCCCTGACTTGGATATAAGGCATCGCTGTAAGAATAAAAATTTGAGGCTTGATCAGAAACCCATTTGTCTTGCCTCCATTCTCCGCGTCCCTTGTCTCATTTCTCTTAGGTTCGTCTCTGGTGTCCGTGTTGTTGCCCCGCGGGTCGGGGCAAAATGGCGCCCAACGTGGTCTAGAGACCCTCCGACGAGAACATCCACTGGAAAGGCCTGGCCAGGCGACCCTCGGATTGAATTCCGCGACCCTTGGATTAAATTCCGCGACCTTCGGATTAAATTCCGCGACCCTCGGATTAAATTCCGCGACCCTCGGATTAAATTCCGCGACCTTCGGATTAAATTCCGCGACCTTCGGATTAAATTCCGCGACCTTCGGATTAAATTCCGCGACCTTCGGATTAAATTCCGCGACCTTCGGATTAAATTCCGCGACCCTCGGATTAAATTCCGCCCTAGATCACCGCGCACCCGCCGCGAGTCAGATCGGAGTAAGGTAAGTGGAGCATTTTCACCCCTCTCTGCTCGGCTGTTATTATTGGCTTTTCGGGTCAATTCCTCTAGCCCACTAATAAGCAGTCACCTCACCGTACTGGGGAAGAGTTAAGGGTACCCAGTCTCGGTAGTGACGACTCTGAATCACTTGACCTAGTATCCCTGCTTGATTTCTCTGTCGGAAGCTTCTCACTGAGTAAAATTGCCCTCCAAACCTTGAGCTTGCTATGAACGTAAGGTCGTCCACCTCATAGACTCAACCACGAGGAGTTCACCTCCCCGATCCCTACGGGACGGGGACATCAGGGATCTTCCTCGTCTATGAGGGTCCGAGTAGGCGGGTTATACCTACCGACTGTTTCACGCAAGCAAGGGAGTAAAGAGCAATATTGAAAGGTGAAAGTTCCGCTTTGATTTCACAGTTGGCGAGAAAAGTCAGGCTGACCTGGCGTGGGGTTTATACAGCCCGGAGGCTTACGTGGGAGAGGATAATTACCTAAAAAGCCATCCAGCCGACCAGATATGGGGCATTCCCTGGTTCCCCCTAGGAGGAACCATCAATCATAGACGATGGGTTAGAGTAGGAGATGCTTTACAGGATTTTTATCAAGCCTTTGGCCCTGAAAAAATTCCTGTACATGCTAAAAATCCACTCACATGACCCTGACGTTCAAGAAGTTATTAAAACGGGGGAGGAAATTCTTAAAGAAAACTCCCATCCCCCTTCCACACGCCCTTCAGGATTATTATGAGACTTTTGGTCCAGAGAAAATTCCTATTTTAATTGGTGATGGCCTTGATTCAGCACAGGAGAGTTTAAGAATGTCTAAGTGGGGTGCAGCCACGGCCTTACAGCCTGCAATGGAAGGGTGCAAGTCTCTAATAATACCATCTGCACCTCTTATAAAAGGAACTTCTCAGCAACGGCCAATAATTCTTTATCTTAAAAATCTTTTCTTTCCTTAAAAATAAAAATAAATAAAAATTGAAAAAAGTAAATAAAATAAAAACAGTAGATGCCAGACCATTACTGAATCTTCCCCCTAAGAAAGAAGGAGGTGGGGGAAGGGAGACACGAGGTGATCCAATATGGACGCCACTCCCCAAGACAGCCAATTTGAAAGGCCTCATCTTCACCATCTTTATTTATTTTCCAGCTAATGACTTAAAGCTTTTACAAATTTATAAATGCATCCGGGATTTCTGTGCACATGCAAGGGAAAAGGCCAGTTTAAAAACGAGTGCGCATAGTTTTGAGCTGGACTTGACCTTTTTCTGTGTACAGAATAAAAACCTGAGACTATTTTGGCCTTAAAGATGGTGGAGATGAACCGGGGAGAGAGATAGAGGCTGGTTTCCCAAGGTGATTTGGGGTGACTCTTTTGAAATTACCCACCCCGAGGCAAGTAACCCCCAGGAAGTAGATAATACTGAAATGTTGATCTGAGTATGCCTAGTATGAAGTCTAGATGTTATAATTAATTAATCTATTAATTGACTATGCCTTATATTTTGTTTGAAATGTATCCTTAAAAATGTAAAAGTATTATTGATTTGAGAAATGCTAAGTATTTAATTTTGCTATCTAAGATTTAAAGCTCTGAAAGTTTAAGGTCTCTTTACTCTCCATTAAAAGGTTTTAAAGCTACACCCTTTTTTATGGAGGGAGGGATGGACGCGCCCTTCCCCTAGCGTGTAGGTGGGCTGGTTCCCGCCAGCGGCCATTTTTAAAGAATGTTCATTTGCATTTCAATGGCTACACCTTTTGCTAGCTGACCTTCCCAGAAAAGGTCAAGTGGCTAGGCCAACCCCAGCCAGAAAAAACATGATTTAAAGTTAACTATTAGATTTTAAAATTTATTCTTAAAAATATAAAGGGTTATTAATAAAGAACTGCTAAATATTTGACTTACAAACTCTGGAATTTTAAGGTTCAGATTGAATTGTGAGAAATTATAGAATTGTGGTAACTAAATGCCTAGAGTATAGCAACTTAATTTTTGAGAAAATAAAATGTGTTTTCTCTTAAATAATTAGGAATTCAAAACATGTTACTTCTTGGTCTGATTTAAAAAAGAGAATTAATTCTGCGATACAGTTTAAATTTAATTGATATTCTTTAAGATAATTTAAGTATATAATCTTTAAATCATATATATACATATATATATATATATTATATGTTTGGCCTTTCCAAGGTATTTCAAGGTTTTGAGAATAGCTTTTAAGACATTTCACAGGCCCTTAAATGTATTTCAAAAGTCTATTCTCTCTTCATGGAAAGCTTTATAAAATAATGAAAGTTTTTGCCTGTAAGAAGGGCAAAAACAATATATTTAAATATAGCCAACATTTTCAACAGCAGTAGAATTTCTAAAAAGACAAAAGCCTCAAGCAGCCTGCATTTTTGGATCGGCTGGAGGTGGGACAGTGTTCATACTTTTGGATCAGACCAATAAAATATCAAACCTATAAGTTTTACTGAATAGGTTTCTTTGCTTTTTAAATTAAAGATATCTACTTAAGTTACTTTATAAATTGGATTTTTAAAATATAATCAATGTCTCATATAAATTAAGTTACATGAGAAGCCAATGTTTTTATAAGTAATTGAATCCTGGCTCGTAGCCGCCAGCATTCTTAATTAAGCTAGAGGCGGGGCAACATTTGCCGCTTGTGAGGCAGCCGCCATCTTGCCTGCCTCTCTGGCCACGTGGTTACTGCCCACCATCTTGTAATAACAAAGGCCAGTCCCCTTCCTTTAAATAAGCCAATGTCTTTGTAAGCAATTTAAATAAGTTTTCTAAAAAGGGTTACTGAAGGCTTCCCATGATTCCTCTGTATATTCAAATAAGCCTAAGAGGATACTTTAAAAATATAATTATAAATTTATAAAAAAGAAATTTTAAGATTTTAAATTCTATTTCACTAACATTTACAGTATAAACTGAAAATTGTTATTAAAATGTTAAATCTGAAAGTAAATTAGTAGTCAGCCTTACTGTAAGAATACTTGTAATATAGCTAGCTAGTCGCCTGAGGCTTGCCTTTCAAGCTGTAACCATACAGGTTGCTTGTTGTAAAAAGAAAGACAAAGATCCTTAAATGAAACTCTCTATAGCCTGCAGATTATTTTGAGAGAAAATAGAGTTTTCCTTCAAACATCAGAGATTGTAATTGATAATCAACGCATCAGACCTCAGAAGGTGTAGATAAGAAAAGATTAAATGACTTTTAGAAATTATTAGGAGACTTTAACTGGTTAAAACCTTTTGTGTACAAAAGAAATTGATAGCCAGTTTGAGATTGAATTGCCATGGCCTAGAACAAAGAATATTCTTACATGATACTTTAAAATTTCATTATAATTTTTGATATTTTACAACAGCACATTGTACAATTATCCCAAACTTACAAATTAATTCTTTGAATGTTTGGCAGCAATTTAAAAAGGACATGAAAGAATTTAATCCCTTCCACTGTGTGGAAGGCCCCTTGGGAAAGCATTTGAGCATTCTATATTGACCCTTCTTGCTCTTTTTGCCAAGAGGGACCCTCTTCTCACAATCCAATTGCCCACAGCTGTTGCCTGAGTTTTCTGTTCATGCTGAGGTTAAAGCCTCATAATGACTGGCACCATGGATCTGTCTCTCGCCCAATGGCGTGAGATGGGCCCTCCCTGGAGAAGAAACCTGGGTACCCCAAGATCTGTGATCAATGCCAGGGCCCCACCAGCAGGCGAGGGGATCCCAAGGCAGGTGCTGGGCATGGAGGCCATAGGGGCGTAGGCTACCAAGGAGACAGAACTGAACCTCACATCACCCTGCTTGGCCCCGGAGGATGGCTGGTTAGCCAGAGACGGGTAAGATTCCTCAAGGGAGGAACAACCTAAGACAGGCACAGTCGCAGAGGGGCCATCAGGAGAGAACTTGGGGGTCAACAGAGGTGGGGCACAGAACCTCACCCCCCCAACATTGCAGGGGCTTGAACACTCGCCCCTTCTGAGGGAGTTCTCCTGCCCCATGGCTGCTTCGCGCTTCCCATGCCAGCTCAAATTGGGATCCAGGCAACACAGAGTTGGCTGATGGCAGCTGCCCTATACCTAAATCCAGAAATGCTCAGGGCTTTCTTAAGGATGCAAAATAATCCTTTCCATTAATATTTACTGAGTAAACTAAGATTGTTGTTATTTAATGAGTATTAAATTTGACAGTAAAATAGTCAAGTTTTCAGATTAATTTAAATTGGCTAATTAAAAATAAGTAAATATTCAAGAAAATGTAATTGTACAAAAGCTGTTCCTAAAGTATTAACCAAAATTTCTATTGATAGTTCATTTCATGGTAAAATTACTTAACATGCAATGAACCTAAAGCAGTCATATTTTGTGCAAAAATTAAAATTTAAAGTTATCAAGACTGCATTATAAAAATCTTCCAAAGCCTCCTAAAAATTAAATAAAAAAGGGGGATAGTGGAAAAATACCATGTAAGAAAAAATATCCTGTAAGTAAATTACATCTAGAAAAAAATTTTTACTTTGAAAATTAATTTTCATACAGCAGGACACCCATGAAAAACATATATGGTGTCAAAATAAGCCAAAGGAAAATTGTTTGGGCAAAAAATAAAGGATCCCAAGTAAAATTTATAGAAAAGAGTTCTCTATTAACCTTGGTCGAGAATGTGTTTGTATATTTTCAGAAAACAACTCCTAGACCATGTGGATTCCTGCAACAGAGAAGAATTAACAGGAATGCTCCAGCCATGAAGACATTTGGCCCTTGGGCATTTAGAAAAATAACCGACCTTGTAAAATAGCAAATAGATTCAGCTTTAGTAAAACCCATCCAGGTTCACTATCAACGCCTGGAAATGGCCGATAGGTGGGACTCGGTTTACCAAGAGCGCGAAAACCTCCAGACCCAGACTCGCTCCTTCCCTACGGGGACAGCATCTTAACCAGAGGGATGCTTACCTACGCTCTGGCCAGAGCCAGAGGTATGGGTATCAAACCGGGTGCAGAGCAAAGCATTGCAAGGGAAGGTTCAAACATTTTCAACCTCCTCTGGATTTCCCTGAGAGTACACCTGGTTTGCATAGAGGTTGACATCAATAAAAATAATGGCTCTGCCTCTCCTCCCCAAAAGATGTCAAGAGCCACACATGGTGGGCATACAAAGCCCACGGGAGGAACCAGGTCAATGTCTCCCCGGTTGGTTAAGGCCCACTCCCTTCTCTTAAACAGAAAGGGAGGAGATGTCAGGAGCCAAGAGTCAATGACAAATTAATTCTAACATTATTTTAGTAAGCTAATGAAACAGAACCTCATGGAAACTTGGTCCTCACCATTGGCTTACTTCCTCATGCCTGAGGACAAAGCATTCTTCGCATAGCTGCCCTTCAACCGCCCCATCCTTTATCTTTAGTCAACACCCTTTACGACCTTAGCCAAATTATCTAAGTCCACATGATCCTCTCAGCCCCTATCCCTCCTAGACATCTCCCCTTCTAGAACTTCCTCATACCCCCTCCCCTGCCTGCAGCCCCTGCTGGCAAGCACTGATAGGTCCACAGTTCACTCCCCGCGCCCCACCTCCCACTCCCTGACTTGGATATAAGGCATCGCTGTAAGAATAAAAATTTGAGGCTTGATCAGAAACCCATTTGTCTTGCCTCCATTCTCCGCGTCCCTTGTCTCATTTCTCTTAGGTTCGTCTCTGGTGTCCGTGTTGTTGCCCCGCGGGTCGGGGCACTCACCCCCCAGAGTTTTGCGTCCATTGTTTATGCTTATATGCATGCATACATGTTGGTCATTCTTTGTAGAGGAACCCCAGAGACCATGGCAGCTTTGCAGTTAAAACCTTCTATTATTTTGGATGCAAAGTTATTTTGTATATTTACGGCCTGACCAGAGGTATGTTCTTTGGCATTAGCTGTCCCTGCAGTGTTTTCCAAGCCATCACTGTAAGTTCCAGGGACAGCAGGATAGCAGAGACTGAAATGAAAGCCCCACATTTTTTACTTTTCCAGTGTCCAGTGCTGAGTTTGTACAAGGTGGTAAACATCAGTTCCTATGCACGTGCCACCCAAAGGACTGACAAAATCATTGCAGAGACAAGATGTTCAAAATTCTTCTCTGCTTTCTGACATCCCCATGGGGCATTCATTTGTATATGTATCTCCTGATATTTTGTGACCAGGACTCATCCGGACCAGGGGCTTTATGAATTTGTTCTGTTACAGGACATCCTATGGGATTCAGATCATTCAAAGAATTCCGTGCCATCTAGACAATAGTTCCATTTTCTGGTACTGAAGTGAGGAATGTTGAGGAAGTGTATTGATACAAAATTCACCTAAGATTTTTTTTTTTTAACGTGGCCATTAAGAAAGTAGATGAACCAGACACTGTCTCTTGGGTTGGAGGGGGTTCTTTCTTCATTTTGTCCAGAATGCATATTCTTCTGCTTTGGTGTGAAAAAAAATTTTTTTTAATATATTTTATTGATTTTTTACAGAGAGGAAGGGAGAGGGATAGAGAGTTAGAAACATCGATCAGATGCCTCCTGCACACCCCACACCGGGGATGTGGCCACAACCAACATACATGCCCCTGACCGAAATCAAACCTGGGACCCTTCAGTCCGCAGGCCGACGCTCTATCCACTGAGCCAAACCGGTTTCGGCTGGTGTGGAAAATTTTAAATCAGATTTCAACATTTTTTTTCATGGCACACGTGAACTAATTACTGAAATTCAGTGGTCTACCAAGGTATATAACTTGACAATCTGCTAAAGTAAATGTCTGGTTTTATCCATGCACACCACACAGCTTTTTACTGAATTGGCTGTTGTCACTTATTTTATCGACAATCTATGGGTAATGTAGTCTTTGCTATTGACTAAACAGTCACTGTTGCTTGTTTTAATAACTCTTGCAGCACACCAGTTAGCTTGTGTGACACCCCGGTTGAAAATCACAGCTGTAAGCATACAAAATCCATCTTGTCTAATGTGTCATTTAAGACCACTTTTTCCTTATTGATTTATTTCTCTGGGAGATCTATTCATTGATGTCAATGGGAAGTTAAAGTTCCCTCCTATGATTGTATTAAATAACTTGAAAATGCCAATAACTATATACCTATCAGTATTCACTCACAATATAAATGGTTTCACTGCTTCAACCAGAAGACACAGGGTAGCTGAATGGATAGAGAAAGAAGACCTTTACATATGCTGTCTACATGACACCCACTTCAGATCAAAAGACACAGCATGAAAGTAAAGGGTTGGAAAAAGTTATTTCATCTCTACCTTTGGGCCCCAAAGAAACTACTCTGCAGAGAATGTTGCTCTAGTGAGAGCTCTAATCCTGGACGGTGGACATGTAATAGGCATGAGGATAACCGTGCTCAGAGTTAGCTGACCCCTGTGGGAGCGCTGACTTTGAGTGAAGGCAGCACATACAGTGTTTCAATGCCCAGAAAGTTGTGGAAGGAGCTGGAGCAGGTCAGAGCAGGCCTGCTGGGAACCTCAGGTAAAGATGCCTCTCTTTTATGTGAACCACTTAATTGATGGCTTTACATTCTCTTTCTAAAATTTGGAAATCCAATAAAGGGGAAAACTGCTCTTGTGGGTAAAACAAGTCATTTCATGGAAATGAAATTTTTATAATGCTGCCCTAGCTGGTTTGGCTCAATGGATAGAGCTTAGGCCTGTGGACTGAAGAGTCTCAGGTTCCATTCCAGTAAAGGGCACATGCCCGGAGTTGCGGGCTCAATCCCCAGTAGGGGGCAAGCAGGAGGCAGCCGGTCAATGATTCTCTTGCATCATTGATGTTTCTATCTCTCCCTCTCCCTTCCTCTCTGAAATCAATAAAAATATATATTTAAAAAAAAGAAATTTTTAAAATGCTGTGGTTGCAATACTAATGTCAGAAAAAAATATACACGTTGAAAGAGAGGCCATAATAATGGAGGGATATTTTCTAATGATATAGGGATCAACTTATCACGAATATAAAACCCTTGTAAACACTTATGGATGCAAAGTAGGGGGACCTGAGTCTATAAAGCAAATATTGGTGGACGTGAAGGCGGAGATTGATCTTTCCCCCTGGGATCTTTGTATTTTGGTTGGTGATTTGTAGCACTTGGGGAAACAGGGATACTAGATGCTTCAAGATTATGACTTAAAATCACTTTCCCATCTCATAGACTGTATTTTCCCTGATGTGCTAGAGTCTTTGAATGTACACAGCATACATTTTGATGACTAATTTACTTAACCTTTCTCTGTTTTTGTGTTAATGTCATATCTCAAACTATTGTAAAATCCGAGGTCAGGAAGAATTAACCCTATGTTTTTATCTCAGACTTCTTACATTTAGCTCACATATGGTTTCTATGTCTTGGATAAATTGTAACCTTTTTTTATTGCAGTCACCTGCTCAATGAGAGTCCCCAGCTCAACACCAAGGATTTTTGTGAGAAGGATGTGCAGAGTATAACAAATGGTTACTGTTCAGAAATTACATTCATGTTACATTCCAACACTAATTATGTCATTTAAAACCCCTCTTTTAACCTTAGTTCTATCTTTGAATTTTCCATTTTCTTATCAGTTATTAATACTTCTGAGTCAGAAACACCCTAATTCTATTCTGTAACCTCAGATGCATTCATAAAATCAGGCAAAAGTGTTTCTTCTATCAGTGTTGGGTTTTTTTCCATAGGTTCCTGCGCATTTGTGTAAATTAATACATCACTTCATATGTAGTCTCTTATTTCCTGGTTTGTGTAAAGCTGCCAGGGCATCCATCCAGATGGGGCCCCTAAGCAATCCTTACTGACCAACCTGGCTCATAGTCCAGAGCTACTTGCAGGCTCTAGTCCATGTGTGAATAGACGGCCCTTCTCAACGTGATCACCTCACCAAAGCCTGTGGCTGGGTTCCTTGTTACTGCCTCTTGTAGAGACACATAGGAAGGATGTTCATTTCCTTATGTGAACATAAAAGGAAACAGGAAACCTAGCTTTCAGGTTTTTAGTGACATCATTTAAACCCAGAATCATTTTAAACCTGAAATAACCTAATATTCTTAGTTCTTTTTTTCTATGGAAATTCTGGAGATTGTGCTGGTGGAGTTTGCATCAACCTGACCACATCTCTGTGTTCCACAGACATTTCTAAAGTCTTATTTCTAAGACCGGGCTTCCTGGTTTTCTCAGAAATAATATGAATTTTGAAAATTTTAAAGTATTTTTTTTTTAGAGTAAGTTCTTTAAATATATTTTATTGATTTTTCACAGAGAGGAAGAGAGAGGGATAGAGAGTTAGAAACATCGATGAGAGAGAATCATCGATCAGCTGCCTCCTGCACACCCCCTACTGGGGATGTGCCCGCAACCAAGGTACATGCCCTTGACCGGAATCGAACCTGGGACCTTTCAGTCCGCAGGCCGACGCTCTATCCACTGAGCCAAACCGGTTTTGGCAATTTTAAAGTATTTTTATCCTAACAATTTAATAAGATTTTTTTTTAATTAAAAAAAATTTTTTTTTTTCATTGCAGCGAGGAAGGGAAAGGGTGAGCTAGAGGGAAACATCAATGGTGAGAGGGAATCATGGATCCCCTGCCTCCTGCACACCCCACCCTGGGATGGAGCCCTCAACCAGAGCATGTGCCCTCACCATGAATGTAACCCCGACTTCTGTTTCACAGTCCTATGCCCAACCACTGAGGCACACCATCTGGGCATGTTTTATTATTTTTAATAATTTAATGCTTGAGGTGAGACAGATTGAAAGTTTGGAAGGTACATTGCTTTTGGGGGAAAAAAGAAAAGCTCCCAGGACTCAGCTTATGCTCGTGTCTACTCACTATGCAGAGAAGGTCCTGCTGTTTGTCTATAGATGGAACCTTTTTCAATGAAACATACTTTGTATTAGATGCTCACTAACATATTGTGATAAAAATTGTTGTGGGTACAAAGGGAGATATTATTAGATATTGATCAATGGTTTTACTTCTTTTTAGGCTTACATTACAGAGAATGTGCTGCCATACAAAATGTTGCACAATTAATGATTCCTTATTGTTCATTTTTGACTCCTGGATGTGCCCCAAACTGGGCTTGAACCCGCAATCCTGGCTCATTGGGATGATGCTCCAACCCACAGAGTTACTCCTTGGCCAGGACAATACTAATGAATCTTTTTGTTGTTGTGAATCTTCACCTGAGGCTATTTTTCAATTGATTTTTAGAGAGAGTGCAAGGAAGGGGGACCGAGAGACAGAAATGTCTCTGTGGCAGAGACACGTAGATTGGAACCTCCTGCAAGGGTCAGAGATGCACCCTGCAAGGTAGATATGGCCCCTTTACGGAAATCAAAGCCAGGACTCTCAGTGCAAGAACCAATGCTGTAGCCACTGAGTGACACCGACTAGGGCCAGAATTAACGATTCTTGAGCTAAAAATATGTCCCGTTGTCTCCTTCAGTGTCTATGTTTGACAGGTTTGTTATCCATACATGACAGAACACTCGAAAATAGAAAACAAAACATGAAATGGATTCGGGATTCAGGGTGTGGTCAAATAGGTTATAATCCTTTATACGCTAAGAGTCTGACCTTTCATTCCACCGGTCGGTATGACCTGCACTGACCACCATTGGGCAGACGCGCTGACGGCTCTGACCAGTAGGAGAGCTTGGTGCTGTGGTCTGGCTGGTAAGGGAATGGGCAAGACTGGCCGGACATGCCCTTTAGCCCTCCCACTGTCTCTCCCAGGCCCCGATTGTGCACCGGTGGGGTCCCTTGGTCTGGCCTGCACCCTCTCACAATTCAGGACCCCTCGGGGGATGTAGGAGGTCCAGTTTGGGCCAGATGCCCCCAGGCCAGGCAGAGGGACCCCACCAGTGTACCAGGACTCTAGTGATAATATAAGAACTAAACATTCTGGCCCGGCCTGTGTTGCTTAGTGGATGAGCATTGACCTATGAACCAGGAGGACAGATTAGCTTCCTGGTCCCCAATAAGGCTGCTGGTGTGAGGATGAAATTGCCCATCTACCCAGGGATGTTTTGACCCTCTAGTTCTTCATCCTCACACAGACCATTGCAATTTTTTTTTGTTTAATGAAAGTGCTTACATGAATTCCAATTGCAGTCATGTTCCTGGGCTCAAGCCCCTCCCCACCTCCAGCCCCTCACTGAGATCCCAGTTCCCACAGAGTTGCGTCAGCTTTACTACCAACATCTGCCTGCATGGCTCGGTGGGGGGCAAATTAGCTGCTGGCATAACCCTTTTCAACTGTTCGTTTCCATCACACGTGGGAATCTTTCTGAGTGCTTTCCTAATATATTTGAAGCTAACTGTGAGAGTCACTGACTTCCAAAGGTTACCATGGGAATAGAGAGGAATGTAGACAGGCAGACATCACTATCGGAGGGCGTTTCATTCCATTATCAATTTTAAGGAGGAAATCCACAGGAATGTCTGAAAGTTGGTGATCACTTTTACCACATCATTTCTGGAGGTTGCATTTGCCCCTGTGGGTTGTATCCTCTCCCACAGAGAAGGCTCCTGTTTGATGCAGGTGAGGCTTCATCAGGGTCTCTGTCAGGGCATTCTCCTCCGTTCCATTGGTGTATGGATCTCTGTTAATCCAGGATCACACCCACTTGCTTATTCTTGTTTTGTAAAATGTTTTTCAGTGTAAAAAGTGAATATGCCACTTTTCCTATATTTGAAGTATTTTGCCTCTCCCGAATCTCTCTTGCTTAAATTACAGCCAAAACTGTCTTGGAATTTCTATAGCTAATCTATTTATTATGTAGACACTTGGACATATTAAGGAATGTCTTTCAGTTTATCTGTATCTGCCTTCTTTATCATTGTTGTGTCGTTTTCAGTGTGTAAGTCTTTCACATCTTTGTAGAATGGATTGTCTTTATGTGTTTATCTGTTTATTATATGTGGTGTGTTTTCTGGCTTTGGCGGGCAATACTAAGAGGTGATATATATTTTTTGGACTAAAGCAATTAAATACTTATATAGGTTAAACATAATCCTCTGGTCTGATGTACTCTACCTTAGAGGTTTCTAAACAAGTAATATCTTTAAAGTAAATAAAAATGTATAAAACTCGAATGAATTCCTATATTCATGAAAATACTGGAAAATAATCAAAATAAACAAAAAATGGTAATGGGAATAAGTAAATTGACAATAGTTATTCTTTTTTTTTTTTTTACAGAGAGGAAGGAAGAGGGATAGAGAGTCAGAAACATAGATGAGAAAAAAAAAAAGAAAAGAAACATAGATGAGAGAAAAACATCGATCAGCTGCCTCCTGCACATCCCCTACTGGGAATGTGCCCGCAACCAAGGTACATGCCCTTGACCGGAATCGAACCTGGGACCTTTCAGTCCGCAAGCCGACACTCTATCGACTGAGCCAAACAGGTTTCGGCTATTCTTTTAAAAAAAAAAAAACATATTTTATTGATTTTTTACAGAGAGGAAGGGAGAGGGATGGAGAGTTAGAAACATCAATCAGCTGCCTCCTGCACAACCCCCACTGGGGATGTGCCTGCAACCAAGGTACATGCCCTTGACCGGAATTGAACCCGGGACCCTTCAGTCCGCAGGCTGACGCTCTATCCACTGAGCCAAACCGGTTTTGGCAATAGTTATTCTTATAACTCTTTTAAATATTGTTGATTTTAAAATTGCATTATTTTGCCCTAATCGGTTTTGCTCAGTGGCTAGAGTGTCCTCTTTCAGAGTGAAAGGTCCCAGGTTCAATTCCGGTCAAGGGCATATACCTTGGTTTCAGGCACATCCCCGGTAGGAGGTGTGCAGGAGGCAGCTGATTGATGTTTCTCACTCATTGATGTGTCTAGCTCTCTATCCCTCTCTCTTCCTCTCTGTAAAAAAATCAATTAAAAAAACTTTAAAAAATTGTATTGTTTCCCAAATATAAGGAAAACTAACAGGAGACATTCTCCATTAATATACACTGAGTGGCCAGATTATTATGATCTCTGAACGCATAGTAATCTGGCCACTCAGTAAATATATATAATTTTTTTATATTATTCGTGCATGGGTGGGGTCTGGCCATCCTGGCCAGGGGGCGGGGACCTGGACGGTTGGCTGGTCTGCCTGCCGGTAGAACTCCTGGTCCAGGGGACAATTTGCATATTATCCTTTTATTATATAGGATATACCCTGAGTGGCCAGATTATTATGCATTCAGAGATCATAATAATCTTGCGACTCAGTGTAAATGTCCCATTAACTGGGTTATAGGGACTACTAAAGTCAAAATATTCATTTAAAAATGCATTCCCAGATCACAAAGACTTCAAAGACCACAAATTACAACCAGAAAATTTTTATTCCTTGAAAAATACGTAAATTAAAATCTTTTCCCCACTGTGATGGATGGGACCTTATCTCATCAGGTGCCTAACCATGAATGGATATCTGGGTCTGTCTCTGACACCCCATCCACCTGCTTCCCTAACTCAGCTGCCTCTCCATTCAGATGGGGGGACAGGGAGGGGCTGAGAGAGCAGGCTGCCCTTCCCCTCCCCCCTCCTCACTGAGGGTTTAAGGATCCAGGCAAATCACAGGCAGAAAGTTTCTGGTTTCAAACCCAGTCTGCCCGCCTTTTGAATTCTCTGTAACTTCCCTGTGAGAATGTGTTACCGGCTGTGAAGATCCTGGAAAGACACCTCCTGGGACACGTGCAGCTGAAGGGCAGGCCCGCCAGTAGCTCTCAGCACCGCCTCTGGGATCTGGAAACTTCTGTGTGAATTCCAGATTCCTTCTCCCCTCTTTATGCTTTGCCACAGCTGCCATTTACTCGCTAGCACCCCAATAAAAGACCAGCCCCTCTACCTGGGGAGCCTTGTGCCATCAGAGGGCACCTGGCCCTTTCCTCCCTTTAAAGAAGCAAAATACCCGCCCTCTCTCTGCTCCTGTCTCTTCTCTCCCTGGTGAATCCTGTCACAGCCGCGTCACCAGCCAAACCCCAACAATGACGGGGGAACTCCCCCAGGAGGGGCTGTCCCTGTGGGAGGAGGTGAGGGACCCAGGGCTGCCCCCTCGCTCCTGCCCCGCCCTCCCTCCCTCTGTCCCCGCACAGGCCCCGCCCCCACCGCGGAGCCGCTCAGCTCAGGCGCTGGCCCCGCCCATCCCGCAGGGAGGCGCATGCGCAGTTCCTGGCAGACGCGGAAGCGGCTGTGGAGGGGAAGGTGGCGGTTCCCTGAGGAGGTGTCTGTGCTTTAAAGCCGCTGCTCTCCGTCCCCTCCCCGCAGGGAAGGCTGAGGGCGCTGCGGGCGCTGAAGTCCGTGGTGAGGTCCCCGCCCCGGAGCCCCTCACAGCGGTGAGTCCGGTCCCGGGCGGCTGCGCAGTGGAGGCGCCGCGTTCCTTTGGGGGAAACTGAGGCCCGGCCCGCGGTCTCTCCGCCTGTGGCTGTGGCCCCCGCCTGCCGCGTGGTTTTCCTGCTGAAAACCATCCCCGGGGCCGCCGGTCCCCCCGCGGGGCTGGGAGTCTGGGTCAGGGGTTCCCGCTCTTTGCGCCCCTCCCCCGCCCGGGACGGGACTCACCTGCGGGCTGGGAGGGGCCTGGAGGCCGCACTGACAGCTCTGTCTGGGGCACAGACCGCGGCCTCTCTGAAAGGGTAGTAGCCTTATTTTAAGCAAGCAAGGATTTACATAAGCCAAAATAGCAGGGTTAAAATGTCCCACAGCAGTTTTTATATAAGATGGGTGCTTCAGGGGGTGTGGGAGGGACTGGACGGCGATGGTGGGAGTGAGGGGGGAACTCGGGAAAGCAGCCTGAGGAGGAGGGAAGTGGGGAAATAGGGGGAGGGGAGCCCAGAGAGAGGAGGGAGCTGAGAGGGAGAGGGTCCTGGGGAGCAGAAGTGGGGGCCGCACAGGAGGAGGCACCTCAGACGGAGACACTGGTTCAGAGGAGAAGAGTTGGGGAGCGAGTGCAGGGACGGAAAGGGGGGCTTAGGGAGGAGGGAGCAGAGGGGGAGCAGCGCGGAGTCCCCAGCTGTGGGGAGCAGGACAGACTGTACCGGGCAGCAGCGGGGACACGGGCGTGGGGAGGGACAGACGCGGACGTGTGTGGAGATGGAGCGATCAGAGACCAGGAGAAAGAGCACCGGAAGGGAAATAGGTTTCAGGAGGTTCATGGTCCAGGTGTAGGGACAGACAGAGAAAAGGGGGGAAAGAGCAGGGGAGGGGGACACAGGAAAGGACCACAGAGGAGAGAAAGGGAACAGGGAGACAGAGACAGATCCATGGACAGAAATACATGGTAGTGGGAGGAGGGGACCCCTGATCTGGGTGAGGGGTGAGCTGATGGGGTGTGGATGGTTAAGTTGTGATTTATTGGCTTGTGGCTTTATGTGTGTGTGTGTGTGTGTGTGTGTGTGTGTGTGTGTGTGTATTAAATACATTTCTATTGATCTCCCTCAGGCAAGGAGAGGGAGAGAGAGAAACATCAATGAGGAGAAACAGTCATTGATCAGCTGCCTCCTGCTCGCCCCTCACTGGGCATCAAACCTGTAACCTGGCCATATGCCCTGACTGGGAATCTAACTGTGACCTCCTGGGTCTTAGGTCCAATGTCAACTAGCGAGCATGCCACCTAAGCATGGCTTCATATAGTTAATTTAACAGCTGAATTGTCTTAGTTATACAGATTGAGTGACAATTATAAATCTAGAGTTTAGAAGGCTTGGGAATTTTACAATAATTTGCTTCCAATTGTAACCCTTATTCACTCAGAGGGGGGAGACTTGTCTGTTGGTCATGGGTCCCTTGTCATTTCCTGGGATGGCAACGAGGAGGTGACCTGTGTCTGTCACCACCTGATGCTTTTTCAAGGAATATTAGAAGCCTAAGCTTTGTTGCTGCGGTGTTTTGTGAGTGTGTGTGTTACTTCAATTGATTTACTTTTTCTATGTCTGACACTTAATTTATCATTTAAAAACATCCTGAGATAAATCCTCTGGGTCTTCTCAGATCCCCTGCGGAGCTTTAAGAAATGCCCTCAGGTGCACTTTCCCCCCAGGGAGGCGGACAATTGCTCTGGGTGGGGCATCATTGGTTACTGAGGGGCTCCAGGTGATTGGACGGTGAAGACAGGATTAGCAGGAGGGTTGCAGGACGCCTTTGTGAGAGTGGGGAGTAGGCTTTGTTCAGGGGAGGTAAGGGGGTGCTCTGTTTGGTTTGGGGGGTCAGGACAGCAGCTCACATTCTCATTTCTGTAGGAGTTTGTGGATGTCTTTGGGAGGAGAGACACATGAAGACATACACTCAACAACTCCCAGTGTGGTCTCCATGTGGGAGCTCATTGTTCCTGACTCTCTCCTGTGACCAAGGTCAGGAGAGGGTGGCCTTTTCTGCATTTTCAGGTCCTTCTGACGGTGGGTGTGAGGTGAGCTGATGAGACGCTGTGCTGATGACTTTGAAGGCACATTCTGTGACTCCTCAGCATATTGTCACCTGAGAAAACAACCCAGACCCCATCAGGACCAGGACCACATGGCTGCTTCTCAGGTAAAAGATGTGTCCTGGGTCAGAGGCTGTGCTTCCTTTCCCTCTGGCATCTGTGGATTTAGAACCTGCCACTTCTCATGTTGGTGCTATTCATGTTCTTTCCTTTTCTTATTTAATTACTGTTTTTCTTGTGAAAGTCAAGGTCAGCAGTTTATATACTTTTGTCCTTTGGCCCAGAGCCTTCTCTGCATTCATGTTATGCAGGCTCCACCAGGTCAAGAAGATTTCCCACCTTTAATTAATGACTTTCAACTACTGAAAACATCCCTCTCTGACAGATCAACCTTGGAAGGCAGCCATGTCTAACATCCCTACTGGGATGGGGCCAGAGGCCTGGGTATCGGTGAAGAAGGGAAATGCAGTTTTAGGTTCAGGTGGCTGCAGCATCAGCTCTAGAATAGGGGTAAGAAAATCCACGTCTTACTGCTCAGAATAGCTCAGCGAGTTCTGAAAAGAAGAGTAAATAGAAGAGATTGCTCACTAGATTAGTAAGAAAGACTTGCTATTTAAACGTACCTTTAGCTTACAGAAGATGAGAGGTACACATGGATTGACACTTGCAAAAAGTAATGTTTATTTGTGACCATTTTCACAAAATGACTTGCTTATTTATGAATTTTTGCCATGACGTGTCCTTTCCTGTGCCTCAGTCCCTTGGTATCCATTGTTCCAGTTCACGTGATACTCCCTTGGCTGAGATGCTCCCCTAATCGTAGAATTTATTGAGAGATGGCACAGACCATCCAGAAGCCCCCTCTTCGTCTTAGCTTCCATTTGCTTTGAAAAATAAAAGCTCTTTTATTTCCTACAGATCACAGTGTTGTTTTTGGTGTGTGTTTTTTTGTGATTCTTATTTATAGATCACAGTGTTTTGATATGGGAGTTCAACCAATCAGGCCTTCTTGCTTTGAATTCTGATTATATTCTACACTTATGTCATGGACATACTTGACATAATCACTTTTTATATTTTCTAGAACGTTTACAAGAATCATTTTTTAAAATATATTTTATTGATTTTTTTTTACAAAACGGAAGGAAGATGGATAGAGAGTTAGAAACATTGATGAGAGAGAAACATTGATCAGCTGCCTCCTGCACACTCCCCACTGGGTATGTGCCCACAACCAAGGTACATGACCTTGACCAGAATTGAACCTGGGACCCTTGAGTCCACAGGCCGATGCTCTATTCACTGAGCCAAACCGGTCAGGGCAAGAATCATATTATTAATGTATGTTTAATTCAGGTAAATTTCTGATTGTAGCTCTCCACTAATGACACTCAAAAATTTCCAAATAAATTAGCAACTAAGAAACAATAGGTCCAAAATATTTTCTATCATTATGTGAGTTCATCTCCTTATTGTGTTTATAATACACAAAGGGTATTATTCAGAAGGCGGTTCATACAATGTATGGAATCACAAAATAACCTTGATTTCATTGACATGACAATTCTTTTTTCTATCCATTTTATATTATAGGTAAGTTCTCATCAGTGTGTCTTGTCTCTACATAAAATGTTAACATTGTTTGAGCTACATTTTCTTACTGGCTTAACCTGTCTTTATTCTTCTTCTCAGTTATAGAAACTGCTGTGAATATTCATGAGTTTTCTTCATTGGTTATTGACCTGTGTTTGTTTGTTTTTTAATTGTAGATCGAGTTTGGAATAAAATTGACGGTTTAACATTTATTATATGTTTCACAAAATATTCTCCTATCCAAGGCAGAATAATCTCTTTTCTAAGAATACTCATAGTAAAATTTCAAATAGGATTGTGGTTCCTATGTGTCCTGTTCCATGAGAACTATAAATTCCATTGAAAAATACTTTCACTTAAATGCTATATATGAATTTTTTCCTGTGTTTTCTTTGCTGTGTATTCAGAAGTATGACAAATGGACCAGAAACGTTGGCATCACAAGTGAAAAGTGAGCTTGTTACACATGTGGAAACACAGGCCCTATCTCAGAACCTGGACCAGAGTCTGTATTTTTAGGAATGTGCAGTCGTGGTTGACTGTGTTAGCTTCAGGCAGTAACTATGCTTCCAACTCAGCAGGACGTCTCCAGCTGAGACATACACACCACGGACCCTGAACGATGCAAACACAGCCCGCGGAAACCCATATGCCCGTGTGGATGCCCTAATGTTAAAGTTTATTTTCCTGAAAAGTAAAGCCTGTACTGTGGATTTTGGGACATGTGTCATCCTCATTTGTCAGTGTTAGAAAACACATCAGAGAATGTTACTGGGCAAAGTGATCTTATTGGGTGATTCAGGATATTCCCCTTGATCAAAACTTCTCCTCCTAACATGGTTTTCTTTTCTGTTTGTTTCTCTTTTGTGTGTGTGTTGTTTCTTTTTTTTTTTTTTTTACCCCATTCATTTTTTTCTCTCTTATCCCCTAACACTGTTTTCATGTTGGGTGACATTATGACCTCTTCTGGTGACCTCTTCGTAAATGTGTCTTTTCTTTCAGGGACCGTTGACCTTCAGGGATGTGGCCATAGATTTCTCTCAGGAGGAGTGGGAGTGCCTGGACCCAGCTCAGCGGAAGTTGTACCTGGATGTGATGTTGGAGAACTACAGCAACCTGGCCTCCCTGGGTGAGGATGACTTCCTTCGCGAGTTCCTCCTCCACCCATGGGTTTTGTTTCCTTTATTATTTGAACATCTCTATGGGCTTCTGCTTTCTAGGGTAGACTTTGTGATTCTTGCTCTTAGGGAACAAATGGGGGTTTTCTGATTTAGAAAAGAAAGGCTTTGTTATATATGTGAATCAGGAACTCAGTGTTTGAAAATTTTACTTGTTTTTTTTTTTTTTGACCATGCGATTTTTTTTTATTTTATTTTATTTTTTTCAATTTTTTTTATTAAGGTATTATATGTGTACATATCTTACCATTGCCCCCCCCCCCCCATTACTTGTTGTCTTGACCAGTGGTCAGCAAACTCATTAGTCAAAAGAGCCAAATATCAACAGTACAACGATTGAAATTTCTTTTGAGAGCCACATTTTTTAAACTTAAACTTCTTCTAACGCCACTTCTTCAACATAGACTCATCCAGGCCGTGGTATTTTGTGGAAGAGCCACACTCAAGGGGCCAAAGAGCCGCATGTTGCTCGCAGGGTGCAGTTTGCCGACCACTGGTCTAGACTAATTAAGGTTCTGTCAGAAAACAGTATTTTGGAAAATAATTTTCTACAGTATTCAAATATTCTACCATGTCTTCTTGCCAGTGGACAAACTGGATTGGAAATAGGAGAATCTCTATCAAAACTCATGTTCCATTTATACATATAAGAGCCTACGCGACCTTTATTGCAGAACTATCAGAACAACCAGTCGCTATGACATGCACTGACCACCAGGGGGCAGGCACTCAACACAGAAGCTGCCTTCAGCCTACAGGTCCAGATCGCAGATGGGGCCTGCTGGCCAACCTCCCCGTCCCTCCCCCGGCCAGCAGACCCAGATCTCTTGATTGGAGCCGGGCCCCTGGGCTGGGATGGGGACCAGGGATAGGTGTTGTTGGATGCAGCCGCTTTCCCAGGGAGGCTGCGGCCCGGCTCCCTCCTCAGGGCCAACCTCCTGGGTCCCTCATCCTCTCCTTCCCCCAGTCGACAGACCCTGATTGGTGCTGAACCATGCTGTGGCGGCACGTGGGCTGTGAGGGCCTCTAATATAATAATAAATAGTTTTTGCAGTCTGTAAGCAAGTCCTTGTCATGTTTTCTGAGCAAATAAAAGAGCACGTGGGCTGTGGCTGGGGTAGTAAGTTGGTTAGAGCTTTATCCCTGTCTGCAAGGTTGTGGATTTGATGCAGTCAGGATGAATTCAAGAAGCAAACAATGTTGCCCTGTGCTTCAGGTTAGAGCTTCAGTCTGCCCACCCAAGGGTGGAGGGTTCTTTTCCTAGTCAGGACATGTAACTAGGTTGCAGGTTCGATCCCCAGCCCGGGTTGGGATTTGGGGAAGGCAATCAATTGAACTGTCTCTTTCACATTGCGCGTGTGCACTCTCTGTCTCTGTCTCTGTCTCTCTCTCTCTCTCTCTCTCTCTCTTTCTCTTTTCCTTCCTCCTCATCTCCTCCCTTCTTTCGTTCCACTCTCTCTAAAAAAAAATCCATGGAAAAATCCCAGTGAGTATTTACAACAACAAACAAAAGAAATAACCAATGATTGCATAGATGAGTGGAATGTGTAACAATGTTTCTCTATCACTCTTTCTCTCCCCTTCAACAATAAATAAAACATAGAAAAACAATATTAAAAAAGAATAAGAAAGCACTGAAGACGAACAGAAAAGTGATAATATCTGTTCCCAGGTGGGTGGGAATGAGGAAGCAGATGACATAGGTGAGAGACCCAAAGGTCACGGAGGAAGCCAGACCTTCCAGTTTCGTTGGGAAGCTGTGTTTCCGTGGGAAGGATTTTGAGAAGCTTAGGTTTGTCGGTTGCTGTCGTAGAGGACAGACCGTCTCCAACAGGACCCGTGTCCGTGCAAATGGATAGGCCATTTTTATGGAAAAGCCACTAAACATAGCAAAACAGCTGTAGCGGACCCCCAAGTCAGGTGGGACAAGTTCTCCAGGAGTCAGTAGGTCAAAGCTACAGTGTTAACCAGGCTGATGGAGACGCACATGGTGGGCGCTTGCTGGCTTTGTGGGAAGGTCTCAGAAATGAACAATGTGCTCTCGGCACTTTTCTCTGACAGAAAGCTGCCCTTCCAGCTCTGGCTCTGATGACAGACGGACAGCTCAGTTTCTCCCTGTCTGTGCAGCTGATGCCCTGGTGCTAGAGCTCAGTGTCACTGAGTCCAAGAGAAGTCCATGTGCAGGCTCTTTAAGAGGAAATCCTGGCCTAGCAGGTTTGGTTCAGTGGATAGAGTGTCAGTCTGTGGACTGAAAGTTCCCCAGTTCTATTCCGGTCAAGGGCACATGCCCAGGTTGCAGGCTCGATTCCCCAGTGAAGGGCATGCAGAAAGGAGCCGATCCATGATTCTCTCTCATCATTGATGTTTCTATCTCTCTCTCCCCCTCTCCCTTCCTCTCTGAAATCAATAAAAATATAATAAAAAATCCTATATAATAAAAGGCTAATATGCAAATCAGCCGAACAACAGAATGGCCGGTCGCTATGACATGCACTGACCACCAGGGGGCAGATGCTCAATGCAGGAGCTGTCCCCTGGTGGTCAGTGTGCTCCCACAGGGGGAGCACCACTCAGCCAGAAGCTGGGCTCATGGCTGGCTAGCGCAGCAGCGGTGGTGGGAACCTCTCCTGCCTCCACGCAGCAGCACGAAGGATGTCTGACTGATGGCCAACAGATGGACATCCCCTGAGGGCTCCCAGACTGCGAGAGGGTGCAGTCCGGGCTGAGGGACCCCCACTTCGAGTGCATGAATTTCGTGCACCGGGCCTCTAGTAATAAAATAAACATTAAAAAAAGGAGGAAATCCTGTGACTCCAGCATCCCGCAGTCTCACGTAGCCCCAGTGCACACAGGTTTTTGAGTGTTTCCTTTGTTGTGATAGTTCCCCACATTTAGTTCATGGCCTTTGTAGTTTTTGTTTATATCTGAGGGAAGTGCATGATAGGACATTCAAGTATGAGTCAGCCATATGTCTGTCTCCATTAAAGTCATGTGCATGTTGGACTGTATCCCTTACACCGGCCTTGTTCATGACTCACCTTGTTTCTACCTCTGCTCAGGCTTTGGAGAATGGTTGCTTTGTCCTGTGTAGTTACGGACATACACGTAATATTTGTTTTTATGGATGAATTTATATTCTCATTATGTGAGATAAAAATTTGTTACCATCGCCCTGACCAGTAGAGCATCGGCCTGCGGACTGAAGGGTCCCAGGTTCAATTCTGGGCAAGGGTATGTGCCTTGGTTGTGGGCACATTCCCAGTCGGGGGTGTGCTGGAGGCAGCTGATCGATGTTTCTCTCTCATCGATATTCTAGCTCTCTATCCCTCTTCCTTCCTCTCTATAAAAAATCAATAAAATATATTATAAAAAATTTGTTACCATCGAAGGTAGTTTTTGAAAAAAAGTTTTATAATTCTGTCTCTTTAGATCTTATTTTTTTTATTTTCAATTTTGGTAAAAAACAACAACATGTGACTAGAGCTGGCCTGTGTGGTTCAGTTGGTTATATCATCGTCTCATACACTGGAAGGTCACCGGTTCAATTCCCGTTCAGGGCACGTACCTAAGTTGCAGGCTCAGTCTGGGGTTGCTGTGCTTGTACCAGGCAGAGGATCATTGCTTCTCTTTCACATTGATGTTTCATGCTCTCTCTCCCTTCCTCTCTATAAAAACCAATAAAGATTTTTAAAAACACAACAACGTGATTAAAAATCTACCATCTTTACCATCTGTAACTGTACAGTCCAGTGGTATTTCAGTGTACTCACCTTGTTGTGTATTTGATCTCTCAAAATGTCCATCTTGCAGAAGTGTCTCAATATGCATTAGAAAACTACTTCCTCATTTGTTTTAAAAGCAAGGCCCATAACTCCCATTTTTTTCCTGAGGTGAATGACATTAGATTACTCACCTGAGGGAAACCCTACAGTTTCAGTCTCTTTGTCACTTGTGTACTTCACTTAAAAAAATGTCCTCAAGGTTTCTCTCTGTTTATCAGTTGATGATCTCTTCTTCTGTTTCATGCAGAATAGTCTCCCATTGTACGTATATAGTACACTCTCTTCATTCAACTATGCATGGACCTTTGGGTTATTTCCACCTACCTCAGGCTTTTTTAATAACATCGTAATGGACACAGATGTGCAAATGTCTCTTGTAGTTTCTCATGCAAATTTTTTTTAATATATTTTATTGATTTTTCACAGAGAGGAAGAGAGAAGGATAGAGAGTTAGAAACATCGATGATAGAGAAACATCGATCAGGTGCCTCTTGCACAACCCCTACTGGGGATGTGCCCGCAACCAAGGTACATGCCCTTGACCGGAATCGAACCTGGGGCCTTTCAGTCCGCAGGCCGACGCTCTATCCACTGAGCCAAACCGGTTTCGGCTCCTGCAAATTTTTTTTTATAAATACCTAGAATCGGGATGTCTGCATCTGGGGATTATTCTGTTTGTAATTTTTTGACAAATACTCCTGTGTTTTTCATACTGTTGACACCAATTAATGTTTCATTCAGCCATGTATAGGGTCCATTTTCTCAACAGTTTATAAACCACTTGATACACTTTTTCTTTTTTTTAAATTTTTTTATTGTTTAAAGTATTACATATAGTATTCCATATGTCTCCTTTCCCCCCCATTGACCTCTCCCCAGCCACCCCCATCCCTCTATACTTTATTTCTTTGATCCTGGTTGTACTTATTCTTCTGAAGTGACAACTTGTTTTGTTGCTTTTTATGTAGGTTACGAATGTTTATTTATCATATGTGCGTGAAAAAACGATAGGAAAATGCTGGCTGGCGTGGTTCAGTGTCTGGGACATCCGCCCAAGGTACATGCCCTGCAGGGCTATGGGTTTGTTCCCTGGCCCATCGGGGCATGTGTGGTGGGCTAGTAATCAATGTTTCTTTCTCTCTCACTCTCCCCTCTCCCTCCCTGCATCCCACTCTCTTTAAAAAGTAATGGAGCCCGGTTGGCTCCATGGATAGAAAATCATCCAGCAGACTGAAGGATCCCGGTTCGATTCTGGTTAAGGGCACATACCTGGGTTGCAGGCTTGATCTCTGGCTTGGTCAGGGTGCAAGCCAGAGACAAACAATCAATGTATCTCTCTCAGATCGATGCTTCTCTCTCTCTGTCTCTCCCCCTCTCTTCTACTTTCTTTAAAAATCAGTGGAGCCTGGCTGGCATGGCTCAGTGGTTGAGTGTCAACCCATGAACCAGGAGGTCATGGTTCGATTCCCGGTTGGGGCACAGGCCTAGGTTGTGGGCTCGATCCCCAGAGTGGGGCTTGTAGGAGACAGCCAATCAATGACTACTGTAATCATTGATGTTTCTATCCCTCTCTTTCTCCTACTTCCTCTTTCAAATCAATAAAACTATAATTAAAGATATGTAAAAATAAAAATTAATGGAAAAAATATCCTTGGCGAGTATTAACCAAAAAAATAAAAGAAAGTCAATGAAAAAACATCCCTGGGTAAGGATAACAACAACAACAGCAAACAACAATAAGAAAGCTTCCTGGACCTGAGATCAGATTCTTCAAAGAAAGAGTCTGTGATGGAGTTTTTCCAAGAGCACTTTTAGCCAGGCCCCTGTGGTTGAGTGTCGACCTTATGGATCAGGAGGTTACAGTTCCATTCCTGGTCGGGGCACATGCAGTGTTGTGGGCTAGATCCTCAGTGTGGGGCATACAGGAGGCAGCCAATAGACGATTTTCTCTCATCATTGATGTTTCTGTCCTTTCATCTCTGGAATCATTAAAAATACATTTTCAAAACAAAATAATGACCACTTTTAGATGCACAGCAAAATGGTGTAGAGTTAATGACAGTTTTCACATGCTCCCTGCATAACCTGCCCCTTCTCTATGTTTTCTATCAGTGGTACATTGATTATATATAGGAAGCTACATTGGCACATGATTATCACTCAAAGTTGTAGTTTACCTTAGGGCTCACTGCTGGTTTGTACACGTTTGTACACAAGGATTAGGAAAAATTTATGATGGCACATTTCCAAAATGATAGTGTACAGATTAGATCTGGTTCTTTCTCCTCTGCCTATTCTTCCCTGTTTCCCCTACACTCTAGCAATCATTGATTTGTCTACTGAGTTCGTCATTTCCTTTTCTGAAGTGTCACATAGTTATTATGTAATATGTTGCCTTTTCAAACTGGATTCTTTTTATTTTTTTGTATTGATTTTTTGAGAGAGAAACATCAATTTGTTGTCCCACTAATGTTTGCATTTATTTATGATTGATTCTTGTATGTACTCTGATCCAGGATCGAATCCCCATCCATGGCATATCTGGGCGGTGCTGTAACCAATTCAGCTACCTGGCCAGCCATATTGGATTCTTTCACTTAATTCTATGTATCTAAGTTTCTATCTTCTCTCTTCATGTTTTGATATATTATTTCTTTATAGTGCTGAATAATTTTTTATTGTATATACCTCTGTTTAATTATCCATTCACTTGTTGACACACACCTTTGTTGCTTCCATTTTTTTTTTTGAAATTATGAACAAAGATGCTATAAAGAGCACCTTGTAGGCTTTTGTGTAGATAATATGTTTACCTGTGTGGATAAATACCAAGGAGCACAATTAATGCTTCATATGCTATGTGTATGTTTAGTTTTGTAAAAAACTCCAAACTATCTTCCCAAGTGACTATAGCATTTGGCATTTTCACCAGCAGTAAATGAACATTCTGGTTGCTCCACATCCACAAAGGCCTTTGGTGGGGTCAGTCTTCTGGATTCTGACCTGTTCGGTGGTGGTTTAGTGTTGCTTGACTGTGCTGTTTGTTACTTCTCATTGTGTTAATGTGCATCTACTTAGTGACATAAGATGTGAAGGATCATTTTAATATGTTTTTTATTGATTTCAGAGACAGGAAGCTAGAGGGAGAGAGAGATAGAAACATTCACGAGAGAGAGCCATCAACTGGCTACCTGCAGTACAACCCCTAAGGAGATCAAGATCACAACCCGGGCCCATGCCCTGGTTGGGAATCAAATCAGTAATGTTTGGTGAATGACAGATGCTGAACCAAGTGAGCCATACTTGGCCAGGGAGAGTTGGAAGACTTCTTTATATGTTTTGCATAATAGATTTGTATACGTTCTCTTTTACAAAAATTTTTTCTCCACCTATGGCTTCTTTTTTTTTTCTCATGTTGAACATAACTTTTTTTCTCCTTAATGTTTCAGTTGGTAGATTGGGAGTTTCAATTATAGTAGAATTAATTAAAAAACAAACTTAAGAATTTGGCTTTTAAAAATTTGAAGTATACTAGTATAACATTAAGTTCCTTTTGTATTTAATAATATAGATGTTATGTTTATAGCTATGTGTCATCCCTGCAATAAACTCTTAATGAGTCATGTCTTGGATGTGATGAGATATAAATTTTGTAATGTTATATGTTACAAAATTTCATAACCAAAAGGAAGTTTATTATTTTGGTTTAAATTGTACAGCACCATTAGATCGTATTGTTGTGACATTATACTGTTTGTCTTGGTTAGATCAACTCCCTTGAGTATTTTTTGCAATGGAGGTTTTCTGGCAATTAAATCCCTTAGCTTGTGTATGTATGGGAAAGTCTTTCTCAGTCATATTTAAAAGAAATTATTGCTGGGTATTTTATTCTTGCCCGGTAATTTATTTTTTTTTAGTCATTTGAATACTTGGTTCCACTCTCTTCTGGCTTGTAGAGTTTCTGCTGAGAAGTTGGATGATATTCTGATGGGTTTTCCTTTGTAGGTTACTTACTTCTTTTCCCTGACTGCTTTGAGAATTCTTTTTTATGTCATTCTTTTTTTTTTTTTTTTCTAAAATATATTTTATTGATTTTTTACAGAGAGGAAGGGAGAGGGATAGAGAGCTAGAAACATCGATGAGAGAGAAACATCGACCAGCTGCCTCCTGCACACCCCCTACTGGGGATGTGCCCGCAACCAAGGTACATGCCCTTGACCGGAATCGAACCTGGGACCTTTCAGTCCGCAGACCGACGCTCTATCCACTGAGCCAAACCGGTTTTGGCTGTCATTCTTTTTTGATAGTTTTAATACAATGTACCTTGGAGAGGGCCTCAATGGATTGAGTTGAGTAGGTGTTCTATGTCCTTCTTGAGTTTGAAGATCTAGTTCTTTACATAGGTTTGCGAAGTTTTCATCCACTATTTGTTTGAATAGGCTTTTAGTTCCCTTCTTCCTCTTAGTATGCCTGTAATCTATATATATAAAAGCATAAGCGACCATCGCAACTGAACGGACGACCGAACAGACTGCGTGGAGCGACCATGCCGGCAGGGGGGTCAATGAGAGGCGACCAAAGGACCGAGCAGCAGGCTGCATGGGTGAGCAGGCCAGCAGGGAGGCCATTGAGGCGCGACCAAACGACTAAGCAGCAGGTTGTGTGAGGTTACCAGGCCGGCAGGGGGCTCAGGGAGGGGTAACCAAATGACCAAGCAGCGGACTGTTTGGGGTGACCAGGCCAGCATGGGCGGAGGGCGGGGGGGGGGCAGTGAGGGGCGTTCAGCCTGGCAGAGGGGGTTAGTGTGGGGTGACCCGGCCAGCAGGGAGCAGTTGGGGGCGACCAGGTCGGCATGGGGGGCAGTTAAGGGCGACCAAGCCGGCAGTGGGGGCTGTTGGGGGTGATAAGGCTGGCAGGGGGAGCACTTGGGGTGACCAGGCCAGCAGGGGAGGCAGTTAGGGGCAATCAGGCTGGCAGGCAGGTGAGCAGTTAGGAGCCGGTGGTCCCAGATTGTGAGACGGATGTCTGACTGCCGGTTTAGGCCTGATCCCCAGCATTGGACCTAAATCAATATCTTAATACCTCTTGTTGGGGTTCAAGAATTTAAACAACCAGGATCGGGCCTAAACCAGGAGTTGGACATCCCCTGAGGGGTCCCAGATTGGAGAGGGTGCAGGCTGGGCTGAGGAGACACCCCCTCCGTGCACGAATTTTGTGTACCGGGCCTCTAGTTCTTATATATGAGGCTTTTCTGATGGAGTCAGTTCCTTTCTTCCTTTTCATGCTCAGGTCTCTTCTTTCTTTGCTCCATCTGTTCAGCTCTGTTTCCTAGTCTCAGTAATTCACCGCTAATCTCCTAAATTGCATACTTTGTTTCCAAGGGTTCTGATTAGTTCTTTTTGAAAGTTTTAATCTATTTGGTAAAGTACTAGTTTTCCTCATTAATTTGTTTTCTGAGTGCATTGAATAACTGGTATTTTATTGCATTTTATTGAGTATTTTCAGAACTGTAATCTTGAATTCTGTGTTATTTCTATCACATATTTCCATGTGCTGCAGCTTGCTCTCTGCAGATTTTTTTATTTTCTTTTTGAGCTTTCTCATCACCGTGGTTACTAATGCAATTTGTTAGTCTCCTCTGTCTAGGCATTTATTGTTGACCTTTCTGTAGCAGCTTTCTCTGAAGAGGACTTTCTATTATTTTACAGCAGGTGACGCTAAATAACAAGATTATTAACTGTGAATTCGTAGAGCTGACTACAGTCATGCTGCTTCGGTGGGTGTTTATGTTGCCCTTATTGTAATGGTGACCCCTGACCTCTGAGGGTCCCCCCACAGGCCTCACCTGGTTATCCATCACAGAAGTCAACAGCGATTCTATTGCACTAGGTCTCTGTGTGCTGATACTGTGGTCTTTGACCCAGGGCAACTGGAAGTGAGTTTTGGGAATCTAAGGGAAGGTAGCGCTCTGTGGCTACATTGCTTTGTCTGAAACACCATTCCCCGACAGCAGACAGTCATGGCAGAACCCCTATGTTATGTCCTTGCCCAGGCATCTCTCTTGGCTCAGCTGCTATTCTCACTGCAAACCCTGCTGGAGAGCCCACTGGGACTCTCTGTTCTACCCCATGGATATAACTAATACCACCAGCTTCCTCCCCTCTCTGGATGGAGCTGTGGTCAGCTCCTGCTGCAGGGCTGTGTCCATGGCCATCTGGCCTCTCCTCCCTTCTTCCCCTTCTATTCCTGGTTGCCCACCTCTACATGTTTCAATGTGGTGGTCTCTCAGTCAGATTCTATATTGAGCAGGGAATTCCTTGTTGAGATATAGTTGATCAACTTATTCTAGTTGCAGGAGGACAAGTCTGAGTGATCTCTCTAACCTCCATTTTTCTGACATTGCTCCCCATGTCTTCAACTCTTAATTTCTTTTTTAAAAAAAATATATTTTATTGATTTTTTACAGAGAGGAAGGGAGAGGAATAGAGAGAAACATTGATGAGAGAGAAACATCAATGAGTTGCCTCCTGCACACCCCCACTGGGGATGTGCCCGCAACCAAGGTACATGCCCTTGACCGGAATCGAACCTGGGACCCTTGAGTCCAAAGGCCGACACTCTATCCACTGAGCCAAACCGACCAGGGCCAACTCTTAATTTCTTATCTGTTATCACCCCTTTTCACTATTCGGTATTTATGTCACTCGACTTGCTATGCAAAGTGGTCGATATGTTAGTGTCCCATGTGGGCTTCCCTCTATCAAAATCTTCAATGTACTATGCAAGTGTTTTGATTTTTCAGCTTGGTCATATCTCTCATTGATAATTCTGTTATATTTTTATAGTGGTCCATTTTTTTTAGCTTCCCTTTTATGTCTGGTTTATTTCATAGATACTTTTATGTTTGGACCATGTTTTTTAGTTTTTCTCAATATCTTAATATCTCTTGTTGGGGTTCAGGAATTTAAACAACCAGGCCTTATGAACTTGCTTTTTTGTAAGAGAAAATAAATAACAATCACCTGTGGTAGAAATTCTAATTTCTGTCAAAATTGTTTGGGAGCAGAGTGTAAGTTCCAAGTTTAAATAATTTTCTATTTCTTCCCCAGAACCCGAAATATCTTTTTGTTCTCTATAAGTGTCTTCAGTATTGCAGTCTCTGTAGTGTTTGAACAATTACCCACCTGTTGTTTTTTCTTTCTTAAATACTTTTTAATTGATTTCAGGGAGGAAGGGAGAGAGAGAGAGAGAAACATTAATGATGAGTGAGAATTATTTATTTTAAATAATTCTTTATTGTTAAAGTTATGACATATGTCCCCCAGAGAGAGAATTATTGATCGGCTGCCTCCTGCCCCCCAACCCTGGGATTTGAGCCCACAACCCACGCATGTGCCCTGACCAGGAATCGAACTGTGACGGCCTGGTTCATAAGTTGATGCACAGCCACTGAACCATGTGTTCCAGGCACCCACTTTTTCTCTTTAGCAGCCATTACAATGTATTCACCATGTACCAGTAATGCCATTAGTTTAGCAATCTGTATCATATAAAACAGAAACATGTTCTTCAAGATGCTACAAAACCACATGATCATTGAACACACACAGTACCTTCATCTCTATCTCCTCAGAGAAGAAACTAAGAAGTGGGAGTTTTCTTATAATTCTGCCACTGTTCGCTAGGGTGTTTTGAAGTATTGGTGGCAAATGGAAGCAACTTTTAAACCCTCTTTGATGTGACTTTTCTTTAATGTACCTTTCTTGGTTTTGCTGTCAACATTTAACTTAATTTTGGAGTACTTAAATATGTCATTTGGCCCTGGCTGGCTTGGCTCAGTGGATAGAGCGTCGTCTGCGGACTGAAGGGTCCCGGGTTCACTTCCGGCCAGGGGCACATGCCTGGGTTGTGGGCTCAATCCCCAGTAGGGGCTGTGCGGGAGGCAGCCAATCCATGATTCTCTCTCATAATTGATGTTTCTATCTCTCTCTCCTTCTCCCTTCCTCTCTGAAATCAATAAAGAAATATATATATATATATATATATATATATATATATATATATATATATATATATATTTATTTTATTGATTTTTTTACAGAGAGAAAGGGAGAGGGATAAAGAGTTAGTTAGAAACATCGATCAGCTGCCTCCTGCACACCCCCTACTGGGGATGTGCCTGCAACCAAGGTACATGCCCTTGACCGGAATCAAACCTGGGACCTTTCAGTCCACAGGCCGACGCTCTCTCCCCTGAGCCAAACCTGTTTTGGCTGAAATATATATATTTTTTAAAATGTTATTTGGTCAGTAATTGCTGGTAAGTTCAGTGTGCATTCCCCTGGGTGTCATAACTGTGAAACTTTATTTCATATCTTTCAGCTATCTTACCTGAAGACAACCAGGCCATTCTGCAAAAGCCAAAAATAAGAGATTTATTCCCTAAAATAATACTGGTAAGATATGGAATGTATGGCTTTGATAATGTACATTTAGTGAAAACCTTAGAATTTGAGGAGTGTAAATGAGAAAAAGTATTTTAACATGGACAGAAGTAACGTGGTACAGTTATTCATAATAAATCATTGTCACTTAATGAGGTCAAAGGTATTACACATTTGGTAATACTCCCAATTTAAATTAGTTATATTTTTAAATTAATGTGTTTCTAAATGTGAAGACCAAATATAATGTTTTTAATATTATACATTCTTGGAATGAAAATACTGAAAATCTATGAATTTACATAATGTATGCTTTAAATATAAGAATTAATACAGTGTAGTGTGGGATAAAATTTTCAGTCTTTCCTAGAATATAGTGATTTATAATGCGCATACAAAATTTAACTGCAATTAATTTGTTGACTTCTGTATTAAGGTATCATATACTTCTATTGAGAAATAATGTTTTTGTTACAAATGTCTATAATTTTTAGACACTTAGGAATCTTTTTTTAAATATGTCTTTATCAACTTAAGAGAGAGGAAGGAGAAGGAGAGAGAGAGAAATATCAGTGATGAGAGAGAATCATTGACTGGCTGGTTGCCTGTTGCACATCCCTCACTGGGGAACAAGGCCACAGCTCAGGCATGTGCCCTGACCAAGAGTCAAACTGTGACCTCATGGTTCACGGTTTGTTACTCAACCCCTGAGTCACACCAGCCTGGAAGGAGTGTTGTGTTTTTTTAATACACCATCATGGATTACTAGTTATCACAGAATAGTTATTTGAAAAAAAGAGTACATGTTTAATGAAATTATAGCTGTCACTAAAGGCCTTTCCATCTTCAATGATTACCAGAATACATGCAATGAAGACAGAATTTATCAATGCAAGGAACATTTGAAAAATTTTAACCAAGGGTCAAATTGTGATATACATCAGAAAATTCAGCTTCCAGAGAACCATTATAAAGGTGGAAAAGTCTTTGACCAAATGTCAAATCAAAGTATACTTCAGTTTATTCATACTGTTGCAGAAACAAACAAACAAAGTAAATGTGACAAACCTTTGAAACTATCTTCAAATCATACTGAACGAGATAATATTCATACCAGAGAGAAAGCTTACAAATTTAATTTGTGTGCAAGACTTTTCAGTCAAATACTCAATCTAAATAAACTTAAGAAAATGCATACTGGAGAAAAACATTATAAATGTAAAGAATGTGGTAAAACATTTAATTTCCTTTCAAATATTCGTGAACATGAGAGAATTCATACTGGAGAGAAGCCTTATAAATGTAGAGAATGTGGCAAATCCTTCAGCCGGTCCTCAGCCTTTATTTATCATAAGAGAATTCATACCGGAGAGAAGCCATATAAATGTAGAGAATGTGGCAAAGCCTTCAGGAGCTCCACAACCCTTTCTGGCCATCAGATAACTCATACTGGACAGAAACCATATAAATGTGGAGAGTGTGGCAAAGCCTTCAGGAGGTCCTCGAAGTGTCGTCGTCATCAGAGTGTTCATACCGGAGAGAAGCCTTATAAATGTAGAGAATGTGGTAAAGCCTTCACTGAGTCCTCAATCCTTAATCAACATCAGAGAGTTCATACTGGAGAGAGGCCTTATAAATGTAAAGAATGTGGCAAAGCCTTCACTGCGGCCTCAAGCCTTGCTTATCATAAGAGAGTGCATACTGGAGAGAAGCCCTATAAATGTGGAGAATGTGGCAAAGCCTTCAGTGGGGCATCATACTTAGCTTATCATCAGAGAGTGCATACTGGAGAGAAGCCCTATAAATGTGGAGAATGTGGCAAAGACTTCAGTGCGGCATCAACACTTACTTTTCATCAGAGAGTTCATACTGGAGAGAAGCCTTATAAATGTAGAGAATGTAGCAAAGCCTTTACCAGATCCTCATCCCTTACTTATCATCAGAGAGTTCATACTGGAGAGAAGCCTTATAAATGTGGAGAATGTGGCAAAGCCTTCAGGAGGTTCTCAAGGTGTAGTCTTCATCAGAGTAGTCACAGTGGAGAGAATCCTTATAAATGTAGTGAATGTGGCAAAGCCTTCAGTAATTCCTCAAACCTTAATCGACATCAGAAACTTCATACTGGAGAGAAGCCTTATAAATGTAGAGAATGTGGCAAAGCCTTTGTTGTGGCAACAAACCTTACTTATCATCAGAGAGTTCATACTGGAGAAAAGCCCTATAAATGTAGAGAATGTGGCAAAGCCTTCAACAGGTCCTCAACCCTTACTGTACATCAGAGAGTTCATACTGGAGAGAAGCCCTATGAATGTAGACAGTGTGGCAAAGCCTTTAGTAAGTGCTCAAACCTTACTAAGCATCAGAGAGTTCATACTGGAGAGAAGCCTTATAAATGTAGAGAATGTGGCAAAGCCTTCAGTGGGACAACTAATCTTACTTATCATCAGAGAGTTCATACTGGAGAGAAACCCTATAAATGTAGTGAATGTGGCAAAGCTTTTAGTAGGTCCTCGAGTCTCAGTTATCATCAGAGAGTTCATACTGGAGAGAAGCCTTATAAATGTAGAGAATGTGGCAAAGCCTTTAACCAGTGTACTTGTCCTATTGTACAGCAAAGTGTACATACATGAGATAAGCCTTAGAGTTACAAGGAATGCCATTAGTACTTTACCAGCAGTGAGGACTTACTCAGCGCCATAGAATTCATATTGGGATGAAGCCTTATGAATTTGAGAAAAGTGGAAAGGCCTTTAAAGATTTTCGTGATTTATTGTACATGAGAGACTTCATAGTGGAGAGAAATCTTACAGATGTAAGGAGTGTGGAAATCCTTTTCTTGTCAGTGTGATCTTTTTTTAAATTTAATCTTTATTGTTCATATTATTATAATTATTCCTCTTTTTTCCTGCCATACCTCCCCTCCAACCGGTTCCCACCCCACCCACTGCCCTTACCTCCCCCCCACTATCCTCATCCATAGGTGTACGATTCTTTTTTTTTTTTTTAATATATTTTATTGTTTTTTTACAGAGAGGAAGGAAGAGGGATAGAGAGTTAGAAACATCGATCAGCTGCCTCCTGCACACCCCCCACTGGGGATGTGCCCGCAACCAAGGTACATGCCCTTGACCGGAATCGAACCCGGGACCCTTGAGTCCGCAGGCTGACGCTCTATCCACTGAGCCACACTGGTCAGGGCAGGTGTACGATTCTTGTCCAGTCTCTTCCCGCACCCCTCACACCCTTTTCCCCCTGAGAATTTTTAGTCCACTCCCTTTCTATGCCCCTGATTCTATTATATTCACCAGTTTATTCTGTTGATCAGATTTTTTATTCACTTGATCTTTAGATTCACTTGTTGATAGATATGTATTTGTTGTTCATAATTTTTATCTTTACAGCTTTTCTTCTTTTCTTCTTAAAGAACACCTTTCAGCATTTCATATAATATACTGGTTTGGTGTGGATGAACTTGTTTAACTTTTTCTTATCTGTGAAGCTCTTTATCTGACCTTCAGTTCTGAATGATAGCTTTGCTGGGTAGGCTAATCTTGGCTGTAGGTTATTGCTGTTCATCACTTTGAATATTTCTTGCCACTCCCGTCTTGCCTGCATAGTTTCTGTTGAGAAATCAGCTGACAATCTTATGGGTGCTCCCTTGTAGGTAATTGACTGTTTTTCTCTTGCTGCTTTTAATATTCTCTCTTTGTTTTATGCTCTTGGCATTTTAATTATGATGTGTCTTGGTGTGGTCCTCTTTGGATTCCTTTTGTTTGGGGTTCTGTGTGTTTCCTGGACTTGTCATTCTATTTCTTTCGCCAGGTGGGAGAAGTTTTCAGTCATTATTTCTTAAAATAGGTTTTCAGTATCTTGCTCTCTTCTTCTAGCACCGCCATTATTCTGATGTTGGTATGCTTGAAGTTGTCCCAGAGGCCCCTTACACTATCTTCAAATTTTTGGATTATTTTTTCTTTTTGCTTTTCTGGTTGAGTGTTTTTTGCTTCTTTGTATTTCAAATCTTTGACTTGATTCTTGCGTTCCTCTAGTCTGCTCTTGGGTCTCTGTATAATATTTTAAAATAAATATATTTCTATTGATATTTTACAGAGAGGAAGGGAGAGGGATAGAGAGCTAGAAACATTGATGAGAGAGAAACATCGATCAGCCGCCTCTTGCACACCCCCCACAGGGGATGTTCCCACAACCAAGGTACATGCCCCAGACCGGAATCGAACCTGGGACCCTTCAGTCCGTAGGCCAATGCTCTATCTACTGAGCCAAACCGGTTTCGGCTATATAATATTTTTATTTCAGTCAGTATATATTTAATTTCTAGTTGGTACTTTTTCATATCCTTGAGGGTCTCGCTAAATTTATCAGCCTTTTCTAGAAAATTCTTCAAAAACCTTTCAACCATGGTTTTGAACTCTATATCCAGTCATTTGTTTTCCTCCATTTCTTTCATTTGTGATCTGTTTCTTTGTCTCCGCATTTTCACTGCTTCCCTGAGTTGGTAGGATAGCTTTGTGTGCTAGGTTTCCGATATGGCCTGGTGGCTCGACCTCCCCAGTTACCTGAGGTGGACAGTCTTGGTGCACCACCCCTTTGTGGACTGCATTTACAGCCTTGTTGTAGTTAAGTCTTGATTGTTGTTGGTATCACTGGGAGGAATTGACCTCCGGGCCAATTGGCTGTGAGGATCAGCTGTGTCTACGCCGGGGGAACTGTGCTGGAGACAGCCTTATGAGACAAGACTTGCAAAATTGCAAAAGCCTCTGTGCTCAGCTTGGATGGGGCGGAGTCTCAGGGCTGAACAGACAGACTTGGCTTCCCATCAGCCCTGCCCTGTGAGGCCCCTGGGTCTTAGTGTCCCTCGGTAATCACTGCAAGCACCTCAAGAGTAAGCCGTGCTCAAGTTTTGCCCACTGCCAGACAGTCCAGTTTCTCCCCCAATGAATCTGGATTCCCAGATTCTCGCCCAGAACTGGAGTTCAGCACAGTGGGGAGCTTCCGTTTCCCAACCGCTAGAGTAACCCAGCAGCGCACTCAGCAGGCAGTCCTCTCTTCGTGCACTCTCACACGCGCCTCCAGACCTCTGCCTTTCGCGGCTCTCCTGAGTTTCCGCATGACAGTCCAGATTCCCCCCGTATAAGCCTGAGTCCCCAGTATCTCGCCCGGAACTGGGGTTCAGTGCAGTCGGAACTGTGGTTCAGCGCAGTCGGGAGCTTTTGTGTCCTTCCCGCTAGAGAAAGCCAGCCAGGTACTTAGCCACCTGCATGCGTGTCTCCGTACCTCAGCCTTTTGCAGCTCCTCTGATTCTCCGTGTGCTTTCCTCTTTACTTCTAATTGTAGAATTTCCACTCAACCAGCTTTCCTGTGGTTCTGGATGATGTTCGTTTTGTCTTTTAGTTGTAGTTTTGAAATTGTTGTGCGAGGTAGCAGTTTAGGTGCTTACCTATGCTGCCATCTTGGTTTCTTATTCGTCAGTGTGATCTTATTGAACATCAGATAATTCATTGTGAAGAGAAGCCTTACAAATGTGAAGAATTAGGGACATTTTTAAATGACCATTGGTGTCTTTCTCAACACAAAACAATTCATACAGGAGAGAAGACCTATAAATATAGTGAGTTTGTCAAAGCCTTTAATTAGGACTGGTGTCTCACTCAACACAAAATAATGGAGTGAAACATTACCAAAGGAGAATGTGGGAAAGCTTTTAACCTGTACTCAAACTTACTAGTAATTGGAGGGAATCATTCTAAATAGAAACAGTTAAAATATAAAGAATTTGCCCAAAGATTTAACGAATGTTCTAATTTCATTGAGTATGATCAAATTAAGCTTTATAAATTGTAAAGCTTAATATACACGTGCCAAAGTGTATATTCTCATTTATATATTATTCAACTTTGATAATTATTGCTGGAGTGAAGCCCAGCAAATATAAAGAATGTGGCAAAGTTTCACTCCATACGAGAACCATATTTGAGATCAGAATTCATACTCAGGAGAAACAATAAATGTAAACAATGTTCAAAAGTCTTTATTCCACATTCATAATTTATTCCTCACATTGAAATTCATAGCAGAGAGAAACCATAAAACCAAAGAATGTGGGAAATCCTGTAGCTGGACCTGCAGTCTTGGTCAATATCAGGGATTACAATTTGGACTTAATTCTGTGTTCATGATATAGGAGGAAAGACTTTTGTTTAAAAAAACAAACAAACAAAAAAACACTTCTCAAAAGCCTATAAACATTTCCAAGGTATGTATTTGAAATTAAATTTTTAAGTTTCACAGAATTCACACTAGATGAATAGTCAATACTTTTCAGGTATTACTCTAAATCAGAGTATTTATAGAGAAGAATCCAATGTTTAAATGAACATAAGTAATTTTTAATATGCTTGAATATATTAAAAGAAGCAATGTTTCCATAAGTATAATTATTTACAGTATTGTCTATTTTTTATTGACATTATTTGAGTATATTGAAAAGGAAATATTAATGTGATTCTGTTCCCATATCACTGATGCTACCCTGTTTTATTCCTGGTGTTTGTGTGAAATCATGGGGTTGTTACTGCCTTAAAGACCTGTGAGCTCTTGTATATTGCGTGGGTTTCACTGACGTATACTTATCCGTGGAATATTTTGCATATTGTAAGGCACACTGCTTGAAGACCATCTAAATGGAGATTGTGGTTGACTTAGAATGTTGTTTTATGTCATCACAAAGGGCATTATAAATTTTGACTAAATTTGCCAATTACACTTTCAGGGAAATATGGTGGCAATTCATTAAAATCCTGATGTATCTTCAAAGTAGGCATAGATAGAAGTGATGAACATTAGTTGATGTTGTGAAATAAAGAAGATATGAGGCTTATCTGAGAACGCATATAGACAACTCATCCCTAAGTGCATAAAATTATTATATATTCATGTTTTCTAATTGATTAGCCTCCATTCAAAAGACCAAATGAAGCACAGTTATTACATTATTATATCACAATGCCATGCATGACCTTCCCAGCGAGTTTAGTATGACTTGAAGGAGGGCTGATGACACAATACATACACTATACAAATACATGAATTTATCCACAACCCTCAGCCAGTGGGAATGTGATACAACAGGGCAACACACCCATTCTTTTTATAGGCATGACCCAGAAGAGGCACATAACATTTTCACTGACATCCCATTTGCTAGAACTTTGGCATACCTGGCTGCAAAGGAGTTTGGGAAATGTAGTCTTCTGCTAAGAGGTAATGCGTCCAGCCAAAAATCAGGTGTTCCGTTATTAAAGGAAGGAGGGGAAAATGAAAATCTGTCTCTGAATCAGATTCCTTCATAAAAATACTGATTTCTTGTTTTATTTGAAAAAATTAGTACTTGCTCCTTGTCTTAAAAGAGATATTGGCCTTCAATATGAAGAAGGAAATTATGATACTGGCTGCCCATGTAATTATAAACACCTCTGTAAAGTCTGTAATTTAATGTCTATTCTGTAATAAAAGTGACAGTTTGTATGGCATTATTCAACTTATAAAAATATATATATATGAATTTAAAAGGCATTTGGGGGGCCAGGTGGAACCTCTTTTGTGAAGAACACTGAGACAGAGTCCTGCAGGCTTTTAATTCAGTTTGAATACACATTTTCTGTATAGTAATGCATACAGGTAGATCAAAGGTAAAGTTTGTTATACAATGTAATGATTATCTGGTCAGCCCTAATCTGTTTGACTAAGTGGATAGAGCATCGGCCTATGGACTGAAAGATCCCAGGTTTGATTCTGGTCAAGGGCATGTACCTTGGTTGTGGGCACATCCCCAGTAGGAAGAGTGCAGGAGGCAGCTGATCGATGTTTCTCTCTCATCGATGTGTCTAACTATTCCTCTCCCTTCCTATCTGTAAAAAAATCAATAAAATATATATTTTTAAAAAGATTATCAGGTCAGGAAATAGCCTGGGGCGATTGCAATCACAGCAGGTCAAACTTGTGCTGATATTCAGCTCTGCTGAATATCAAAGTCCATTGGCCTTCCAATGTCTCTTTTGTACTATTATGCTAAGTGCTGTTTGCTTTAGCCTCCAGCTTCAGAAGATTAGTAATGCATCTTAAATGTTTGTAATGTGCACTTTGACAAATGGTTGCACTCACAGTGTTGGTTTTCATACTTTATTTGGAGTATGGGTGAACTTCCTATTTTCTTTTTTAAAAGTATATTTTTATTGATTTCAGAGAGAAAGGGAGAGGGACCAAGAGATCAAAACATCAATAAGGAGCCGAAACCAGTTTGGGTCAGTGGATAGAGCGTCAGCCTGCAGACTGAAAGGTCCCAGGTTCAATTCTGGTCAAGGGCATGTACCTTGGTTGTGGGCACATCCCCAGTAGGGGGTGTGCAAGAGACAGCTGATCGATGTTTCTAACTCTCATCAATGTTTCTAACTCTCTATCCCTCTCCCTTCCTCTCTGTAAAAAAATCAATAAAATACAAAAAAAAATCAATAAGGAGAGAGATTTATTGATTGGCTGCCTCCTGCATGCCCCACATTTGGGATTGTGCCCACAACCCGGGCTGGTTGCCCTGTGGGGGAATGGAATTGCGAGGTCGATGCTTAACCACTGAGCCATGCTGACCGGGCTGTTTTCATTAATAAAGCTGAGTGAGTGTGGATGTGTTCATGTGTTTAATCTTCAAGGTTGTAGGTAATAGTATTGGAGTTGGCAATGCAGTGTAGTTATGTCAGTAGCAAACCCTTTTCTCAGTGGCCTGGAACTTTAAATAATGTGAAGAGATTCCTCCCTTGTTGATATATTTTTCTTGTTCTTGTATCTACGGGGACATTATGATAGTCACAATAAATATGACAAATGTTTTTGAGAGTTGAGCTAAACTACGTTCTGATGTTGCTGCCATGGCCTTTATGTTCTTCAGCAAGGAGCCTTAAAGTGACGCCCCCTCTTCCACAGTTGCATGCACCACCTCAGGTCCTCTGTGCCCGCAGTCGGGCACCAGAGAAGCTCATGCAGGGGTTGGCGGCAGGTACTGCTCTGGGGAGCCCAAAGGGAGGGTCGCTGGGGGAGGGTACCCAGGCACCGCCTTGAGCACTAAGTGGCCTTGGTTCTGCAGTTTAGAGCCGCCAGGGGAGGAGAGTCCGAGCCCAGGCGTCGGGAAGTCTCCAGAGTTTTCTAAATGTCTGTTTTGTTCATAAGTGATCTTAATTTTGGCAGCTACTTAGGATAACCAGAATACAATGGTCCAGACTTCAAAAATGAGTGAATTGATTTGCAGGCATTACTCATAGCGTTTACATGTGATTCATCCCTGACTCCTACAACTTACCATTAGGAAATTATGTGAGGATCCATTTGAAGTTAATAGTCACAAGTCAGGCAAAGTCTAAACGCAGGACGTAGTCCTGATGTTCTTTTTAATTTTATAAAATGCCATTATTTATTTTTAGAGACAGTGGACTCCTTCCTTCTGATTGGATTCAGAATGTTACCAGATGGGGTCTGGGCCCAGGACAGGTCTTCCTTAGCGCCCCTCCCCTTAGCGTGTGGGTTCTTGATTGTGTTGGAAAGATTTCACAACACCAGTCCAGGTGGCTTTTGAGAGTATGTTTACTAAAGCTGTGAAACAGAGGGCCTAAGGTAGGAGAAGCAAGAGGACAGAGTCAAGAAAATGGGGGCCTTAGAGCCCATTTCAGGGGATTAGCCTGGGTCAAGCTGCAGCTGCCCGCTGCTTACCTGGTTGCAAAACTCCTGTCCCTTAGCATTTAGGAGAAAAATAGCAAAGACACAAGGCAGCACAGATTCTTGGAGACCAGGAAGCATCTAGCGAGGAGTAGTGGTCACATGGGTGTCCTGGTTCTGGTGTAAAGCAGTTCATTTGCATGTGGGAAGCATGAGGGTCACTGTTGGCCTTGAAATACTTGCTGCTGTGCTTCCGACAGCGACAGCCATGAGTCCACATCCATGGGGGACGCCCCACACCCAGCCTGCTTCCCGCCCAGATGGAGGGTCCGCGTTCAATCGGAGGAAACTCTGAGCCATCACTATAAGTTCCAGGGACAGCAGGTAAGCAGAGATTGAAATGAAAGCCCCACATTCATTCCTTCTCCAGTGGACTGTTGTAAATGTGTACAAGCTGGTAAATACCAGTTCCTTTGTATGGGCCAACCCAAAGAATCACAATGATTAATGAAACTAGATATTGGATACTCTCCTACTCTACTTCCTGACATTCCCATGGAGCATTCATACATTTAAGAATCTCCTGATATTTTGTCTCTAGGTCTCATTATCTGGACCAGGGGTTTTATAGTTCTGTTACGGACAAACTATTGGATCTGGATCATTCATAGGAATTCAATATCAGCTAGATATTAGTTCCATTTTTTGGTACTGTAGTGAGTAATATGGAGGACGTGCATTGATGTAAAATATACATAAATTTTTTTTTCACACGGTCATTAGGAAAATAGATGAAGCAGACATTGTCCCTTGGGTTAGAGGGTATGCTGTCTTCATTTTGTCCAGAATGCATATTCTTCTGCTGTGAGGTTAAAAGCTCTAAGTTAGAGATTTCAGCATTGTTTATCTCATGGCACATATGATCTAACTACTGAAATTCAGTGGTCCACCAAGATACATATTTTGCCAGTTTGCAAAAAAAAAAAAAAAAAAAAAAACATGATTTTGAGCCAAAACCGGTTTGGCTCAGTGGATAGAGCCTCGGCCTGCGGACTGAAAGGTCCCAGGTTTGATTCCGGTCGGGGGCATGTACCTTGGTTGCAGGCACATCCCCAGTAGGGGGTGTGCAGGAGGCAGCTGGTCGGTGATTCTCTCTCATCGATGTTTCTAACTCTCTATCCCTCTCCCTCTCTGTAAAAAATCAATAAAATATATTTTTAAAAAAAACAAACATGATTTTGATTCATGCACACAACACAGCTATTACTGTGTTGCCGTTTGTCATATACACTGAGTGGCCAGATTATTATGATTTCTGAACGCATAATAATCTGGCCACTCAGTTTACTTCTCTTGAGTACGTCATTTATTTGATATCAAAGATACTATACATTGTGCACCTGATCATTTTTCCTCTTTGCGCACTGGCTAATATAAAACTCAGAGCAAATAGGTGGTTGATCTCCACAAAAGTCTAGAATACTTTTGGTACCCATTTGAGATACAAATACACTGAGTGGCCAGAGATCATAATATGTGTTCAGAGATCATAATAATCTGGCCACTCTGTATATTATTAGACATTCTATGGATAATGTAGTCTGTGCTACTTACTAAATACTTAGATGTTGCTTGTTCTAAAATTTCTTGCAGCACACCAGTTTGCCTGTGTGACACTACAGTTGAAAATCTCTGGTGTAATCATATCCAATCCATCTTATCTAATGTGTTATTTAAGACCACTTTTTCCTTTTGGAAGAGCTATCCATTGATGTCAATGGGAAACTAAAGTTCCTTACTATGAATGTATTAATTTAAAAATGTCAAAATCTATATACCTCTCAATAATCAAAATATTAATGGAATAATGCTTCAACAAGAAGACACAGGGTAGCTGAATGGATAGGAAAATAAAACCCATACATATAGCTGTCTAAATGAGACCCACTTCAGATCAAAAGACACAGCATGAAAGTAAAGGGTTGGGAAAATCTCTGCCTTTGGGTCTGAAATATCCTTTTCTACAGAGAATTTTGCTATAGTGAGAGCTCTAATCGTGGACTGTGAACATTTAATAGGTCTGAGAATAACTGTACTCAGAGTTAGCTGACCCATGTGGAAGCGCTGACCCCTAAGTCAGCATGTAAACAGTTTTTCAATATCCAAAAACCTGTGGTGCTGGAGCAGGGCTGCTGGAAATCTCAGGTAAAGATGCCTCTCTTTTGCGTGAACCACTTAATTGATGACTTTACATTCTGTTTCTAAAATTTGGAAATCCTATAAAGGAAAAGTTGTTCACTTGCAGGGGAAAAAGTGTGCGCTTGTGCGTAAAACGTGTAAGGGAAATGAATGCAACACAATCATAGTAATCAGTCATTAGCTAACATTGTAGTTCGTTATTAATAACTAGAAGCCCAGTGCACGAATTCGTGCATGGGGGGGTCCCTTGGACTGGCCGTCCTATCCAAGGTCGGGCTGGTCAAAGGAAGGACTGTGGGAAGTTGGCTGGCTGGCTGGGCTGAAGGGGGAAGTAGGGAAGGGCTGCAGTAGGTTGATTATATGTATACTAGAGGCCCAGTGCACGAAATTCGTGCACGGGGGGTTGTGTGTTTCCCTCAGCCCAACCTGCAGCCTCTCCAATCTGGGACGTCACTCTCACAATTCAGGAATGCTGGCTCCCAACTGCTCACCTGCTTGCCTTCCTGATTGCCCCTGACTACTTCTGCCTGCCAGCCTGATCACCCCCTAACCACTCCCCTGCCAGCCTGATTGATGCCTAACTGCTCCCCTGCCAGCTTGATTGCTCCTAACTGCCCTCCCCTGCAGGCCTGGTCACCCCTAACTGCCTTCCCCTGCAGGCCTGGTCTCCCCCAACTGCTCTCCCCTGCAGGCCTGATCGCCCACAACTGCCCTCCCTTGCAGGCCTGGTCCCTCCCAACTGCCCTACCTTGCTGGCCATCTTGTGTCCACATGGGGGCAGGATCTTTGACCACATGGGGCAGCCATCTTGTGTGTTGGAGTGATGGTCAATTTGTATATTACTCTTTTATTAGATAGAAGCCTGGTGCACGGGTGGGGGCCAGCTGGTTTGCCCTGAAGGGTGTCCTGGATCAGGGTGGGGGTTCCCTTGGGTTGTGGGGCAGCCTGGGCGAAGGGCCTGTGGTGGATTGCAGGCCTGCCACGCCCCCCAGTGACCCAAGCGGAGGCCCTGGTATCTGGGATTTATTTATTTCTTATAATTGAAACTTTGTATCCTTGAGAGGAAGCCAGGGCAGGCCAGGAAGTTTGGCTTCCTCCATTGCTGGTGAAATCCAAGCCTCCTGCTCGCTCTGTGGCCGCAGCCATCTTGGTTGGATTAATTTGCATACTCGCTCCTGATTGGCTGGTGGGCGTGGCTTCTGGATGCAATGGAGGCATGGACAATTTGCATATTGCTTTTATTAGATAGGACTAGAGTCCCCAGTGCTTGAAATGTGTGCACTCGGGGGAGGGGGGTCCCTCAGCGCAGCCTGTGCCCTCTCACAGGCTGGGACTCCTCACTCCTTTCTGCCTGCCGGCTCACTGCTCCTTACTGCTTAGCTCCCTGTTCCTTACTGCTGCTGTGGAGATGGGAGTGGCTCTGGCCACTGCGCTTGTCAGCCCTGAGCCTGGCTTCTGGCTGAGCAGAACTCCTGTGGGAGCACACTGACCACCAGGGGGAAGCTCCTGCATTGAGTGTCTGCCTCCTGGTGGTCATTGCTGGTCATAGTGACTGCTTGTTCTGCTGTTTGGTCAATTTGAATATCAGGCTTTTATTAAATAGTATAAGTTAAACATAATCCTCTGGTCTGACTTACTTAAATTACAGATTTCTAAACAGGTCATATCTTTAAAGTAAATAAAGATTCATAAAACTCCAATGAATACTTATATTCATGAAAATACTGGAAAATAAAGGGTGATGGAAGTGAGTAAACTGACAATAGTTATTCTTATAACTCTTTTAAATATTGTTGATTTTAAAATTGTTTTGTTTCCAAAATATAAGGAAAACTAACAGGAGACATTCTACATTAATATCAATGTCCCATTAACTAGGTTATAGGGACTACTAAATTTAAAATATTCATTTAAAAATGCCTCCCCAGAGACAGCCGTTTACGAGGTGAGGAGAGAGGCCGAGGGAGAAACCCACGCTGTTGACACCTTAATATTGGACTTCCCAGCTTCCAGAACCGTGAGAAAATAAATTTCTGTTGTGCAAATAAATAAATAAATAAAAATAAAAATGCCTTCCCAGAACACAAAGACTTCAAAGACCACAACTAACAATTAGATTTTTTTTTATCACTTGAAATCAAATAAAATGTTTCCCACTGTGTTGGATGGAACCTTATCTCATCAGGTGCCTAACCATGAATGGATATCTGGTTCTGTCTCTGACACCCCATCCACCTGCTTCCCTAACTCAAGCTGCCTCTCCATTCAGATGGGGGGACAGGGAGGGGCTGAGAGAGCAGGCTGCCCTTCCCCTCCCCCCTCCTCACTGAGGGTTTAAGGATCCAGGCAAATCAGGGGCAGAAAGTTTCTGGTTTCAAACCCAGTCTGCCCGCCTTTTGAATTCTCTGTAACTTCCCTGTGAGAATGTGTTACCGGCTGTGAAGATCCTGGAAAGACACCTCCTGGGACATGTGCAGCTGAAGGGCAGGCCAGCCAGTAGCTCTCAGCACCGCCTCTGGGATCTGGAAACTTCTGTGAATTCCAGATGGGTCCTCCCCAAACCCCTAACAATGACGTGGGAAACTGTCGCCCGTGGGAGGAGGTGAGGGAACCGGGGCTGCCCCCTCGCTCCTGCCCCGCCCTCCCTCCCTCTGTCCCCGCACAGGCCCCGCCCCCACCGCGGAGTCGCTTAGCTCAGGCGCTGGCCCCGCCCATCCCGCAGGGAGGCGCATGCGCAGTTCCTGGCAGACACAAAGCGGCTGTGGAGGGGAATGTGGCGGTTCCCTGAGGAGGTGTCTGTGCTTTAAAGCCGCTGCTCTCCGTCCCCTCCCCGCCCCCTCCCCGCCCCCTCCCCGCAGGGAAGGCTGAGGGCGCTGCGGGCGCTGAAGTCCGTGGTGAGGTCCCCGCCCCGGACCCCCTCACAGCGGTGAGTCCGGTCCCGGGCGGCTGCGCAGTGGAGGCGCCGCGTTCCTTTGGGGGAAACTGAGGCCCGGCCCGCGGTCTCTCCGCCTGTGGCTGTGGGCCCCGCCTGCCGCGTGGTTTTCCTGCTGAAAACCATCCCCGGGGCCGCCGGTCCCCCCGCGGGGCTGGAAGTCTGGGTCAGGGGGTTCCCGCCCTTTGCGCCCCTCCCCCGCCCGGCGCTTTCCGCCCACAGAGCCCGGATGGCTCCCGGCCTGGGGGTCTGCACCCCGCCTTCCTAGGCCCCCCCATTAATAAGGGGTCTGAGTGCCCGGGGAGCACAGTGTCCATGGGGAGGGGCTCAGGGGAAGAACGCGGTGTCCCCAGAAGAGGTGACCTGCCCGCAGGGAGGGCTTTGTGGGGGCGGTGACTGCGGGGGGCGGGGACCCGGGCTGGGGGGTCAGGAGGGGGAGAGAGAGAGACAGACACGTGGGAGGAGGAAGGGCGGTGAGGGGTCCACAGAGGGGGGCCCATAGGGGTGTGGGAGGACTGGACGGCGATGGTGGGAGTGAGGGGGGAACTCGGGAAAGCAGCCTGAGGAGGAGGGAAGTGGGGAAATAGGGGGAGGGGAGCCCAGAGAGAGGAGGGGAGCTGAGAGGGAGAGGGTCCTGGTGAGCAGAAGTGGGGGCCGCACAGGAGGAGGCACCTCAGACGGAGACACTGGTTCAGAGGAGAAGAGTTGGGGAGCGAGTGCAGGGACGGAAAGGGGGGCTTAGGGAGGAGGGAGCAGAGGGGAGCAGCGCGGAGTCCCCAGCTGTGGGGAGCAGGACAGACTGTACCGGGCAGCAGCGGGGACACGGGCGTGGGGAGGGACAGACGCGGACGTGTGTGGGGATGGAGCGATCAGAGACCAGGAGAAAGAGCACCGGAAGGGAAATAGGTTTCAGGAGGTTCATGGTCCAGGTGTAGGGACAGACAGAGAGAAAAGGGGGGAAAGAGCAGGGGAGGGGGGGACACAGGAAAGGACCACAGAGGAGAGAAAGGGAACAGGGAGACAGAGACAGACCCATGGACAGAAATACATGGTAGTGGGAGGAGGGGACCCTGATCTGTGTGAGGGGTGAGCTGATGGGGTGTGGATGGTTACGTTTGATATATTGGCTTGTGGCTATATATGTTTAATTTTTTTAAAAACATGTTTTATTGATTTTTACAAAGAGGAAGAGAGAAGGATAGAGAGGGAGAAACATGGATCAGCTGCCTCTTGCACACCCCCTACTGGGAAAGTGCCAGCAAGCAAGGTACATGCCCTTGACCGGAATCGAACCTGGGACCTTTCAGTCCGCAGGCCAACGCTCTATCCACTGAGCCAAACCGGTTTCGACTATATATGTTTAATTTAACAATGAAATTGTTTCCAGCGGTTCTCAACCTGTGGGTCGCGACCCCTTTGGGGGTCGAACGACCCTTTCACAGGGGTCGCCTAAGACATCCTGCATATCAGATATTTACATTACGACTCATAATAGTAGCAAAATTACAGTTATGAAGTAGCAACGAAAATAATTTTATGTTTGGGGGTCACCACTACATGAGGAACTGTATTAAAGGGTCACGGCATTAGGAAGGTTGAGATCCACTGGTTTAAACAGATTTGAATGAGAATTACAGATCTCCAGTTCATAAGGCTTGCAAATTGTGTAATGATTTGCTTCCATTTGCAACCTTATTCACAGAGGGAGAGACTGGTATGGTGATCCTGGGCCCCATGTCATTTCCTGGGATGGCAAGAAGGAGGTGACCTGGGACAAGAGATGATTGAGTGATGCTTTATCAGGGATTATTAGAAGCACTGGATCTTTTTTTTTCTCTCCATGGATTTTCTTTTTGAATCTCTGACATTTAATTCATGTAAATGACCATTAACTTCTGAAATCAGCAGTGGTGATGTCTGACACTCACCTCTTATAATTCTTTTCTTAATATAACATAGTCTCCACCTTTTTAAAGCTTTATACCTAGAAATCATTACATTAAAACGACACAACCCTGATTGTTTTTGGGTTTAAACGTATTGTGTGTAGTTCAGATTCTGAGCCCTGCATCCTTTCTACTGTCTATCAGACATCGAGACTTTCACTGGCTCTTAGCAATAATATGAGGTGATCTCAGCGTGCACTTGGTAAGGATGGCAATGATCTTCACAGTCGGGAGCCAGTTGTGTGAGTTGGTCCAGTGTTCAGCTCCTCTTTCCTTCCCTTCATGTGATTTGTTGATTTAGTGTCTGTGAGCCACACAAAGGAGCCGTTTTCCTAAGTCCCTCTGGTCCATTCTCTGAACATATTGAAGGATGGACGGGATTGACCTGGAACGTGGTTCCCACAGAGCCCCTCTATTCATGGTGAGGTCATTTGATGAGCATATTTCAGTAGCTAACTTTCCCCAAAGGCTTTACCATGAAGGTCTATTCTCCGTAATTTCCTGGGACAAGAGGAAGGAAATCCGCCTGGGAAACCTGCACGTGTACAAGTTCCTGCTTCAAATCATCCCACTACCCACAGGTCTCAGGTGAGCTGGGTCTGGTGTCTGTACCCAGTGCTGCTGAGAGCAGCTCTGGGGGAGCCTCACAGGCCCCAGGAGGGAACTGGTTAAAGATGCCAGGACATGGGCCCCAGGGCAGGCTTTTTCAGGGGAGGTAATGGTGTTGTGTTGGGTTTGGGGG